>NW_004955422.1:17566610-17571638 GCF_000276665.1 Chinchilla lanigera
TTTTTTTTTTTGGTCTTTTTGAGATAGGGTCTTGCTATGCAGTTCAGGCTGGCCTTAAACTCATTTTATAGCCCAGGTTGGCCTGAACTTGCAACAATTCTCTTGCCTCAGCCTCCAGAGTGCTGGTATTACAGGCGTGTGCCACCATGCCTAGCTATCCTCCTATTATCTTGTTTTGAAATTTTGTTTTCTTTTTCTCTTTAAAATAAAAAAAGAGTGGCTGGGGGTATAGTTCAGTGGCACAGTGCCTGCCTGGCAAGTGCAAGGTCCTGAGTTCGAGTCCCAGTACAAAAAATTTTTTTTAAATAAAATAAAGAAATAGAAATTTTTGTATTTTTTTTAATACTGCCATCATATTTTATATGTAAATGAGACAATACTTAAAATGTTTTTGCAGATTTCTGCCATTATAAATAAGGCTCTGGTGAATATCTTTGTAGATTTCTATCTTTGGACAATCTGTCCAGTTGCTTCCTTAGAAGAAATTTCTACAGTAGAAAATGCCACATCAGAAGTTTCGACATTGAAAGCTGTGATACATGTTGTCATTTTGTAGCACAATGGTCTGTTGAATGTTGTTCTTTCATGCCCACCTACTCACTGGCTCTTTTCCCTGATGCTTTTCCTAAGCATCCTTGACTCTCTTTCAACCCCTAGATGCGTGTGTTACCACAGTGGAGCATCTGCCTCAGTCCTACATGTGCCACAAAGCATGCCATGGCCTGGGAGTGTCCTGCCAAGCTGCCCTTACCTGCCGAGCCAGACCGTACCTGGCGAGCCCACAGTGCCAAGCCCACAGCTCCCCAAGGACAAAGCTGGCCCAGCCCGAGAGCCTGCCCTGAGCAGCTGCCTCTGGTGAGTGTCCCACACCCTGCAGGGTGGGCCTGCCTGTTTGGGGACAGAACAGTGAGGCTGGCGAGGATCCTGAGGAGGCTTGGCAGGGTCAGCAGAGGCTCACAGAAAAAGGAAAGCCCACCCTGTCACCAGTGGGGGCCCAGTGTGTGGTCCTTCACAATCAGAGATCCTGCCTTCTGAGTAGACCAGGATGGTGGTCCATGGGCAAGGATGAACCTAGGAGACAAAGACCATGCAGTCCCCTGTGGGCTGCTCTTGTGACACAAATGCAGGTTACTGCAAGAGGTTCTCTTGGCCTGGTGTTGCAATGCCATAACAACTGCAGGGCCCTCAGTGCATGGGGGATGCTGCTTTCACCAGTGCTGGAGGACAGGGAAGGTCCCAGAAGCCCAAGTAGAAACCCCAGGAATTGATGTGATTTGTGTCTGTTCCAAAGTAACAAGCCAGCCAGCCAGGAGGAAATCCATTGGTAAGCTGAGTCTGTTCCTCCCTGCCTTACTTAGCTGGAGCTGCAAACCCTGAAGTAAAGTGCTACAGCAGTGGTTGGCAAACCACAGCCGGTGGGCCAAATCCCACTGGCTGTCTGTGTAAATAAAATTTTACTGGGATGCAGACATGCCCATCCATTCACATATCCCTGGCTATCTTTAAACTACAGTGGTAGTTGAATAACTGAGACACAAACTTTATGGTCCATAAAGTCTAAAATACTTGCTATCTGGCCCTTTATAGAAAAAGTTTATCTACTGAAGGGACAGAAAAGGGCCCTAAGGCCTGGAGTGCATTCAGGGAGCCAAGACTCTTCTTGCCCATTAGATATAAATGTGAGTGGCTAAAGAGAGCTGTGGAAATACACTATTACAGGGTGCCCAGCTGCATCGCCTTGGCTATCGGCTGATTGTGAGCTTTTTGTGCTGGGACCTTCCAGTTTCAATTCTTCCTGTCAGCATGCTTTGTCTCTTCTCCACCAACCTACTCAGACTTTTTTCTGTCAGTATAAAGAATGCTTTTTGCACCCTAGAAAACACATGCAAATCTATGGTTTGTAAGGCTGGGTAATTTTCCTAAGCCTATAAGACACCAGGAGCCCTTATGATCATGTTGGAGGGAAGTGCTATTTAAAGCTAGAACAAGTTACTGACTCAGAAAAAGATGGAGGCCTCTGGGAATGTCCCAGCCTCCCAGAAGGTTTGTGCATGAGGGTTTTACAACAGTCCCCATCGATGACAGGAGGCAGAAAGCTGCCCCCACCTGCACCCCAGACATCGCTTCATGTTGCATGGAAACTGCTTGCCTGTGACTCTCAGCACAACTAGACATGCTTCTTGGATGGGCTGAGGACTGAGTAGGTGTCATGCTGGGTTCTTGCTTGTGTGACCTTGGGTCACTTATACAGCTCAGTGAGGCTTAGAGAAGTTATGTGACATGTCTGGGTCACTTGGTTAGCAAGCTCAGGATTAATCCCTCTCCACAGCAGTTCGTTCAGTGAGATCCATATGTCAGGTGTGTGGTCCCCAGAATGCTAGGGATGAAAGAGACAGCCCTGCCCTTGATATGATGAGGCAGGTGGGAAGAAAGGTGATGCTGGAAGACAGAGCAAGATGCATCTGGCCAGAGGGTGAGTCAGATTAGATGGTTCTCCGAGGATGTTGTGTGGGTGGGATCTTTTTCAGATGAGCAGCTGAGCCCTTTGCTGCCTGGTGCATAAGGCCTGTAGGTATTTCACGTGACCACTGTGTGTGGATGGGCAGGGGTCCCATCCCCCTGCTGTGAAATCCAAACTGCCACATGGCTAGCGGGGTCAGCAGCTTCTTTCTGGCCTCACCTGCATCTCATTGTTCATTCCTCACTACTGACCCTGCTGTTGTCATCTGCTGCTTCCTTCCACTCACCTTCTCTACCACGTGGATCCCGATCTGGCTTTCACAATGTACGTGGGTGTCACTTTCCCAGGAAACCCATAACCACCCAGGATCAACACCCTCTAACTCCCTGTGCTGTCCCATCCTCTGCCAGCCAGCCACACTTGGGGCCTCCATCCAGAGGACCATCCCGCTTCACACTTCAAGGCCTGACCAGATGCCGTCACCTTCCTGCTCCTGGCACAAGTCACACCCTGTTTAGCACTTGTGACAGCTTGCAGTGACCTCTTTCCTCTGACTCCCACTGGGCTGCAGGCCCCTTGGTGGAGGTTATATGTTTTTCATCTTTTGTCCTAAGTGTACGTCCCTGGCACATGAATAGATACTCAGTGAATATTGGGTGGATAGATGGATGGATGGATGGATGGATGGATGGATGGCTGGCTGGCTGGCTGGCTGGCTGTGTGGGTAGATAGATGGCTGGAAAAGTAGATGGTTCTATGAATAGTGAATAGATGAATGCATGGGTAGATGGGTGGATGGCTGAATGGGTGGATGGACAAGTGGGTGAGTAGATGGTTGGATGGAGTATTGGATGGATGGATGAATGGTTAGACAGGTGGATGGACAGATAGATGAACAGATAGATGGACAGGTAATGGATAGATGGGTGGATAGACATGTGGGTAATGGATAGATAGATGGACTATGGGAGGATTGATGACTAAGTATTGTCTGCCACGTAAGTGTCACAATCAGCTGTCACAGGGTGCACACAGGGGCATTGAGCCTGACTTGTATCCTTCAGACTATGAGAAAAGAGTCTTGGTGATGAGGTTTTAGCCCTGTCCACATGTCCAAGTCTTGGCTCTCCCCCGCCCTCTGGAACTCTGGCCTCTGGGATGGGAGAGTAAGACTTGCAGAAGATGAGAGCGGTAAAGAAATCAGGTCAGTGCTTTTGTTAGATTGCCATTACCACCTTGCCTGTAACAGTTTGTGTTCTTCCTAAGACCTTGGCTCAATCTGCACCTTGGATCCTGTTGGGGGCTTCCGTAGCAGGTGCAGTGCTGAGCCCTGTGCCTCAGATAAGGGTATGTGTCACTGACCAGGTGCCTTCTGACAGTGTGCTTTCTTGACCCTAGATCCCTCAGCCAGGCAGAAGGGAACCCTTAACAGCCTGAGGAACCAGCCAGCTGGGAGCCTCAGGGATCACACCACCCTGCTCCCGGCTCACCTGCAAGATGTGGACAGCCCTCATGCTGGTTTGGATCTTCTCTTTGTCCTTATCTGGAAGCCAGGTGGCATCTGACAAGCCACGTAAGTGAGAAGAAGGCTGTGACTGTTGCACAGGTCCACAGTGGCCCCAGAGCATCCTCGGTCCCATGGGAGAGGTGGTGTGCTCGTGCAGGGCTGGCGGGGGTTTGGGGGCTAGTGTGGGAAGGGAGGCCCCAACACAACTGGATGGCAGAGCCCTCAAGTTTCCCTTGCGTGGCCCTGCCAACTTCCTTGTCTTCTTTGGGGAGTTCATTCGCTTGTACATCCACTATTTAATTGCACTCCCACTCTATGTCAGTGGCTGTTCATCTCCAAGAATTCCTGTAGCAAAGAGCTCTTTGAGGGTGTGAATGTCCATGCAGCCACCTACCTGCTTTGTACACCTCGGTGTGTGCGGTGGTCCTGGTCTCTTTTTTATGGTGAATTATACCATAGTGTGAAACTTTCAGTCTGATATTTTGGGAACTAGATTGAATAGTGAAGCTCTTAAGCCTCCAGCAGGCTGGGGAGTCACGGGGCAAAGGAGTTTCAAAAGCAAAGTGTCAGTGGCTTCTCCGGTGGGCTGCACACTGGACATACACAGGGAGAAGAGAAAGAGCCGTGGTCGTGGGTCACCTCCCTAACTCACTGGGCTGGGGAGAGCCGGCACCACGAAGCCACCCCTAGGACCGGGAGTTAAGACCATTGCTCAGTGATCTGCCTGCTTTGGCTAAAAGTGATTGTGCTTTTTTTCTTTTCCCTTTTTCTAACCTAAGGATACTTAATCCCTAACAAGGTATGGGTTAAAGTTGTCAAGAAAAATGAATTTGTGGAAAGAGTTACAGGGATTCACAATAAGACGTCTGAGAAACCAGCTGCAGTGACTCCTTCTCTGATCGAATTCACCAAAGGGACTTTGGCAGCCAGCCTTAACTCTACTAACGTCACAGCAGAGACAACACACAGGACAGATGTGAGCACGCTGGCAGCTACGGAACGTGTGACTGAGCATGTGACCTCCGGAGCTACCACACCACCCATGTCACCCGCCCCCACA
>NW_004955422.1:17571837-17608172 GCF_000276665.1 Chinchilla lanigera
CACCCGCCCCCACATCACCCGCCCCCACATCACCCGTCCCCACTTCTGTGTGGCAGACCCCAACTACAACCGTCCCCGGGCTTCCATCTCTCAACACATCCCGTGCACAAGTGCCAAGTACCAGCACGTCTCCAAGAACAGCGGCAAAGGCAACAGCATTGACCACGAGTAACCAGACTGCTGCTGCGGCTGCTGCCAGCACAAGCAGCTCCTCCAGCACTCCCAGCTCCCCACAGCACACACCCACTAGCTCCACAGTGAGCCCCGCACCCACTGTGGGTCCCAAAGCACAAGGTCCCACCAGCCAGGTGTCACCAGCCCAGCCAGCGCTTAGCACAGCAGATAGAGCTACGTCTTCCCCCTCCGACATCACCCCAGAGGCCGCCACTACCCCTTCCGTGGCTCCTGTATCCACAGCAGTGGCCACTACCCAGGCTCAGGCTAAGAAGCCACCTACCAGCACAGTGCCAGTGCCGCCCACCAGTCTGACGCCTGAGGTGGAAGCCACATCCCCCACAACACTACCCAGCCCTGTGTCATCTACCCATGGGGCTGGAGGGCCAGCCACCCGCCGGACATCAGAGCAGGCGGAGACCAAAGCCACACCTGGAACTGCCTCTGCCGGGGTGACACCTAGGAGCTCAGGGCCCAAAATGCCAACTACAGCTTTGTGCCAGTCCAGCACTGAAGGCCAGTACCTGGTGGTCACCACTGAACCCTTGACCCCATCCTCGGTGAACAAGACGTTCCTCCTGGCGGTGCTTATACTTGGGGTGACCCTTTTTGTCACTGTCTTGGTTTTGTTTGCCCTGCAAGCCTATGAGAGCTACAAGAAGAAGGATTACACGCAGGTGGACTATCTAATCAATGGCATGTACGCAGACTCGGAGATGTGACCGAGGGCTGGAGCCAGCCTGGGACCACCACAGCTCGGGGCAAGGCCACCCTGTTCCTCCACCTTCCATTTTGCCTCTGAGACCAAATTAAGTGCTTCCAGATCTTTTTGGTGCAATTTTGGAGATACGCCAGATGCTTAGACACATTTAACTGCTGTCAGATTAATTCCAAGATCACGAAAGAGTTGCTGCTTTTTCATATTTATTTTTGTAAAGGATCATGAGCCAGGAGCAGGTGGTGACTCTGCCGTGGGGTGGGTTGGAGTGGGCAGAAGCCCTGGACCCCTTGGCCCGCGGTGTGTCAGATCTTAACCAAAATTAAATCAATGACTGCTCTCCACTCAGACCCTCTCACTACATTTGTGTCAGTGTGTCCTGCTCACGGCTGGTCCCACAGGAACCTGTTGTGCCTGCGTATGTGTATTTCAGTGTGAGGATGCAACCCGGTGGCCTATGCACCCTGAGCAAGTGACAGCTACAGTTACACCTGAGCCCCAGAGCTTTTTTGAGATGCCTGTTGGAGTTGGTTTGCTTTTGTCAGTGTTTAATACAACATGAGGTCCTGGAGGTCCGCTTTGTCCAAGCCGCTTGGTTGAGCTTCCTGAATGTCCAGACCTGCCTGGGTGCTTAGCAGGGGGCTCCCCGCCAACATCCTGTGGTCCTCCTTAGGTGCCAAGTCTCTTGGAATCTAACTCGGCCATGGAAGTCTCCATGGCACAGCCCGCCTGGCCTGGACCCACTCAGCCCAGAATCTTGTGGGTTCTACACAGCTAATAACAATTACTACTAGTACTAGAGAGGCTGAGGCCTTTGCTGCGGGTCATCCTGGTGACAGAAACAGCCCTCAGCAGACCATCCTGGAACCAGGCCGCTGTCCCAAACAGCAACCAGCGGCAACTTTTGCTATGTTCTTTCCCGGGCCAGGCACAGTCTTCTACAAATGCAGGTGACGTACTGAGTGCACAGCTCAGCACCACAACCCCCATTGTACGGTTGGAAACACTGAGGCACATGCTGAGGGCCAGAGTCAGGACCAAACCCTGGTTTTAAGTCCCCGCTCTTCAGTTCCTCTTTTCCCCCTCCCAGCCTGAGCTTGGCCTTCGGCTTTTACCTACCCAAGGAGGCCAGAGCCAGTAGGCATACATGGGCCACGGCACCTGACAGATGTATCCTCATGCCAGGAATGTGGCTGCTGACTGACCTAGGATGCATAGAATGTTCTGGAACTTGCCTTCACCTGGGAAATGGAGAAATACAATCTGCTAAGCATGGCAGCATGGTACCTGTCCCAACCCAGCGTGGGGAGTTGACTGTTGGCAGCTTTGTGGTCTCCATTTTCCCAGAGATTGGTATGGCCAGGGCTGGCTGTCTAACTTCTTCCATGTTGTCCAAAAAGGACCTTGGGGGCCCATGGCAAAGACCACAGAACACAAAGGTAGCAAACTTCCAACCATTTGAAAAAAACTGAAGAGCCAAGGGTGAGAAATCTACAAGGGGAAGATCAGGACCTTCGTGCGGCTCTTAGCTCCTGCTCCTAGCTCGTTCCACACAGGTTTGCGCCTGTCCTTGCCTCACTGTCAGGCTGGCCAGCCCCTGCCGTCCTTTCCCTCCCCCGAGTCCTGTCTCCCTCCTCCTGGGCAGGCTCCTCACACACCTGAGCCATGTGTGCGGGCGTAATCGCAGCTCCCGCAGCAGCTGGAAGGGGGCTGGTTCCGGGGCCTGATTCCAGCCCCGGGCTTGTCCCCTCGCTGTCCTGCGCTCTGGGACAGCTCACAGCAGCATGCTGGAGACGGTTCCTAGCCGCCGGGGATCCTGCTCCCAGCCATCCCTATCCTTTCATGGATGGCACTCCTCGAGGGTCACAGGTGACTCAGACCCATGGCATCCAAGGCTGAGAGTGTTCAGCCCGAAGAGTCCTCGCCGTCCCTAAGGACATCCCCACTTACCTGAGCTAGAGCCCTGGGTGTCCTCCTTGAATCCGACCCACCATCCCGAATACCCTGTAATCTGGCCGCTGCAGCCCCTGAGCCTGTCTCCCCACCCTGCTCCCCAGCCCAGCCAGCCCCAGCACCATCCACCTCCACCCTCAAAACAAACCTAACCACCTGGCCCTACCCAAACCCCTTCCCTGGGGGAAGGCCAGGCCCCTGTGCCCTCTAGGGGTGCGGGCCAAGCAGCGCATAAGAGGAAGAGCAGCCTCATGAAGGCTCATGGGCAGGGTGGAAGACCTCTGCATCGCAGGACTGTACAGGCTCAGGGCCGCGCTGCCTGCTGCCCCAGAGGATAGCAGAGTGCAGTGAGCCAGGCCTCGGTTCATTAGGAGCAACTGAGCAACCAATCAGGAATTCAGGTGAGGGGCCTTCAGTGTGGTGAGCTCCCACCCCACCCCACCCCTCGTGGGGGAAGAACGGTAGAGAAAGGAGAGGTGGATTCGCAGAGGAGGCGCCTCCCGCCTGGCCGTTGTTTCTGGAGCAGTGGCAGTGGCTAGTCCAGGGCACACAGGAGATGCCGTCCCTATTTGATGGGTGAGAGTCCACAGGAAAATATCAGGCCAAGGTGAAAGTGAGAATCTGATTTGGGTTTGGCCCTTAAAGAGGTTCTTCCTTTCTCCGTGGGAGAACTGAGACACAGAAAGGCCAAGCCATACCAGGCAAGTAGCAGGACAAGCTTCACAGCCAAGGTGTCTACTGTCCACAGATGTTGGGGGGTGGGGGTGCAGGCACCTGTGTCGGCCATGGGGAGTGAAGGCTGCATCTCCGGCACCGGTGTGGGACGGGAACAGGCACAGAACTGGCCATTTCTTCCAGGAGCAGCCTGATGTCCCCTGGCAGAGGAGGTCCAAGGGCGCCCCCTGGTGGTTAAACTTTCTCACAGCCTCCCACCTTCACTCTCCCAACCTCCTCCCCGCCCAGCCCTCCGCTCTCCACTTGGCCTGCGCCAGCTGGCACCCCAGTACCGTATCAGAGAGCCCTCACCCGCGTGGGCACTGCAAGACCAAAGGGTCTTGTCTTCCACTCTGGGACAGCATGTTGTAGGTGGAATTATATCACTTGTTCCCGAGACTGTCTCCCCATAGGTGTCCTGTGTTCACAGAGACCGCTCATTTCCCTGGGCCTCTGCCCCAGAGCCAGCCAGCTGGGTCATTTGAGACAAACCATGTCCATGCTCAGCCATAATTTTTTTCTTTTTTTTTTCCAGTCCTGGGTATTGAACCCAGGGAGCACTGGGCTACATCACTGGTCTTTTTTTTTTTTTTTTTTTTTTTAATTTAAAACAAGGTCTTGATAAATTGTCCAGGCTGGCCTCAAATTTGCAATCCTCCTGCCTCAGCCTCCCAAGTAGTTGGGGTGACATCTGGCTTCAACCACAATTCTTATATCTACATTTTGCTTTAAAATAAGAAGGGAACTAGCTCGACATGGTAACTCACACCTATGATCCCAGCACTCTGGGAGGCTGAGGCAGGAGGATTACAAATTCAAGCCCAGCTTGGGCAACTTAACAAGACCCTGTCTCACAGTAAAGCAAAAATTTTAAAAAGGCTGAGGATGTGGCTCAGTGCAAGGGCCTGGGGATAATCCCCAGCACTGCAAAAAATGGCTTTTATTTTGTGAGCACTTACTATATACCAGGCTCTTCTGGTACCGTTTCCCTTAATTATCTCAGATCACGGCCTTCTTGTCCCCACACTCCACCCCCAACTCATCCTCCACTCAACAGCCAGGAGGATATTTTTAAAACATAACTCCGATTGTAACTCCCTGCTCAGCTCCCTCTGGTGGCCTCCCGCTGAGATGAGGAAAGAAATCCAAACACTGGAACTAAAAATGTGCATGGGGTGGGGGGTGTCCGGGAAAAGCCAGGGAAGTGGGGGCTTCAGGTAGAGCCCCACAAACACAGCACCAGGATGGACACGAGGCTGGTGAGGGTGGGGAGGAGAGGGCCAGGTGGAGGGGACAGTGAGCCCAGGCTAGGTGACATGGACAGGGTGAGGAGTGGGGGGCTCCAGGGAGGTTTTTAACAGAGAAATCAAGTCGGTGGCTTTAGAGTTTTAACAATGATTTTGTTGCATAGAAGTGTTCACAGATGAAGCGATGCTGCAATTTGCTTTTAAAAGCCTTCAGCGCAGAAGAGAGTGGTGAGGAGACAGGGCCAGAAAGCCTGGGGCTTCGGCCCATCAAGAAGGGGTGGGGACCTGGGGAGGGGCCGTTTCCCATCCTCTCTGGGGTTGCCCATGTGGAAATTTCCATGATGACCAGTTGAAAGAAAAAGGGAAAGGAAGGGAGGGAAGGGAAGGGTGGAGTTGTGACTTCAGCTTCTTAAGTAAATGATCACTCTGGTTGCCATGGGGAAGGGCCCTGGGAGGCTGCTGGGTCCTCCCAGGAGCCAGGGTGCTGGCTTGGACCAGGCGTGTTCACGCAGATGGGGAGAAGCTGGGAACCTGGCAATGTGTTTCAGAGACTGAGTCTAGATAGGACTTCCTGTGTGTGTGTGTGTGTGTGTGTGTGTGTGTGTGTGTCCCCAGATGGGGGGCGTACTTCTGAGCTACCCTCCCCATGACCTCTGCTCTTTTTTAACACACACCTCACATGCGTATAGTGGAGCCAGCATGACGCTTGTGCTTTTAGCTTGAGGGGTTGGGATGGGGGGGTTTCCACAGAAGGTTAGAATGACCCCTTGTTCTCAATACTTCACACATTACGTCATTGAATCCTCACCTCAGCCCCGCGCGAATATCATCATCATCATCACTGCCACTCAGTGTCCAGGGAGGGAAACTGAGGCCTGGAGAATTCGTAAATCTACTCAGCACTACACACACTGCAAGCCAGTGGGGTCACCCCTGGGGATCCAACCCCAGCCTCTGCATTCTCACCAGCAGGCTACATTGCCTCTTGATTGGAGAGTAGGTGGGGAGACTTGGGGGGCAGATGGGTGAAATCTGGAGCTCCGCAGTGGGTGTGTCAGGCAGAGATGCCCATTGGGTGTGAGTCTGAAGTTCAGAAAAGGCCTCCGCAGGCGAGGGGAATGCTTCACAGATTCGCCTGACGGTGGGAACCTATTACTTCCATTTCTAGATGAGCAAACTGAGACCAGGGAGTCGGGTTGCCCAAGGGATATGGCAGGCCGTGAGTCCAGACCACCTGCCTCTAAGCCCGTTTCCTGCTGCCCTTTGGGCCAGGTATGCATGTGGAATCAAATGTAAACACAGCTTGCTCAGGTGGGCCGCCACGGTCCTGTGGCCCGTCTGAGGTTCTCAGCACACAAGTGGCCTGGGTGAGTCAGGACACCATATGAAGGAAGCTGACACAAAGATGTCCAGGTGATAAAAGTGGCCCCAGTGTGTGAGGTCCAGGGTCCCAGTATATGGAGAAACGGGAAAGAGGAAAGCCCCTGGCCCCTCAGGTCTGGCTCCTGAGTCTTTGGCAGATCTCAGCACCTCTGAGACATGCAGAGGACACCCATAAGCTCTGAGCAGCTCTTTATCTCAGGGACCCTTTGGCTGCAAGGAGCACAAACCTCAGGCCATCTGGAAGAAAGACAGTTGTGCCCTGGAGCTGAGCTCTTCCACTCTCTCCCTCCATCTCTGCTCTGCTCTCTGCGGGGTCTCACAAAACTCTTAGGGTCTGCTTGCTCCAAGGGGCTCTGACTTAACCTTGGCACTAGTGGTGGCCCATTTAAGTTGCCATGTCTAGGGACTGGGGATTTAGCTCAGAGGCAAAGCACCTGCCTGGCAAGCGCAAGGTGGTGAGTTCAATTCCTGGTACCGGAAGAAAAGACCAAAAAAAAAAAAAAGAAAAGCTGCCATGTCTAACCTCCGTGGTCCCCTGTAATTCAGACCACTGTGGCCAGTAGCCCATCCTTAGGGGACTGTGGGCACAACCCAGCTGTTCAAAAAGCAGCATGGACAGACAAGAAAGGATGCCAGCATCTTGGTATCCATGCTAGGCTGAGCTGAGCCCTGCGACATGAAGATGCAAAGGCCGTGTCTCTTGCCCTCAAGGACTTGCAGCAGGGAATTCAGACAGTGACAGTGACAAGCAATTAGGGATGCAGGAAAAATGGAGACTCCCAGGCCCTACCTGGGAGCTGAATTAGTACAGGCACCATTCAGGCAGTTGGGAGTGGCGTTAAAAATATAGGTGTTCTGGGCACAGTCGTGTATGCCTGTTATTCCAGCTACTCAGGAGGCTGAGTTTGGAAGATTGCAAATTTGAACCCAGACTGAGCAATTTAGTGAGACCCTTTCTCAAAATAAAAAAATGAAAAGGTGTAAGGATGTAGCTCAGTGCTCCCTAGGTTCAATCAAGGATGACCAAAACACAAAAAAACTAAAGATGCAATCACACAACTTGGTTTCTTCCCTACAGAAGCACACAAGGAGCAGATCATTGGCCGCATTATTTGTAGTGCCAAAAAAAAATTGCAACAGGTCTAACTGGCCTTAGTTGATACTGCTACAAAATAATATATTGGGCACCAGTTCAAAAGAAAACACTAGAAAGCCAGGTATGGCAGAGTACACCTGTAATCCCAGCACTGGGGAGGCTGAGGCAGGAGGATGCCACAAGTTTGAGGCCAGCCTGCACTACATAATGAGTTCAAGGCCAGCCTGAATTACAGAGTGAGACCCTGTCTTCAAAAAAAAAAAAAGCACTACAGCAGTGATGGGGAACCTTTCAGAGCTTTCAATGATACAATTAGCCCGCTGTGGCACACATGCCATAGGTTTGCCACCACTGCACTAGAGGTGTGAAAGAGAATCCACAGGGATTTTTTTTTTTTTTTTGTACCAGGAATCGAACTCTGGACCTTGCACTTGCCAGGCAGGTGCTTGTGGCACTGAGCTATATCCCCGGCCCCACAGTGTTTTTTTTTTTTTCCCCCACAGTGTTTTAAGACATGTCACTGAGCAAAAAAGGGGGGACAAGTTGTCCATAACAGTAGTGCTTGGATTTGTTAGCTACAGATCCGTAACAGTATCACTACAACTTTCATATTTAACCACCCACATTTAACATCTCGGTTTCTGTGAGTCACAAATCTGTGCGTGGCTTAGCTGGGTCTTCTGCGTCAGGGTGTCACAGTACTTTGGTTGAGGTGTGGCTGGGGCTGCAGTCTCATTAGAGGTGCGCCTGGGTCTATTTCAGGGTTGTTGGCAGCATTCAGTCCCTCAAAGGCCTCTGGACTGATGGTCCCTGTTTCTTCCTTGCTGCTGGAGGCTGGAGGTTCTGCACCTCCTTAACAAGCAGCTTCCTCCAAAGGTAGCTGCTGTGGTTTGAATATGGGTGGTTTTCCCCGCCGGTGCATGTTTAGAAGGCTTAGCCCTCGAGATGGCGCTATTGAGAGGTGATGGAGTCCTTGAGAGGTGCGGCCCTGTGGGGGGGTCCTTAGGTCACTGGCAGGTGTGACCTTGAAAGAGATTGTGGGACCCCGAGATTTCAGTCTCTCTCTTTAGTTCCTGACTCATTATACAAGTGGTTTGTTTTGCCTAAGTCCCAAAGCAAGAGGGCTACCCAGTCTTGAACTGGAACTTCCAAAACAAGGAGCTAAATAAATCTTTTCTCTTTATAATGCAATTATCTCAGGTATTTTTTTATAGTGATGCAAAGCTGACTCATCAGGAGCTCTTAACAATCTTTATTTTTCTTCTGACATATACACATGGAACTTACCTTTTGTGTGTGTGTGTGTGTGTGTGTGTGTGTGTGTATGTGTTTGAGACAGTGTTTCACTGTGCAGTTCGGGCTGGTCTTGAGCTCACTTTATAGACCAGGCTGGTCTTGAAGTTGCAATGATCCTCCTGCCTCAGCCTCCCGAGTACAGGGATTACAGGCGTGTGCCACCATGCCCAGCATAATTTACCATTTTTATGGGTACAATTCAGTGTCAATAAGTGCATTCACAGTGTTTTGTAACTGTCACCACGATCTATTTCTAGAACTTTTTCTGGTTCTGTTTCTCTGGGGAACCCTGACTATAATAAAATGATTTTTTAAAATGCTATATTGTTTATTCTCCATTTTATTTTTGTTCTGTATTTTGTAAGTCTCTAAGTCTTTGCTGTAATCTTTATTATGTCTTTCCTCCTGTTACCTGTTTGCTCTTCTTTTCTAGTGCTTTAAGATGTACAGTTAAGTTGTTGATTTGAGATCTTTCTTTTTTCTTTCTCTTTTTTCTTTTTTTTTTTCTTGGAGGAGGTGGTGAGCTAGGGATGGAACCCAGGGCTTGACACATGCTGGGCACTGAGCTAGACCCTCAGCCCCTTCTTCTTTTTTAATAGAGATTTTTACAGCTATAAATTTCTCTCTAGCACTGCTGTCTTGGTTTCTCTTAAGTTTTGTTTTTCTATTTTAGTTTTCTTTCATCTAAAGATATTTTCTAATTTATTTTGTGATTTCTTTTTCATTCCATTGTTTGTGTTGTTTGATTTCCACATATTTGTAAATGTTCTAGTTTTCTTTCTGTTATTTGTTTGTTTGTTTATTTATTTATTTATTTATTTATTGAGACAGGGTCTGGCTATGCAGTTCAGGCTGGCCTTGAGCTCACTTTGTAGCCCAGGCTGGTCTCAAACTCACAACAATCCTCCTGCCTCAGCCTCCTGAGTGCTGGGATTACAGGCGTGTGCCACCACTCCCAGCCCTGTTATTTATTTTTAAATTTTATTCTACCATGATTGGAAAAAGATAGTTTGCATTTTTCTTTTTTTTTAAATTTTTCTTCCAGTACCAAGAATCGAACTCACAACGTTGCACTTGCCAGGCAGACACTGTGCCGCTGAGCTAAATCCCCAGCCCCCGTATTTTTCTATCCTTTAAATTTTAGTAAGATTTGTTTTGTGGCCTAACATATGATCTGTCTGGGGGAATGTGCACATCTATTTGAGAAGAATGTGTATTCTGCTATTGTTGAATGGAATTCATATATGTTCTATATATGCTTTATAGGTCTAATTAGTTTATAGGACTGTGTAAAACCTGTCTCCTTAGTGATCTTTTGTTTTGTTGTTTTATTCATTCTTGAGTGTGATGTGTTGAAATCTCTTATTATTGCAGAAATGTCTATCTCTTCCTTCAAGTCTGTCAATTTGTACTTCATGCATTTTGGGACTCTTCTATTAGGTGTGTATATTTGTAACTGTTATATCTTCTTGATGGGTTGAGTCGTTTATCAGTATATGATGTCTTTCTCATTCCTTATCATCTTTTTATTTATAGTCCATTTTGTCTATGCCTATTAAAGCATTATTACTGGACAAAACTCTTTTTTTTTTGGACAACTCTTTTTTGCTTACTATTTGCATGAAATATTTTTTCTCATTCTAATTTTAACTTCATTGTGTCTTTATATTTGAAGTGATTCCCTTAAAGACAGTCTACAGTATCTTTTTTTTTTTTTTTTGAGACAGGGTCTGGCTTCATATTTCAGGCTGGCCTTGAATTCACTATGTAGCCCAGATTGGCCTTGAACTCATGGCAATCCTCCTGCCTCAGCCTCCAAGTGCTGGGATTATAGGTGTGTACCACCATGCCCAGGAAGACAGTTTGCAGTTGAATCACGTTTTTTCAATGCAGTTTGTTATCTCTGCCTTTTAATTGTAGAATGTAACACAATTTGCATTTAAGGTTATTACTGAGAAGGAAGAGGTTACTTCATTTAGCTATTTATTTTTCTGCATGTCATATGGTTTTTATTTTTCAATTCCTCTATTACTACCTGTCTTTAAATTTAGCTGATTTTTATAGGAAGCTATTTTCATTCTTTTGCTCTTTCCTTTCCTGTATGATTTTTGTTTATTTTCTTGGTGGTTATTTTATGGGTTACAGTTAAGATCTTAAGCTTATAACAAACTAGTTTGAATAATACCAACTTTGTTTTAATAATATACAGAATTCTACTCCCATATCTTCCTATACCTTCCCCTTTATATTGTTATTTTCATACATAATTTGTAATTTTTATTTTATGTACTTGTCTTTTAAATCACACAAGAAATAAGGTGAGAGAACCAAGTGTGGTGGCACTTGCCTGTAATCCCAGCTACTCAGGAGGCTGAGACAGGAAGAGAGACAGGTCTAGGTAACTATCAAAACACTGATCAAAAAAAGAAAAAGAGCTGGAGATGTAATTCAACACTCCCTGGGTTCAATTTACAGTACTGAAAAATAAAATAAAATAAAGGAAGGAAGGAGGAAAGAAAGAACAAGAGTTACAAGTCAAAAGTGTAGTAATTCTGGCTTATACATTTACCAATGTTTTGTTTTGTTTTGCTTTCTTTTTGTTACTGGGGATTGAACTCAAGGCCTTCACGCTGAACTATATTCCCGCCCTTTAAATTTTTTAACTTATTATTTTGAGACAGTCTTGCTAAATTGCTCATGCAGAGCTCTACCTTTAGATTCTCCTACTTCAGCTTCCCAGAGGCCTGGGATTACAGGCAAGTTATAGCCAGTTCACAGTTCTTTATTTATTCTTATGGCTTTGAGTATGTTTAATATCCTTTCCTTTCAAACTTAATGACTGTGGTTCCTTAGCATTTCTTGTAGGGCAAGTCTACTGGTGATAAACTCCCTTCACTTTTGTTTATCTGAAAATATAGGTAATTTTTCCTTCATTCTTCAAGGATAGTTTTGCTGGTTGTAGATTTCTTAATTGATAGGTTGTTTATTTTCCTTTCATGACTTTAAATATATTCCCTACTACCTTCTGACCTCCATGGTTTCTAAGAAGTCTGCTCTTGATATTATGGAGGATCCAATGTGTTACAAGTCATTTCTTATTTGCTGCATCTAAAATTCTCTTTGTGTTCAGGTTTCAACTATTTGACTACAATATACATCACATTATAATCATTATATTGACTATAATGTGCCTTAGTATGGATCTCTTAGCTTATCCTGATTGAGACTGGTTGAGCTTTTTGGATATGTAAATATCTTAGTTACTTTCTCATTACTGGGACAAAATACCTGACACACACAAATTAAAGGAGGAAAGGTTTATTTTAGCTCACAGTTTGTAGAGGTTTCAGTCCATAGTCGTCTGGTTCTAAGGCAGGATGGCATGACAGAGGAGAAACAGTCCATGGCAGGGTAAACAGGAAGCAGGAAGCAGCAAGTCTTCCTCTTTTTTATTCTATTCAATCTACAAGCCCTTTGGTTGATTGCCACCCACACCCAGGGTGGGCCTTCCCGTTATCCACACCCAGAACTGTGCTAAGCCAATCAGTGGGCTAATTTAGTTATCACACGGTTTAATCCAATATCACACATTCAGGATCCAGCCACACCACTAAAAGCGGCCCCCCATGAGGGCATGAGGCTTTCGGGGGGCATCTAGATATAAACGACAACAGTAAATTCATGTTTTCATCTGATTGGGGGAGTTTTTAGCCATTATTTCTTCAAATACTTTTTCTGCTCCCTCCACGTTCTCTTCTTCTGATAATCCTATAAAGCGTATGCTGGTATGCTCACTGGGACCCAGTAAGTCCCTTAGCTTCTGTTTCTTTTTCTTCATTTTTTTTTCCTGCTACTTAGGATAATTTTAACTGTATTGTCTTCAATTTTGCCCACCTTTTCTTCTGCCTGCTAAAACCCACTGTTAAAATTTTCTAGGGAATTTTTCATTTATTATTGTAATTTTCAGCTCCAGAACTTGTTCAGTTATTTTTATGATTTCTATCCCTATGGCTATTCTTATTTTACTCAAATGTTGCTTTCCTGATTTCCTTTCATTGTCGATGGTTCTCCCATTAGCTCATTGTGCATATTTATTTGTTTTGTTTTTTTTTTTTTTTTTTGGTTTTTTTCTCCGGTACCGGGAACCGAACTCACGACCTTGCGCTTGCCAGGCAGGCACTTTTGCCGCTGAGCTAAATCCCCAGCCCCCTCATTGTGCATATTTAAAACAATCTGTTTAACGCTCTCGGCTGCTAATTTCACTATCTGGACTTTTTCAGATATGCTTTCCACCAGGATCTCTTATTTTCCGTGAATGGGCTATTCTTTCCTGTTTACTTGGATGTTTTGTTATTTTCATTGAGAACTGGACATTCTGGATATTATAATGTAGTAACTCTGTAAATCTGGTTCTCCCACTATTCAACGAGTGCCGGGCTTTTCTTGTTAAGAAACAGTCCTTTTGTGACTTTTCCAAACTACACTTGCAAAATATTCTTTGTTGTTCCTGGCCACTGAAATTTCTTTCCTGTAGAAAAGAAATCTTGGGGGTCAACTAGTAACCTGAAAAAAGTGTCCATAAATGTCTGGCTCCAAAATACATAACTGGGTAAAGTTCTGTCTCTTTAAATATCCTGGTAAATCCTGCCAGAGGGAAGCAGCTGATTTCAGCCCAGAAGGCTGATACCAAGGCCAGTCCAGCACCAGCCCCTCAGTGTTGCCAGACCAACCAAAATGCACAGCTCCCAGTGTTTGGATAACAGGGTCTCTTGCCTACCATGGCAGCAGCCCTCTACTCCCAGAACACGTGCTACTGTCCCGACAACTGTGGCAGGACTGAGAAATGGGGACAGATAGCTGACTCAGGCGCCTCTGTCTCACTAAAGAGCAGCAGCCTCTCCCTTCATTAAACCCTTCACTGAGGGTTTTACGTGTCCCATCAGGCTCTAGAGGTCCAAAATGGCTCCATGGTTGTCTCAGTGGAGAGACCTACTCTTAGAACTTCCAACTCTGCCACTTAAATGATGCCACATAATATAAACCCGTATGTGAAATCATGGACATCTTGTCACCTTTGCTGAATTCCTTTGGTTAGAAGCAAATCAAAAGGGCTGGGCATGGTGCTATATGCCCGTAATCTCAGCACTCAGGTGTCTGAGACAGGAGGATCGAAAGTTCAAGGCCAGCCAGGGATACATAGGGAGAACTTGTCTGAGAAAAATTTAATAATAATAATAATAAAGGAGAAAAGGAAGGGAAGGAGGAGAAGCAAGTCATAAATCTGGCCCACACTCAAGGAGATTTACACAAGTTCATAAATACCAGGAAACAGGGATCACGGGAGCACATTAAACTTGCCATACTGCCTGTATGATATATTTATTTTTTCTTCTTTCTTTCACATTTTTGGTGGTGGGGGGCAGGAGGGACTGAGTATCAAACCCAGGACCTTTGCACTGAGCTACATCCCCAGTCCTTTTCTTTTTCTTTTTTTTTTTTGGTATCGGGAATCGAACTCATGACCTCAGGCTTGCCAGGCAAGCGCTTATGCTGCTGAGCTATCTCCCCAGCATGCCATTTTTATTTTGAAACATGGTCTTGCTATGCCTCCCCAGCTGGGCTCCCATTTGCAGTCCTCCTGCCTTGGACTGGGGTCACAGGCTTGCAGTGTTTGTTATTTCCAAATAATAAATGTATCTAGGAAAGGAGGGCTAAGTTCTGCAGCCAGATGCACTAAACTCCACAGCAGAAGGAGACGGGAATGGTTCACAGGGCATGGAAAGAGATAAGGAAGTAAAGTTTTAATTTTCTAAAAAAAATCAAGTACTAAAAAATAACGAGAGAATTGTAAGCACCTCCTTCAGAGAAGAAATAAATATTAACAGACGAGCTGAGTCTGGAGCTTTTGTGAAAGAAGAAAACATCTGCTAGCTGAAGAATTCGTAGTGAGTCCTTGTGGCCTGGGACAGCCCCTCTCCCCAGCACTGCAGAGCCCAGGGTAAGAGCAGAAATGGAAGCATAGAGACCACATAGCTAAATACTTAGTCAGGGGGCTGGGGATTTAGCTCAGTAGCACAGTGCCTGCCTGGCAAGTGCAAGGGCATGAATTTGATTCCCGGTACCGGAAAAAAACAAAAAACAAAACAAAAATAAATAAATAAATACTTAGTCAGGAATCTCTTCTACCTTCTCTTTGGTTCCTTTCCTGTTCTGAGTAATTTTGTTCTCAAACCAGTACCTGGGCAGAAAATAGGTGGTCAGTGTTTGTGTAGATGGAAAAGGCTCTGTGATGCTCTAGCACTGGGGGAGGGGCAGGGCCAGAATTAGCAGGCAGAGAGCGAGACACTGTGGGCAGAATTTTCTAGGATATGCTGGGCGGCTATGTTGGTACACACCTGCAATCTCAACACTTGAGAGGCTGAGGCAGGAGGATCAACGTGAGTTCGAGGGCAGCCCGGGCTACATAAGTGAGTTCAGGGCCAGTCTGAACTATATGGCAAGACCCTGTCTCAAAAAAAAAAAAAAATTACTAGGATACCCCAAATCTGTGGGCACAATGGCCCACACCTGTAATCCAAGCACTGTGGGAGGCTGAGCCGGGAGGATAGATAGCAAGTCTGAGTCCCACTTGGGCAACTTATTAAGACCCTATCTAAAGATAATGTATGAAAAGGGCTTGGATGTAGCTCAGGTTCAATTTCCAGTACTGAAAAAAATCATGAAACATTTTTAAAAATCAGAATTAATGCAAATAATCCATAATGAGCAAAAAAACTGTCAGTTTTTCATCAGGTTTTAATATAACTCGGGACAGCACTGTTACTGATCCTTCAAGAGAGCACTTGAGGGGCATCGTGGGAGATCAGGGCCTGTCTGAAGTCTGGGAGGTGTACAGTACTGGGTATTGGAGGTGCAGCACACTTCTCTCTTACTTTTTTTTCTTGAGACAATCTCAGGTTGAGCTCCGTGAGTTGATGGGAGAACTTGCACTCCTCCTGCCTCAGTCTCTCCAGTGCCAGGGTTACAGGTGAGCACACCGCATCTGCTTTAATCTCTTGCCCTTTGCTTCTTGGCTTCAAATATGACCACTGATTTGGCTATTTTAGATCTTCCATTTATTGGGTTTGTTTGTTTGTTTTGAGAAATGGTTTTGCTAGGTAGTTCGGGCTGGCCTTAAACTCACTGTGTAGCTCAGGTTGGTCTCAAACTCATGGTCATCCTCCAATCTCAGCCTCCCAAGTGCTGGGATTACAGGTGTATGTCACCACACCCAGTGAGTTCTTTGAATTTCCATGTTAATTTTTTTTTTTTTCTTTTTTTGAGACAGGGTCTCGCTATGCAGTTCAGGCTAAACTTGAGCTCACTTTGTAGCTCAGGCTGGCCTTGAACTTGGAACGATCCTCCTGCCTCAGTCTCCCAAGTGTTGTTCATGTGAATTTTATAATCAGCTTGTCAATTTCTTACAGAAGAGTCTAGTATGATTTTAGTCTATTGAGATTATGTTGAATCTACAAGTAAATTTGGGAGGAAGTCAACATCAATACTGAAACTTCAAACTCTAAAATAAGATATGCCTTTCCATTGTGTATGCTTTTCCATTCTCTTAACAATATTTTACAGTTTTTGATACACAAAATCTTTTCATATCTATTCTCACTTTATTTCCTTCCCTTCTTGATCATGCTATCTCCCTGGCCAGGTAAATATTCTCCTTCCCTTCTTTCCTTCCTTTATTTCTTTTTTTTTTCTTTAACATTTCACTGAAAACATTTTATTGGCCTTCTGGATAGAAATTGGAATTTACCTGCTAGAAGGGTTGGTACCATCAAGAAATTCTGCTGAGCCAGGCGCGGTGGTGCAGGCCTGAAATCCCAGCACTTGGGAGGCTGAGGCAGAAGGATCACTGTGAGTTTAAGGCAGCATGGGCTGCATAGTGAGTTCAAGGCCAGCCTGAACTAATAGCGAAGCCTTGACTCAAAAAAGGAAGAAAGAAAGAAAGAAAGAAAGAAAGAAAGAAAGAAAGAAAGAAAGAAAGAAAGAAAGAAAGAAAGAAAGAAAGAAAGAAAAAGAAAGAAAGAAAGAAAGAAATGAATTAGGAAAGAGAAATTCTTCAGCTGGAACCAGTGTGTGGCCCCCTCTTCACTGACTCTGGCCCCCACGTGGCCTGTCTGATGTTTCTTGTCTGTGGTGTTGGACCCTGCCTACCCAATGCCCCGCAGAAGTCCAGACTGAGGATACCATCTTGGGTCATATTTCATGCCCGGAAGAATGTGTTTCTGGATCCTAAAACCAAAGTTCCCCGTCTCTGAGAAGTTATCTTACAATTCATGCTCCATCCCCTTGCCATTTCTCCAGGGTCCCTCTGTCTTGGTGTCCAGAGTGTGCAGAGGATGACAAGCTTCTCATTTCTCCTGATGCCAAAGGGTCTGATGGTGTGTCTAGTTTTGGAAAACACAGGGCTCTGGCCTGTGAGCTGCCCCAAAACTGTGGCTCCCAGTTCAGGCTGTCTCCACGCTCCCCAGAGAGGACAAAGCAAAGAGTGCCCAGATTCGAAGTTCCCGCATGGGGGCCTCCTTTCTACTTCTACTCACTTGGATGCAGAACGAGAAGAGCACGAGGATTTTATGTTTGATGCTATTGAACATTGTTTGTTGCTAGTTTGTAAAATGCAATTGATTTTTCATATATTGATCTTGTATCTTGTAAATGTGTTAAACTCATTTATTTATAGCACTTCTGTAGATCCCACTGGCTTTTTAACATAGATTCTCTTGTCTTCTGTAAATAAAGATGATTGCACTTCTTCCTTTTCAATCTGGATGCCTCTATTTCTTTGTCCTGCCTAATTAGCAGCCAGAACTTCTAGCACAAGGTTGAATAGGCGTAACAAGAGTGGGCAGCTAGGGGTATAGCTCAGTAGCACAGCTCCTTCCTGGAAAGCGCAAGGTCCTGAGTTCGATTCCTGGCACTGAAAAAAACAACAGAGGGCGAATAAGCTTCATGTTGTTGTAGGATTTCATGGATTTCCTTTATGAGGTTGAACAAATTCTCTTTTATTCCTAGTTTGCTGGATGTTTTCTTCTTTTATGTCTTAAGTGGATATTGGATATTATCAATGCTTTTTATGCATCTCAGAGATATTAACATGAATTTTCTTTTTTGGTTTGTTCCTATGGTGAATTATATTAATTTCCTAACAATAAACTAATGCTGCATTCATAGAATAACAGAGCCAGGTCATGATTTGTTACCCTTTTAAGATATCATTCATTTTTGCTTGCTAAAAATATATTAAGAGTGGTGAAATATGTTAAGAAATGTGGAATATTGGTCTATAGTTGTATTTTTCCCTCTGTAATGTCTCTGTCTGATTTTGTTATCAAGGTAATTAAGGCCTCAAAGGATGAGTTGGGAAATAGCTCTCCTTGTCATTTGTATGGAAGAATTTTTGTGGAATTGTTTTTCTTCCTGTTACTTGCTAGAATTCAGTGGTGAAACCAGCTCAGCCTTGTTTTCTTGCTAGGAAAGTTAACTACAATTTCAATTTATTTGATGGACATATAGCTATTTAAATGGTCTTTCTTTTTGAGTGAGCTTTAGTAGCTTGTATTTTTTAAGGAATTTGTTCAATTTATCTATGTTGTTGAATTTATTGGCAAGTTGTTCATGATTTTCTTTATTGGTTTTTCAATGCCTGTAGTTACTCTTTCATGTCTGAAATTACTTATTTGTACCTTCTCTCCTCCGTTCCTAACCAGGATGTCTAGAGATTTAGAAATCTTATTGATCTCAAAGAATTATTTTTGGATTAATTGAGTTTTCTTTGTTGTTTGTTTTCTACTTCGATTTCCAATTTTATCTTTTTTTTTTTTTTTTTTTCTAGTACCAGGAATCAAACTCATGACCTTGAGCTTGCCAGGCAGGCACTGTGCTGCTGAGCTAAATCCCCAGCCCCTCAATTTTATCTTTATTATTGCCTTTTTTTCTACTTTGAGTTTCGTTTTACTGTTTTTTGATGAAAATTGAAGACTTTGAGATTTTTCTCACTTTCAGATAGACAAATTGATTGTTTTAAATTTCCCCTTAATTAGAATAATTTAGCTCTATCTTATACTTTTTTACTCTTTAGTACTGGGGATTGAATATGTATATATATATATATATATATATATATATATATATATATATATATATATATAGGCTATATATTCCCAACCCTTTCTCTTATATTTTATTTGGTGACAGGGTCTTGCCTAATTGCCACGTTTGGGCTCCAGCTTGTGATCCTCCTGTCTTCCAGCCTTTCAGAGTACAGGGATTACAGGCACATGCCACCTCACCCAAATTGCATTCACTTTATTGTTTTTGTTTTTGTTTTTTGTTTTTTTCCGGTACCGGGAATCGAACTCATGACCTTGCATTTGCCAAGCAGGCGCTGTGCCGCTGAGCTAAATCCCCAGCCCCTGCATTCACTTTCATTCAATTTGAAATACTTTCTAATTTATATTTGTTGTTTTTGACACATTCATCATTTAGAAGTATGTTACTTAACTTCCAAATATTTGGAGAATTTCCAGAGATGTTTTTGTTTCTCATTTCTAGTATAATTTCATAATAACTGAAGAATTATTTTAAATTTGCTGAGATTTGTCTGACAACTCAGAATATGGTCTAGTTTAAATCTACCATGTGAATTTTAAAAGAATGTATTTTGCTGCATTGAATATCTTCTATAAAGTGGAGCTATTTGATAGTATTGAGCTATTTGATAGTGCTGTTCAAGTCTTGTATATCCTTACTGATTTTCAGTCTATTTGTCGTATCATTTATCGATGGGAATGTGAAGTCTCCAGCTAAAGTTGTAGGTTACTCATTTCTTCTTCTAGCTTTTTCATCTCTTGCTTCATGGATTTCAAAGGTCTGTTATCAGATGCATAAACATTTCAGATTGTTCCGTTCCCTCAGTGAATAGACTTATTTTTCACTATGATATAATCTTCTTGATTCCTTGTAGTATTCTTTCCCCTGAAACTCACTTTGTTTTGACACTAGCATAGCCACCCTAGATTTCTTCTGACTAGTGTTAGCATCATATTTTTTCCCATCTTATTGCTTTTAACTTATCTATGTCTTTATGTAAAGTTTCATTTCTTAAAAGTATACAGGTGGATTACTTTCACAACTATAGCTTAAAAATTTTTGCCTTCTAATTAGAATCTTTAGACCATTGAAATTTATTGTGGTAATCAATATGGTTAGGCTTAAATCTTAACATATTACATCTGTTCTTTGACTTTTTTCTGCCTTCTTTGTATTAATTGAGTTTCTTTGTTTGTTTGTTTCAGTGCTAGGTTTGAACAGGGCCTTCCTACTGATCTACTTGCCTAGTCCTTTCATTATTTTTTAAATCTGAAAATAAGGTCTTTTTAAGCTGATAAATCATCTTGGTTAGGCTCAAACTTTTTTTTAAGACAGTGTCTCACTATGTAGTTCAGGCTGTCCTTGAACTTACTAGGTAGCCCAGGCTGGCCTCAAACTTGAGGCAATCCTCCTGCCTCAGCCTCCTGAGTGCTGGGATTACCAGCAGGTGCCACCACGCCCAGCTAGGCTCAAACTTTTTGATCCTCCTACATCAGCCTCCCACAGCGTGGCACCATGCCCAGCTTGATTATCTTTAAGGATTCCATTTTATCCCCTCTATTGGATGATTCACTTGGGTTTGTATTCTGGTGATTCCTTCATAGTGTACGTTGTTAGCTTATCATAGTCTACCTTCAAGTGCTACCATAAAAAACTTACAACAGTATAGTTCCATTTTTTCTTCCCAAGTCTTTATACAATTTTCCCACATTTACTTTTACATCCACTTCATAAAATGTTTTTAACCAGGCAAAGAACTTTACTAACCTTACTTCGGATTTTATTCCCAGGCTTTTCAGCTCAATTAATTACAAAGAATGAATTATATAGAACCAAAAACTGAAAAGAAACACAATGTCCAAAACATTTGGGCTCAGAAATATTAACAATCTAGATTTTATCAGATCCCAAACCGGAACAATTTTTAAAAGCAGTCATCACATTAAATAACAGCTCGCCATAACTTCTTTGAGTTTTATTGCGGTCAGAAGTTGATTCTGTTTGTACTGCTTCATCTCAGAAGCTGAATCAGAGCTTCCCAATAGATCTGGAACTTCATCTTTATCACCCTTGAAGTACAAAGGGAACTTTTCCATGCACAGACGATGTGGGCTCCTTAAACTAATCCAACTGTTCGTACTAAGCTGGCTTAAGACACTGGGTAGCCTTTCTGCGGCCTGCTTCATCTCCAAATGGTCTGGAACGGTGGCAGTCTCTGCTGTCGGGGATGCCTGAGTTTTAGGGACATTATAGTGAATCACTTGATCATATTCACCTCTTCACTACCAGAGACAGGGTTTCCCCTTAACGACAGCTTCTTCAGCAATTCCTTCTCCTTCCTCCCCTCTTCTTCTGCCTTGTTCATCTTTTGCAGCACCAGAGATTGGACGCAGAGTCTTTGCACTGTGCTACATCCACAGTCATTTTTAAATTTTTTTATTTTGAGCCAGAGTCTCTGTTGTAGTTTGGGGTTTTTCAAGGGAAACAATACAGGACACATAACTTATAAGATTATTTTATAATAATCACCCAAAAATCATATACAAAGAGAGTGCAGGAAATCTGTCCACACACTAAAGACCCCAAGAATCCAGCTAGGGGCCTGGATCCCAAGGCAATGTCCTACATGAGTCCAGCTGAAGACCTATGTCCCCCAGAAGTCCAACTGAAGGCCAAGAGCCCACAACGATGTCTCATGCAGGCCTGTTTCACGGATCTGTTCTGGGAAGGCCCAAAGGTCAGCGGTGGAAGCTGGAAAGTCTGTGCCAGAGGGATGAAGGGTCTGTGCCAGCAGGCTGAGGGGTCTGCACTAGAGCCAGGAAGCAACACTCAAGGTAAGAATCACAGCTTCCCTGAAAAGTACCACAGCCATCCTCAGCAACAACGAGGTCCAGAGCTCCTCCGACGGTAACAGCCAAGTCAATATCAGGAAAGCCAGTGAGACAAGCTTCTGCAGGACATGAACAGTGCATCATCTTCCCCTCTAAAGCCAGGAAGCGATGCTCAAAGTAAGGACCAGAGCTCCCCCAAAGTGAACCATAGCCATTCTCAGCGACAACAGTGTCCAAGCTCCTTTGACAATGAGAACAGCCAAATTCATCAGGAAAGCCAGCCTGACAGCTCCTCCAGAGAACCAACAGCTCCAGGAGAACAAACAGCTCCCTAACAGCTTCTTTCTTCTTCTCTAGTTCTTTTTATTTTGTGGGCAACAACCCTCAGGTGGGCCTCCCACACCCGGCACCATGTTGATTCAGTTCAGCTGGCTGTCACAAGTTGATCACCAGTTGCCAATCCACCACAGTATCAATAAGTCCAAACTGCCTAGGTTGAGCTTGAACTTGCAATCCCCTTATCTCAGAGACTGCAGGCCTAGGCCACCATGCCTGGCACCCTTAACTTCCTTAAGAAGAACCAAATGGGTGTGTTTGTTTAATCATCAGCCCTAGCTCTTCTATGAACCACCCTCCTTCTCTGAGCAGCTCCCTTTCCCACTGACATGTGTGCAAGCTGCAGTTTGGCCAGTTCTTCCTGCTCCCTGATGGTGTTCCTGTCTTGCTGCAGTGGGGCTATACCAGGAATGGAGTGGGCACTCAGAAGTCTTGCAGACCAGGTCATATGAGGCCACAGCCATATGAGGCCAGAAGGGACACCAATAAACTCTTACTACTTTTATTTAAGTAGCCAATGACCTTACGAAGAGATTTAAATAACAAGAAACGATGTTATGCTGCGCATGGTGTTGCACGCTTGTAATCCCAGCACTCAGGAGGCTGAGGCAGGAGAATCACTGTGAGTTCCAAGCCAACCTGGGCTACAAAGTGAGCTCAAGGCCAGCCTGAACTGCAGAGTGAGACCCTGTCTAAAAAAAAAAAAAAAAAAAAAAAGAGAGAGAGAGAGAGAGAAAGAAAAAAAGGAAAAGAAACGATGTTATGGTGCTGTGTGTATTTGCTACATCATTAATATTTTCAGTACTCTTCATGCCTTCAGGTGGCTATAGGTTTTCTTTGGTACACATTTTCCTTCTGCCTGAAAGACTTGTTTGGCATACTGTCTCCCTAATCTTTTCTCCCACATATCTAATCTGTGGGTAATCCTACCCAATATGTTTTATTTTAGACATTGTATTTGTGGTACAGGGGATTGAACCCAGGACCTTTACACCAATCTAAATTCCCAGCCCTTTTTACTCTTTTATTTTGAGACAGGATCTCCCTAAGTTGACAAATTGTCCAGGTTGGGGTTGAATTTGCGATTCTCCTGCCTCAGCCTCCCAGAGTGCTGACATTACAGGCATGTGTGACCACGTCTGGCTCAAACTTTGTAGTTCTACTATCTTGAAGTTTAATTTGGGTATTTAAAAATATTTTCCATGTCTCTTCTTAACCCTTTTTTTTTTTTTTTCCAGTATTGGGGATCAAACTCAGGGGCTCACACAGGCTAGGCAAGTGCTCTACCACTGAACCACACCTCAACCCTTTTAAATTTTTTTTTATTTTTTTATTTTTGAGACAGGACCTGATTCATTTGCCCAGGCTGAACTTCAATTTATGATCCTCCTACCTCAGCCTCCTGGAGTTATAGATGTGCCCCACTATGCCTGGCTTCTACTTACCATTCTTAAACTTCCCATTTCTTTCCTCAGCAGATGGAGCACAGTTCTTATAATTCATATAAGGTCCTTGTCTATTCTTTCTATCATTAGTGTCATTTCTGCTCTGGTTTCCATTGTTTTAAATTTTTCTTCATTATGGCTCCTCGTTTCTGCCTTTTTTGCATGCCTCAAAACAACCTTTTAGCTGCCATACATCATTTTTTGCTAGTTTTTAAAATAATTTTACTTTGTTGTGTGCTATTCTTATACTCGTATAAATATTTTTGAACTTTGTTTTGGGACACAGTTAAATTCCTTGGACCTAGTTGACTCTTTCTGGTCTTGCTCTACTGGGCAGGAGCAGGGCACTGTTTAGTCTCAGGCTAATTTTCCCTGCTGCTGAGGCAGAACCCTTCTGAGCACTGTGCCCACCCAACGTGCTGCAAGCTTTCTGCTCTGCCGATGAGGAAGGAAATATATTCTTAACCCAATAGGTTCTATCATAATGGTTTCCTCTGGTCCCTCCAAGTGTTTCTTTCTCCAGCCTTGGTATTTTCTCCCCATGTAGGTGGCACTGATTATTACTCAGAATAATTATGATGCAAAGCCTGGCATGGTGACACACTCCTGTAATCCCGGCACTCTGGAGGCTGAGGCAAGAGGATTGCTGTGAGTTCGAGGCCCACCTGGGCTATAAAGTGAGTTCAAAGCCAGCCTGAACTGCATAGCAAAATCCTGTCTCAAAAAAAAAAAAAAAAAAATTATGATGCAAGCTGTGCAGATTTCCAGCATGCTATCTCAGTCTCTCTCAGTCCCTGTCTTCCTGATTTCTGCCCTTCTGCCCTGTGAACTCTAGTCTGGGCTCCTCCTCCACCGAGGACAGGTATGCCACTGTACCTCAGTCCTTTCTCCTTTACTTCGGCCTGGAAATTCTCCAGATGCTGCCTTAGTCAGGGCTCAGCTTGTTTGCTTCCTCTCCCTCAGGGATCACTAGAACCAAAACTAACTACCAAACCAGTACTATGTAGCATAGTTCTTAAAAATTTTAAATAGTTCAGTTTAAATCTAACTATATATGTATAGGACTATTTGTAGCAAACTGTAAAATGCTAATGAAATAAACAAAACCCAAATAACAGACAGATGTACGGTGCTCCTGGTTTGGAAGACTCTACACAAACACATTTAGTGTGTTTTGACGTATGTGTCAGCGGTGCATGTGTAGTTGAGATGACAAGTTCTCTCTGAGTTGAGCTACAGATTTCATTCAGTTCTAATCAAAATCCCAGAGTTTTTAATGCTTATTTAAAATTTTATACGGAAAGACAATGGCTGAAGAACAGTCAAAATGTATTTAAAAGAGAAAAAACAAAGTTGGAGAGCTCACACACTCTAGTGAGGTTTTTAACAAAGATAAAAGACCAGGTTGAGGAATGAATAGACTTTCAATAAGTGGTGCTGGAACAATTGGACAGCCACATGCAAAAAATAAAGCAGAAACAATGAAATGTCCTCCATCTCTACTTTATACCCTATATAAAATTTTAAAAAACATGAAGCATGAAATTAAATATACAATAAAACTCTTGGAAAAAAACATAATAAACATGACCTTGGGCTGGACAAAGAATTCTTAGATACGACAACAGATCACAATCCTTAAAAAGATTTTTTTTAATGAATGGGACTTCACCAAAATTAAAAACTTTTGCCAATGTTGTTAAGACAATGGGAAGATAAGACACTGATTAGGAAAGTGGTTATAAATCACCTGTTCAGAAGAAGATTTGGGGTAAATGTCAGGGTAGGAAGCAGTAGGAATCTTTCTCTCCACTGAGGACAATTATCCTGACAGAGTGTCTAATGTAACTATTTTCAAACCTATGGCTCTATTGGAGGTTTGCAAATTCCAAGGGAAGGTTGAACCAATGAATTGAAGTTAATTTTGGTCAATTTTAATCTCAGGATATGACAGCAGCTACCCATCCCCCCCACCAGCCCTGTGGTAGGCAGCTGTCCTTGTGTTCCAGGAACAACCTGCACACAGCTTGTGCAGAAGGCAGGGTGAGCAAAAGGACCCTGTCTCTGAAACATGGGAAACATGATTGCTGGCTCTGTTCACAGAGGTATAGGCAGACGCAGGTGACTAAGGCAGCTGTACCTTCCCTCTTTGTTGTAAGTCCCCTTCCCCAAGTGTTTTCCAGGGTGTTTAAAGGGCTGATGTCCTTTTTCCACCTTTGATTTTTTCATTTTCCTCTTTGGCAGCCAGACCTTAGCTACCAGAGCATACAAAAACAAACATAGCCAGGTTTAGCAGGATGGCCCATACAGCACCTGTAATCCTAGCACTCCAGGAGGCTGAGGTAGGAGGATTGCAAATTCAACCCCAGCCTGGACAGTTTAGCAAGACCCTGCCAATACATAAGCAAATAAGTAAGGAAATAAATAAGTAGCCAGCTTGAGGATGTAGCTCAGTGTGAAAGCCCTGAGTTCTATCTCCGGTGCAGGAAAATAAACAAAACATTTTTTTAAAATCCACAGGGAAAATTGACTTCATTTGTTGTTGTTATTGTTGTTGTTGCAAGGCTGGGGATCAAACTCAGGGCCTCACACATGTTAAGCAAGTGTGCTACACTGAGCTACATCCTCAGCCTCCAACGGAAAAATTAGAAAATGATTGTGCATCAGGGGAAGGAGCAGGATTAAGGAGGAACTCAGACCATCTTAAATTTACCTCAGGCTTATCCTTGCATGGAGATAGCATCCACAAATTTTTTTAAAAATTTTAATTAAAATAAGCCAAGGTAGATAGTGCAGGCCTACAATCCAAATTACTCAGGAACCGGGGGCAAGAAGACTGCAAGTTCAAGGCCAGCCTGAGCAAGACAGTGCGACCTTGTCTCAAAATAAAAATTAAAAAATTGCTGGAGGTATAGATGGAGGCATAGCATGGGCAAGGTCCTAGCTTCCATCCCCAGAACTCTAGATAGATAGATAGAAAGATAGATAGATAGATGATAGATAGATAGATAGATAGATAGATAGATAGAATAACAAACATAAAACCCAGAAAATCCCAGGGAAGAAGAACCTGATTTCCAGAGTTATTACATCATTTGATGCAATTGTCTACTGTTCAATAAAAAAATAAAATCACAAAGCATATAAAGAAATAGGAATGCATGGCACATTCAGTGGAAAAAAGAAATTGACAGAAACTATCCCTGAAATAAACCTGATGTGAAGCCATGTAAAAAGGGAGGTGAACCCTCCCCATAGGCTTTTTGAATGGGTCATAATTCAGTGTTTCTTCATCAGGGGCCCTGACCAACACTTTGCGCGGTCCACAGTATTCCCACTGTTTGAGCACCAGGATAAGCCACGTATTCCATAATCAAGGATTTGGAGGGCATCTAGAGAACCTGTCATCCTCAGTCTCACCTTCTCCTTCACCGCTGGACAGCGGACACATCTCCAAAAAGTATGGCAAGATTGAAGACAGAAGTTATGGGAGGCAGGTGGTGTGGAAAAAAGAGACTTCCTTTTGTTACTTTTTTTTTTTTTTTTGGTTTTTCTCCGGTACCGGGAACCGAACTCATGACCTTGCACTTGCCAGGCAGGCACTTTTGCCGCTGAGCTAAATCCCCAGCCGCTTTTGTTACTTTTGATGGTTATGACATAAAGGATAAAACTGTTTAGAAATATCACATTGTTAGTAGGCAGAACTCAGCAATGAAAATAAGAGATGTGTTCTACTGGATCACAAAAGGCTGTGGAGTGAACCTAACAACTTTATGAGTTATGGAGGAAACTTTGGAGGTGGTGGAGGTAATTTTGGCCATGGCAGGAATTTTGGTGCACAGGGAAGCAATGATGGTGCAGTAGTGGCAGCAGAGGTAGTTATGGAGGAGGTGATGGTGGATATAATGGATTTGGAGGTGACAGTGGCACTATGACAATCGTCCTGGTTAGTAGCAGAGTAGGCTGAGGTGGTGGTGGAACAAGATTTGGAAACCAAATGGCAGATATGGTGATGGTGGTGGAGGATATGAAAGTTACAAATGAAGGAGGAAATATTGATGGTGGTGTTGTGAACTATAGTGATTTTGGAAGTTGCAGTGGATAACAACAGCCAAATTATGAACCCTTGTTGGTGGACAAAGCTCAGGCAGTCACCATGGTGGTGGCTACAGGGTGGATCTTGGGGTAGAAGTGGTGGACTTGGTAGCAGACGGTTCTAAGCACAGCAGAAAAGGGCTGAAGTTCTTAGCAGGAGAGAGAGTAAGGAATTTTCAGGCAAGCTGCAGGTTATTTTAAGACATCATCCAAGATGCATTAGAAGAATTGTAAAACTCTGCCACAAGAGGAACATGATCCAGCCAGGAAAGTTACTGTGGCCTAAACAGGAAGCCATTCTTGTTCAGCATTGTTGTAGCCACAGTTCACAAAAAGTACAGAAACTGATTAATTCAATGTAATGTCATAGATGTACATCCCTGATGTCGTCCCTCTGTGGCAACTAGTATGTTCACTTTTTTTTGGTATGGGGAATTGATTCCAGGTCCATCATATAAGCTACATTGCCAGCTTTTTTTTTTTTTTTTTTAAGTTTTGAGACAAGGTCTTGCTAAGTTGCTAAATTGCTCTGGCTGCCCTAGAATAATCCTCCTGCCTGACTCCAAGCATCTGGGATTCCAGGTCTGAGCCATCAGGCCTGGCTCTTTTTTTTTTTTTTTTCATTTTTTCTTTTTGTTGTTTTATTACATTAGGTATATTGTTCTGTAAATTGCAATAATGGCACCAGGAATTAAAAAAAAAACTAAGAATTTGGGGCTGGACGATGTAGCTCAGTGGTATAGCACTTGCTTAGTATCTATGAGAGCCTAGATTCTATCTTAGTACAAAAAAAACCTCAGGGCCCCAAGAAAAACTTGATGACTACATTCATCTGCTACCACTGTTAAAAGCTAGGCCACCTCAAGAGGAACTACCCTAAGAAGTCCCCTGGGCCATGCCCTGAATGTAAAGGTGACCACTGGAGATCGGCCCACCCTCTGAAGTGGAGGCCCCAGAGCTCAGACCCATCCTACCAGTTAGTCTAACAGGAATGAGGGGGCCCAAGGCATACTCTGCCATCTCCTTCTGGCCAAACTGTCATCTCCATGGAGGAGCCCCAGGTAATCATGACTATAGAGGAAAAAGAAAACAGCCTGTTGCTACACACAGGTGCAAGTCTCTCTGTCCTTCTTTTCAATCCTGCCCTTCCTTCCAGCCATCACACCTCCGTGAAAGGAGTCACTGGTGAGGAAGTAATATGCTATTTTTCACAACCCTTAGTCTGTAACTACTTGTTAGATCTTTCTTGTGTATCTGTCTTCCTGAGAAACCACTTTGAAGATACCACCAGGTATTACAGCAGCCATTGATATTTTCCTACTAATCTGTCCATAACTCTGTAATGTTTGTATCATTCCTATGCTATTTTGTAAATGGATGTATGTTAATTACTATGTGTTTCCTACAACAACGATTGAGAATAGTCAATGAATATACAATTGGTCACTCATGTATAGCTCTATTTATTTTCTTTAGAAGCCACTTTGAAAATATCAAAGTATAGTACAACAACCATTGATAATAACCTACCACTTCTGTCTGTAACTCACTATTATTTGTCTATTTGAGAAACTATCTTGTGGATAATAATCTGTAAAACAGATATTGAAAATATCAAAGTATAGTACAACAACCATTGATAATAACCTACCACTTTTGTCTGTAACTCACTATTATTTGTCTATTTAGAAACTATCTTGTGGATAACAACCTGTAAAACAACAACCATTGATAATTTCCTACCACTTTATCTGTAATTTGGTAAGCCCCCCTATTACTATGTTATCCTTCTTGTACTCTTTAAAATTTAAAAAAAAAAAAAAGACTTTAAAACAATTTTCAAGATGCCCAAGAACTATTGGAACATGTGGGAAAAACCATAAAAAGATGTATGAACAAAATGGAACTATCAATAAAGATATTGAAAACTTGAAAAGAAACCAGAAAGAAATTCTGGTGCTGAAAGTACAATAATTAAAATGAAAATTTTCTAGAGGGTCTCAAAGGTAGATTTGAGCAGGGAGAAGAAATAAATCCATGAACTTGAAAAGAGGACAATGGAAATTATCCAGGTTTAGGAAAAATAGTGACAGAGTCTGAGAGAGAATAGAACCATCAAGTAGGTTGACCAGCATATGAATTATGGGAAACCCTGAAGGAGGAAAGAAAAAAGAGCAGACAGAATATTTGAAGAAATAATGGCCAAACACTTCCCCAATTTGATGAAAGACATACATGTTCAAGAAGTTCAACGAACACCAAGTAAAGATGAATGTCTGTTACTTTTTCTTGTTGCTGAGACACCCAGAGTTAAAGAAGAAAAGGTTTATTTAGCTCACAGCTTGTAGAGGTTTCAGTCATAATCAGCTGGCTCCAAGGCAGGGTGGCATGACCCAGGGGCAACACTTCAAGGCCACAGAAGACAGCAAAGCAACAAGAGCACAAGGGGGAGAGCAAGCCTCTTCTCCTTCCTTATATTGTAAACAGGCTCCCTGCTCCCTTAGGCGGGGTGTAGCACTCACATTATCTCTATGCCCTCCTCTTGTACAGGCTGGATGTTTACAATGTGAGGACCCTGGCCAGCTGCTGAATGGCTTAGTTAACCTTCTAAACTTCTCAAGTTGACCAAATGTATCAACCATAACAATGACCTCACACAGACCCACTCCAAGATATATTATAATTGAACTTTTTTTTGAGATAGGATTTATGTAATCCAGGCTGGCCCCAGATTCCTAGCAATCCTCTTGCCACAGCCTCCCAAGTACTGGGATTACAGCTGTGCACCATCATGCTCAGTTTATAATCAAACTTCTAAAAGACAAAAGGAGAATCCTGAAAGCAGCAATAAGGAAGCAACTTGTAATATACAAGGGATTCTACATAATATTATCAACATATTTCCATCAGAAACTTTTTTTTTTTTTAGAACTATCACCATAAACAATCCCAGTTTTACATTTTAGGAAACAGTACACCTGAAAGGTATGAATACATTTAATATAGTGTGAGATTAACAATGAATTGTCATACCCATGTGAAAAGCCTTTATTTCTTTTTTTTTTTTTTTGCCTTTATTTCTTAATTTAGCTATGTTCAAGAGCATTGTTTGTGAGAAAACCTTATTATATTATTTCTAGAAAACTTAACCTTTTTCTGATAACCAATTTATTAGGGGTGTCTCCCATAAGGCTATGGAGATTATGGGGGCTTCCCATTAATAAACAAAAACTGGATAATTATCCAGGCATCTGCTTCCTTATTCATTAATTGGAGCCCTGTCCAATAATCTCTCCACACCCCAAGGGATTTTTTGTTCAATTTTTGATGACTTATGAAAATCTGATCACAATATTTAATGCTTTTTTGAACAATCACTCTCAAGTCATAATACATAAACAATATACATTACATTTATACAACCAATTTTAGCATCATTTTGACTCATCAGAAACTATAGAGGCAGAAGGCAATGAGAAGATATGTTTAAAATGCTAAAAGGAAAAAAATAACTGTCAGCCAACACTTTCTTTAAAGGGAAGGAAAAAATTAAGACATTACCAGATAGAAGCTGAAAGTGTTCATTATCAATAGGTGTGGCCTGCCAGATATGCTTATGGGAGTCAAGGTAAGGTAAAGTAAAAGGACAGCAGATGATAACTTGAAGCTGAAAGAAGAAATAAAGACCTCCACAAAGGTAAATACATGAAAAATCATAAAAACTACTATTTTGTAACAAGATTGTAATTTCATTTTTTATTTTCTACATGATTTAAGAGACTAATACATTTTAAAAGCAATCAGTATAAAAGCCAATGCTATTGTAACTTTGGTTTGTAATTCCACATTTTGTTTTCTATATAATTTAAAAGACTAATGCATTTTGAATTAAAGTGTGCAATCAAAAGACAGATATTGGCAGAACAGAAAAGAACACATGATCCAGGTATATGCTATCTACAACGGCTTGCTTTAGATCTAAAGATGCAGACTGAAAGTGAAAGGAAGGAAAAAATATCCATGCAAACAGTAGCCATAAGAGAGTAGGGGTGGCTGTACTAGTTTTGGTGCTAAGGATCAAACCCAGGGCCTTGCACATGTTAGGCAATTGCTCTACCACTGAGTTACAGCCTCAGCTCCAAACTAGACATTCAGTCAAAAAAGATTACATACTGCAAAGAGAAAAATATACATTAATAACTGTTTTACTACAGCAAGATGATACAATTATAAACAAAACAAAATAAGATGTTGTATTAGTTGGCTTTCTGTAGCTGTGACAAAGTAACCTGAGAATAATACCTTAAAGGAAGAAAGATTTATATCACAAGTTCAAGGGTTTCAGTCCCTGGTCTGCTGGCTCCATTGCTGTTAGCTTGTGGCAAGGCAGAAACATGAAGGTGGAAGAGTGTGGTAGAGGAAAGCTGCTTGGTTCATGGCAGCCAGCAAGCAGAGACAGGGTGGGAACACAGCACATGCGGACAGGCTTCCTCCTTCCCCTTTCATTCCATCTGGGCCCCCAGCATAATGGATGCTGCTTCAAGCATTTAGAGCAGGTTTATCCCTCAACTTGCTGCTCACAGGCCAATCACCTTTGAAAACACCCTGTCTTGGTTACTTTTCTCTCATTGCTGGGACAAAATACCTGACACCCAAAATTAAGGAAGGAAAGGTTTATTTCGCTTACAGTTTGTGGAGGTTTCAGTCCATACTTGGCAGATTACAAGGCAGACTGGCACATGGCAGAGAGCTACAGCTCATGGCGGCAGAACGTAGCAAAGCAACAAACACCCACAAGGGTGGAATGGCCTCAAGCACCCTCTTCCTCTCCCTTACATATGCAAACTATCCATCCCAGGGCGGGTGTAGCTCTCACACCCATAATCAATCAAACCCTAAAAGCCTGCCCCGAGACCACATGAGGCTTTGAGGGGACACCCAAACACAAACCATAACACAACCTGACAGTGTGCTGTGTTAATATCCTAGGCATTTTTCCATCCAATAAGTTGACAAATAAGATCGATCATCTCATAAGTATTGTTGAGGCTATGGAGATAGTGGAACACTTATACGCTGTTGGTGGGAAAATGAAATGGTCCGGCTGCTGTGGAAAATATTGTGGTAATTCCTCAAAAAATTAAAAATAAATTTGTCATGGGACTGAGCAATTTCACTTTAGGGTATATTCCCAAAATAATTGAAAGCAGGGATTTAAAAACACATATCTGTATATCCCATGTTCACAGCAGCATAGTCATAATAGCTCAATGTGGAAGCAACCCAACGTTCACCAGCAGATAAATAAATAAGCAAAATATAGCATATAATGGTATGATTGAAAAACATGATGCATGTTTAAGAAAAACTTGTTACAGTAAAACACACTTTGTAAGAATGATAGGATAGGCATGTTTGAAGTAAAGGAATATTTTGAGGGGGATTAATGACAACATATCTTTTCATGTAATATATTTAAAATTTTCAAAAATATTCATTATATTTTTGATCATGTAGTATCTGCAATGGAATATTATTCAAACTTCAAAAAGAAGGAAATTCTGCACATAGAAGAACCTTGAGGATATTGTGCTCATTGAAATAGGTCTATCACAAAAAAAAGATAAATACCGTATATGAATTACTCACAACAGTCAAAACCAGAGAGATGGAAAAGTAGGATGGTAGGTGCCAGGGACTGAGAGATGGAGGAATGGACAATTATTGCTTTGGACAATTATTGTTTAATAGATATAAAGTTTCCATTTTTCAAAATGAAAAGAGCTATGGAAATGGGTAGTGGTGATGAGTGTACGATATTATAAATGTATTTAATAATACCACTGGGGGCTGGGGATTTAGCTCAGCGGCAAAGCGCCTGTCTGGCAAGCGCAAGGTCGTGAGTTCGGTTCCCGGTACCGGAGAAAAACCAAAAAAAAAAAAAAAAAAAAAAATAATACCACTGGACATATTTAAAAATGGCCAAGATGGTAACATTTAGATCATATACAGTTTAGCACCATTAAAGATTTTTTGTTTGCTTTTTTCTCTTGTTTCTTTTCTCTTTTATTTCCTTTCTTTTGTTTTACTTCTTTTCTTTCTTCTTTCTCTTTTTTTTCAGTACTGGGGATTGAACACAAAGCCTTACACATGCAAGCCATTCTACCATTGAGCTACAACCCAAGCCCTTTAAAATTTTTCGATCACCTATTAAAAAATATACTTGTGTTCTGAATATATAAAGAATTCTCAAAACAACTACAAGAAAGCAATCTGATTTTTAAATAGGCAAAATATGTGAACAAACACTTCAACAAAGAGGATACAAAAATGGCAAAAAACCCCGTGTTCAACACCATGAGTCACTAGGGAACTACAAGTGAAAACAAGATACACCACTCCATACCAATTAGAATGGCTAACATCAAAAAGTTTGGCCAAACCAAGGAGGGGAATGGAGACCAGCCAGCTACCTCTCACATGGCTGGGAAGAATCCAACATGGTACTGACACTTCAGAAAATAATACTTATAAAATTAAACATATACCACTTGATCCAGCCATCTCACTCCTAGTTACTCAAGGGAAATGAAGACTTATATTCACTCCCAAATTTGTATGTGAATATTTATAAAAGCATTGCTCATAGCAGGGGAAAACTGTAGACAATTGGAATGTCCTTCAACTGGAGAATGATTATAAATGGAGATACTACTCAGCAGTATAAAGCCATGGGTTATGGGTATAGGCAGACAGGAAGACTCTCAAAAACACTGTGCTAAGTTAAAGTAGCCAGCCTCAAAAGGTACACACTGAATAATTCCGTTCATAGGACGTTCTAAGAATGGATGGAGAATAGGGTTTAGGGATGGAGGGTTAAGAATGGCTTGAATTTCATAAATATCTGAGTAGTATACAAGTAGTAGTAATGACTGTACAATATTATATCACTGGTTATTCAAAAGATGCAAATTAAAACAATGCTGAGATTCCATCTCACCCCAGAAAGAATGGCTATTATCAAGAAATCAATCAGTAACAAATGCTGGAAGGGCTGTGGGGAAAAAGGATCCCTTCTCCATTGTTCATGGGAGTGTAGACTGGTACAGCCATTGTGGAAATCAGTGTGGAGATGCTTCAAAAAGCTCAGGCTAGAGGTCCCATTTGACCGAGCTATTCCTTCAAACTTAAAAGCATCATACCACAGCAATATATGTACATCCCTGTTTATAGCAGCACAGTTTGTAATAGCCAAATCCTGGAAACAGTCCAAATGATGATCAACCAAGGAATGGGTAAATAAGATGTGGGTTTTTTTTACAATGGAGTACTACTCTGCCATAAAGAAAGATACACTTGAGGCATTCCTACATAAACAGATGTACCTTGAGATATACTCTTAAGTGAAGTAAATAGGACACACATGTGTAAATACCACATTATTTCTCTGGTGTGAGAAACCAAAAGTGTAAATAAGGACCAAAATTTATATTGGGTAGTGTGAAATAGGAAAAAATTGTTCATACGGGGAGGAGAACAAAAAAGGGGGAGGGGAGAGGAAAGAAGAGAAAAATAAAAAAGAAAGTGAGTGAAGATGGAAAAATGGAAGCAAAGCTTTTGTAAATGGGGAGAGGAGGAGGGCTGAAGTGAGGGAGGGGAATGGGAAAAGAAGAATCAAGTTATATCATGCACAGGTACAAATTCTCTGTGATGAATGTGATCCTTATGTATATCTAAAATGCACCAATAAAATCTGATTGAAGAAAATAAAATAAAACTGGAAAAAAAACAAAAAGAATGTCTTGAATACAAAAAGGCAGCAAGAAGGGTGGGTTTTTGGAGGGGAAATGATGAGACTCTTCTGTATCATCACCAGGGTGGTGGTTACTGAAATCTATGTAGAAAGAGGAAAGGAGGAAAGGAAGCAAGGAAGGAAGGAAGGGAAGAAGGAAGGAAAGGAAGGAAAGAAGAAAGCAAGGAAGGCAAGGAGAGAGGAAGAAAAGATTGACTCTGCATTTAGTTTTTAAAACTTACTTAATTATTCATGCATTTGTTTGTTCATTTTGTGGCACTTGGGATCAAGCCCAGGGCCTTGCACATGTTAGGCAAGTGCTCCACCACTGCACCCGTCCCTTCTGCACCTAATTTTTAAAACCTGTCCTACATTAAAAGTGGTTTTTGTTACATTTTATACAGTTTTTCCAGGTGTTTGCAGCAGAGATCTTTTTACATTGTCTCCTGCCTTGTGGCAGAGCTGGTCAGCTTCCCAAGACTTTGAAATCTGCATGTCCAGGGACCTGTGCCCCCTCCAGTTCTGCCTCCCACACCCAGGTCCATGCCCTGGGCCCTTCAGCCACCAGGAAGTTCTTAACCTCTGAAATGTCAGAACCTAGGCAAACTGCTCTCTAAGCCAGCAATGGTTCTTCAGCCATGGTGAGGCCTCCCTCCATTCCAGTGGGCCCTGGCAAAATCTAGAGCCATTTTTCACAGTCCTAAGTGGGGGCCAGATGGGAGAAGGATGTGGGTCATGGTTTAAATACGAAGCATCCTCCAAAGACTCAGAGTGAAGGCTTGATCCCCGGCACACTGATGCTCAGAGGTAAAACAGTGACATCTGAATATAGCTATTTATTGTGTACGTCCATGGATTCTCCCTAACCTTCACAGTCACCGTTGAGGACAGTACTACAGATGTCACATGGTACCTACAGGTGAGAAGTGCTGTCAGCCTTGCTGCCCTGGCCTTTGAAACGGGAAACTAGAAAAACATAGCACAAAAAACAGCTGCTCAAAGGAGACCACTGGAGATCTGTCTGCCCTCTGAGGTGGAGGCCCCAGAGCTCAGACCCATGCTACCAGTTAGTCCAACAGGAATGAGAGGGCTTGGGGCATGGTCTGCCTTCTCCC
>NW_004955422.1:17608757-17627131 GCF_000276665.1 Chinchilla lanigera
ATGTTATCCTTCTTTTATTCTTTAAAATAAAATAAAATTTAAAAAAACAAAACAAAACAAAACAAAAAACAGCTGCTCTCCCAAGCTGTCTCTGGAGCCCCTTGGTGTCGCTCTTCTGTCCTTTTCCTCAGAGCTGCTTTCCCTTCTCTGCATCCCTAGAACTTAGCATCATGCTAAGGGCTACCTGGTTTGCATGACCCTGATTCAGGTGACCAGCAGGACGCAATGGTGTTTCTGACTTGCAAATTCAAATCCTCCAGTTTTTTTTTAAATAGACTATTTTTAGAACAGTTTTAGATGCATAGAAAACCTGGGAAGATAGAGTTCCTGTCACCGGACAGGGTCTCAAGAGACTCCCAAAGCAGCAATGGGGAACCCAAACCCACCCTACTGGTGGAATAAGTTGTAGGTTTGCTGATTCCAGTCACAGAAAAATAAATCAGAAAGAGGCATAAAGGGATTTATTAGGTAGAATTTTAAAAGTATACACTCAAAAAAGAAGAGTGCAGGCATTCAGAGAAATGAGAGGAATCATAGTCAGGGCTGGAGATATTTATGGGGGATTTGGGTGCAGAAATCTATGTACAATTTGTGAATCTATGGAAAAATGATATTCAATTACAGATGAAGGGTGACAGTGCTTTCTATGGGGGAAGGGAGGTGGCCCACTCAGGAAAAGCCCTATTTTACAGGTGAAATGAGGTGGTCTCCACAGGTGAACGAGGCTATCTGCTGGCACAGGGAATGGCTAAAGACCATTTGTAGGTAAAAGGAAATTTCCCAAGCTTGTTGTGTCCTGGGAAAAGACAAAAAAAATTTTTCAACTGGGCTTGTGTCCAGAAGCTGCAGTTTTTCATTTTAAAAGTATGATTTTCCTTGTCTCCTTTCTACCTGTCTTTATCTTTTCTATCCTGCCTCACTCCCAAATACAATCTCCCCCAGCCTCCCCTATTGCTAGGGGGAGTGTTGTGCAGCTACCTTTGTTGTAGTCAATGAACCAATATTAATGCATTCTGATTAACTGAAGTCCCTGGTTTACATTAAGGGTCACTCTGTGATGGACAGGTCTCTAAACCCACCACTGCAGTATTACACAGCACACGCTGCCCTAAAACTCCCCTGTGGTCCACCTACATATCCCCTGTTCCCCTCAAGCCCCCAGCAACCACTGACCTCACCACCTCCCTAGATTACCTTTTCTAGAATGTCAATTATTGGAACCACACTGTAGGTAGCCTTTTCAGACTTACTTCTTTCACTTAGCAATATACATCTAAGTCTCCACGCCACATCTGTTTGTGACTCACAAACTCATTTCTTTTTATTGATGAAGAATATTCCACCAGAGCTTCTTTATCTTTTCACCTGTTGAAGGACATGGTTGCTTCCATTTTTGGTGATGATGAATGATGTTACTATAAGCTTTCATGGGTAGGGTTTTTTTTTTTGTGCATATAGTTTTCAATTCAATTTGGGTAAATATGAAGGAATGTGATAGCTAGATTTATAGTGAGACTATGTTTAGCATTGGAAGAAACTGTTTACCAAAGGGGCCATACCATTTTGCATTTCAATTAGCAATGACTGAGAGTTGCTATTGCTGCCCTCCCTCGCCAGCATTTTATATTGTCAGGGTTTCGGACTTTAACCTTTCCAGTGAGTATGTAGTGGTTTCTATTTTTTTTTTTTTTTAATTTCCAATTCTCTAAGGACACAGGATATCAAATTTTTTTCATATGCTTATTTGTCATGTGTATGTTTTCTCTGGTGAGGTCCCTGTTCAGCTCTTTTGCCCATTTAAAAAAAATTAAATTGTTTGGGCAGGGACTTGTGGCATATGCCTGTAATTCCAGCTACTTGAGAGGCTGAGGCAGGAAGATCACAAGTTTGATGCCAGCCTGAGTGTCATAGGAGGCCCCTGTCTAAAAATAGGAAGTAAACAAAAGACTGGGGATATAGTGCTGTAACAGAGTAGCTATCAGTTTGATCCCAAATGAATATTAAATAAATAAATTGTTTTCTTCTGAGTAAATATGGTATGTCTCTCCATTTACTGTACTTAGAGCTTCTTTGACTTTTCTCACATTTTTTTGTACTTTTCAGTAGTCAGGCCTTACATAGCTTATGTTAATTTAGTCCTAAATATTTTACATCATGTAGTATTACTATGTTATGGCTTGTAGATGACCCCCCAAAGCCTTATGCAGACAAGGGTGGGTAGCCTGGATAGGTTATATGGGACAGAAAGAGGGCTATTCTTGTCATTTGTTGATTGCTGCTCCTTCACCACTTTGCTGCTTTGGTGGCTTCTGCCCACCATGAACTGTTTCTCCTTTGTGATGTGCCTCTGCCACGCTGCCCTGCCTTGGAGCCAGCCAACTATGAATTGAAACCTCCACAAACTGTGAGTGACAATAAACCTTTCTTCCTTTAACTTTGGTTGTTGGGTATTTTGTCTCAGCAATAAGAAAAGCAACTGACATATTATAAATGAAAAAAATTAATATTTATTTTCATAATTGTTTGTTTCTAAAGAAATATACATGAGGGGCTGGGGATTTAGCTCAGCAGCACAGCGCCTGCCTGGCAAGTGCAAGGTCATGAGTTTGATCCCTGGTACTGGAAAAAAACCAAAAACCAAAAAAAATTTTAAAAAAAAAATGATTTTTTTGTTTGTTTATTTGTTTTTTTGAGAAGGGTGTTACTATATAGGCCAGGGTGGGTTTGAGCTTGTGATGTAGCCTAGGCTGCCCTCAGACTTGTGGTTCTCCTGCCTCAGCCTCCTGAGTGTTGAGATTACGAGTATAGGACAGCCAGCCCAGCATTGATTTTCTTTTATATTAACCTTGTATCTTGTGACTTCGTTAAATTCATTTATTCTCATGTGTTGTGTTATATGAGATCCTATGTAAATGATCATGTTGTCTACTCATGGGGACTATTTTACGCCTTGCTTTCTAATTTCCACGCTTTACATCTTTTTCTTTCCTTGCTACACTGGTTAAGCTTTCCCACAGAGTACTGAGCAGGAATGGTGAGACAGAACATCCTCCTCCTGCTAGGACAAAAGCATCCAGTGTGGGGCTGGGGTGTGGCACAGTAGTAGAGTATGGAGCACTTGGTCTAACAGATGGCCCTGGGCTTCATCCCCAGTACTAATTAGAAGCAAAAGCCAGACAAGAGAAGCCATCACTTGCGCTCACAAATTCCTGCTTCAAATACAAAAAAGCAAGTGTCTAAACTTTCATCATTATGAATGACATTAGCAAGCTGGGCGTGGTGGCACATGCCTGTAGTCCTAGGATTCGAGAGGCTAAGGCAGGAGGCTCACTGTGAGTTCAAGGCCAACCTGAGCTACATAAGCGAGTTCAAGGGCAGCCTGCACTACATAGTGAGACACTGTTACCCTGTCTCAAAGAAAAAAAAATTATATTAGCTGTGAATTTTTAAAGATAACCTTTTAAAGATTGAACTCATTTCACATTCTTTTCTATTGAATTGTGTCAAATGCCTTATTAAATATATTTATTATGATGACATAGTTTTTCCTCTTTATTATGTAAATGTGGTAAAACATACTTACTTTATGAGTGTGTGTGTGTGTGTGTGTGTGTGTGTGTGTGTGTGGTACTTGGGCTTGAACACAGGGGCTTTGCACTGAACTAAATCTCCAGCCCATTTTTTATTTTGAGACAGGTTCTCACTAAGTCACTAAGTTGCCCAAGCTGGGCTTGAACTTGTGACCCTCTGGCCTTAGCCTCCCTGTGTGCTGGGATTACAGGTCTGTACTATCAGGCCCTCTTGATTTATATTGGTTTTCGTCATTATTAAATCAATTTTGCACTGACTCATGAAATAAATTCTACTTTGTCATCAGATGGCTGTGTGTGCATGTGTGTGTGTGTGTGTGTGTGTGTGTGTGTGTGTTACTGGAGATTGAACCGAGGGTCTTTGCACTGATCTACATCCCTAGACCTTTTTTTAAATTTAAAGATAGTATTTTTTGTGGTATTTTTAAGACAAGGTCTTGCTGTATAGCTCAAGGTGGGCTTGAACTCATGTAGCCCAGGCTGGGCTCAAACTCATGGCAGTCCTCCTGTCTCGGCCTCCTGAGTGCTGGGATTATAGGCATACACCACCATGCCTGGTTTCAGATTTTTATTTCATTTTTTGGTCAGAGATATTTTTGTCTTTCAAGGGATATATCGTTTTAATTAACATGTCAAACCTATATATGTGTGCAATCGTTATTGTTCTTGGGTTCTGTTTTATTTTTGTTTTTTCCCAGTACTGGGAATTTAACTCAGGGCTTTTGCACTGAGCTACATCCTCAACCCATTTTACTTTATTTGTGTTCAAGGTCTCACTAAGTCTCACTGAGTTTTCAGGCTGAGCTCAAACTTGCAATCTTTTTGCCTCAGCCTCCTAGAGTGCTGAGATTACAGGTGTGCAGCAACCTGCTCAGCGTGGATTCTGTGTTTAAGGTTCATCACGAGCTAACATTTATTTGTAACTTCAAAATCAATACCAGGTGTGCCTCCACAGGCATTCAAAACCACCTGCATGTACAGGGTGGCAAGAAGTTTGAGTCATCTTTGCTGGAGCTGAGGCTGATGCTGCCATCCCCCGTGGCAACAGGTGACACTCTGCCTTCGGGTTCCAGCTTTCCTGCTGCAAACCAGTGTCCTTCTCATGGTCAATTTAGTTCCACATCCTCTTGCAGTTTTGTGCTTTTTGTTGATGTTGTCATTTAAAATGGCTCGCATATGCAGGGCTGGAGCGCTGTCTAGTGTCCCCCAGTGCGAGAAGGTGGCTCTGTGCCTTACGGGACAGGTGTAGTAGACAAATATCAGTAAGGCAGGAAGCATGGTCAATTTAGTTCCACATCCTCTTGCAGTTTTGTGCTTTTTGTTGATGTTGTCATTTAAAATGGCTCGCATATGCAGGGCTGGAGCGCTGTCTAGTGTCCCCCAGTGCGAGAAGGTGGCTCTGTGCCTTACGGGACAGGTGTAGTAGACAAATATCAGTAAGGCAGGAAGTACGATGTGTCAGCCATGGACTCAACATTAATGAATCAACAACACATGTCAAGTAAGACATCTTTAAGCAGAAACATACAGAAAACAAGGCTATGTATTCAACCTGTTTCCCCTAAGAACAATGATTCACTGCTTGCTGCAACTCTGTAACTACCATGAATGAGAAGGATGTAAATAATTGGGGAAGTGAAATAACAGGTATGTAGGAATTTCTTGTACTAGCCTTGCAGTTTTTTCTGTAAGCTTGGGATTATATAAAAATAAGATGTTATCTCTAAACTTGAAGAGGTAGGGCCCGGTGCAAGGTAATTAGGTCATGGGGATTGCTGCCTTTGGTAGGGATGAGTGCTGGTCTTGAAAAATGAGTTTAAGTTTTTGAGAGAGTGAGGTGTTATAAAGAGAGGACACCCCACATGCTTGCCCTCTTCTGTATGTCTCTAGTCCCCTTTCTACTGGAATCATAAGTCAAATAAACCTTTTTACTTTATATCCACTCAACCTCAGGTATTTTGTTTTAATAACACAAAATAGACTAATACACTTTCTGAAGATGGGATGCCATGTTCCAGAACAGTCTGTACTTTAAACCAATGACCTTGATATGGCGCTTGTCCCCAGTAGGAAGAACACATGAAGTGGAAGTAGGAGTGGCCTTCTTATCACCACTCCAATGATCCATTTGGGGAATTCTGTCTTTCTCCCCTCTACCTCTCTGCTCTTTGCACTCTGCAGAGATACTGGTTCCAGTTACCAAAGGGGAAAAGCTTCTACCAGATGACAGCAAGAGATTCATTGAACTATAAATAGGGAGTCACCTGGACATTCTGGGCTCCTAGTGTCCAGGGACCAGAAGAGCAGGACAGGAGTTATCACCTCTGCAGGCACAATTTTCCCTGATTATTAGGAGCTTGAACCATGGCTACACACAGAGTAGGAAGGATATGATGTTCAGGGTTCAAGCCATCCAGCTGGGCACCTCTTGGTACTCTCTTGTCCCCTTTCGTTTTTTGGCAAATAGCTGCATGCAGAGCCTCAGCCTCAGAACATGGTGACCAGGAACAAAGGTCTTGGTCACACCATTACATAAACCACTGAGAAGAGCCCACCAGAACTTCTGAATGAGAGGGAGGGGAACTAGAATAGCTAGAAAAGGAGGGAAATACAGATATCAGTGGGATCCTGAGACCAGGTGCAATCGCCTCACCATTGCTGATTTCCTCCGCCTCCTCTTCCTTTTTGGGTTTCTTCTGGGAAGAGGGGTCTACCTGGATCCTGCAGAAGCAGCTCCCAGACATGGATGGAGGAGGAGTCCATGCAGTAAGAGGGCTGCTTGGGCGCATGCACTGCTGCATCCCTTAGATCCCTGTCAGAGGCAGAAACTCTTTACTCAGCAACAGGCCATGTGCTCTGCCTGCTCCAGCGCACACGCCCTTCCTGGGCTGGCCTGCATCCAATAACAGACTCAGATGAGGGTATGAAGGTTCTGCACGCTCTCCCCAGTTTCACAGCTCCCAAAGAGACTTGCATCTCAGGTCTTCTCCCCCCATTCTTCTTCTCTCACTTCAATCCTTGTCCGTGGGGCTCTGTAGAAGAGCAGTCTCTCATTAGCTTCTTCCACGGCTTTTTGTTCTCAAAGTCCTTCCCCAAAAAGTCAGTCTGCAGCAAGTGCTCTTGGGCAGCGCTGTACAATCAGCTTTCCAACTTCAGACAAAACACTGCATGGGAAATGTGGAGTTAGTGATGCAGAAGGGGACTCTCAAGGTGAAGTGCAGGGACGCTTTTTCCACTTGATAACAGACACTGACATCTCCAGCCAGCCTCTGCCCCAGAGTTTCTCCTGTCTTTGCAGCCTGTAGCCCTGCAGGTGGGACATGCTGGAAGTTAACCCCAGGAAGTCATCCTTATCCAGTGACCTATGGGAGTGGCAGATCGACACACTGGCTCTCCTGCATCTCAGCTAGCGTAATTAGGACATGTTCCACACTGTGCCCAAAGGTCCAGCAGGACTGAGCCACAGTTGCCTACAGTAGTGACCAGACCATTACGTACCTAGCTGTCTGGCTTCCTCCCTCTCTCTGCAACCTCGGGACTTCCTGGGATTCCTTCTCAAATCTTCCCAGGATCTGGTTCTGGGGCCCCAGCCTGAGACAGGTGGTGCCAGAATGGTCCTAGGAAGCAGCCCCTAGTGCTGGGATCATTTGCTGCCCACTGCTGAGGATGAGCAGGGTGGTAGGGCCTGCAGCAGCCCCACAGCGGCTGATATGCTCCCATGCTGCGGGGGGGGGGGGGGAGAGACACAGGTAGAAGCGGGGCCCTGGTCTGGGCAGGTTCCAGCCTGAGCAGAATGCAGGCCACAGAAGCTCCTAGAATTGTAGAGATAACAGATGGTAGTGCACTGATGGCCACATCCATAGGATGAGGACCAGAGGCTCGGCCGCCAACTGTCAGGACTGGGAGCCAGAAAGCCCAGGAGAGCATTTTTTAAAAACCTATCCAGGGCTGGGGATATAGCTCAATGGTAGAGCACTTTGGCTAGTAGGCATGTGGACCAAGCTTTGAGCACTGCACAGAAAGATAAACTCAGGGCTGGGGATTTAGCTCAGTGGCAGAGCGCCTGCCTGGCAAGTGCAAGGTTATGAGTTCAATCCCAGGTACTGGAAAAAAAAAAAAAAAAGAAAGAAACTCATCTTCTAGCCAGAGGATAGAATAAAAATCAGATGTAAAGGTACAGATGGCAAAGGTGTCACTGTTGCAGAAGAGGTTGGAGTCACAGCCCTGACATCACATGCAGTGTCACATTTGTTTAGCCTTTTATCTGTGGGTGGATGATCAGACTGCTTCCGCTTTTTGCTTATTGTAAATAATGTTTTTATGGACATGGGTGTGGTGTTATATTTTTAAGCAGTTGTTCGCAGAATGTAGATCAGAGCCCAGTACTGGTATAGTAGTCCCCCCTTATTGATGGGGGATACATTCCAGGACCCCCATCCTCAAATAGTTCCAAACCCTATACATATTATATTTTTCCTATATGTACATATCCATATGAACTTTAATTTATAAATTAGGCACTGTAAAAGATTAACAACAGAAACTACAAATAAAATAGAATGATTATAACAATATACTGTGTTCTATAACAAAAGTCATTTAAAACTCAAGAACAGTTTATTTCTAGAATTTTTTATTTAACATCCTCAGATTGCACTTGACCATGGGTAGCTGAAATCTGACAGTGAAATGGATGAGGGTGACTGGTGTTCCTCTCCTGCCCAAACACCTTCTATTCCTTCACTGGAAACTCTGTTCCACAGGGAGGGAATGAAGAGGAAACACAGGGTGTCAGAATGTGTGCCAGAGTCAAGGATTTTGCCTCACCTGACACCAGCAGCCCCTGGTTCACCTGGAAAGATCCTGGCTTTCAGGCAACTCCAGATCAAAACAGGCATGCTTTACCTGCCTAGACCTAGGTAGACTTTCTTTTCTTTGCTGCAATTAAATTTTCTCACCTCCAGGAAGAGCTTAAAAATTAAATTGTATTCTTCCTCTTCCTTTCCCTCCTAGATATAGACTGACCTCCCACCCACCCCATTTAGATTTAAGCTCAAATGCTCTATCTGGGACTCCCGAGGATTAGATGGTGGCTTTTTGCATGTGCTATCCTCACTCCACAAACTCAATGTCTATTCTCTTCCAGAAAGACCCACACACATGTACCAGGAAACAAAGTTTAAGCAACTCTCTGGGCATCCTGTGGCCCAGTGACATTGACACCTAAAATTGATCATTACATGGAGAGAGCCTAAGCCCTTCCTTTCTGCCTTGTTGGGTAAATTTCCAGGATCCCTAGTGGCCCATCTCTGATGCCATCTTTGTGAATGCAGAACCAAGGCCACTAGTCACCCTCTCTGCCTGGTCACCGAGCATACTCTGGAGGAAGTCATCTCAGTTTGTGAACTAAGAAGTGCCACCCCTGGGGATTTAGCAAGAGAAGAGGCAACAGCCCAAAGTGTACATATAAGGTATGATTTAAGGGAAGAATGGCTATGAGATTCACTAGAAGGCTGGTTCTACATGAAGCAAATATATCCTGGCCAGAGAAGACCCAGGTCCAGTGCAGGCCAAATGGTTGCAAGGAAGCAGCCCAGGGGTCTGTGCCTGAGATTCTCACATGCTACTAGAGGCTTCCAGCTGTGACAGAAATGGGGCCAGTTTGTTTCTCCTCCCCTTAAATATCACTCAGTGATGACTGGCACCATCAGGGCCCAGCTGAAAGAACAAGAATCTCCAGGTTCCTCACCTTGACCCTGGAACCTGCACTATGAACCCAGGTCATTCCTAGGGCAGCCTGGGAAACATCCAAGGAAAAACCACATTACAAAATTCCCTTGATCAAATTGTTACACAGATTTAATGCAATTCTGATAAAAATTCCAATAGCATATCTCACAGAATTAGGGAAAATAATTCTAAAATTCATTTGGAGCCAGAAGAGACCTAGAATAGCAAAGGCAATTCCGGGCAATAAAGGTAAGGTAGGGGGCATCACAATCCCAGACTTGAAATTATACTACAAAGCTACTACGATAAAAACAGCATTGTACTGGCAAAAACAAAACAAAACACCAAAACAGACCTGAGGATCAATGGAACAGATTAGGAGATGTAGAAACATACTTAGCTACCTTATCTTTGACGAAGGACCCAAACGTATTCACTGGAAGAAAGACAGCCTCTTTAATAAATGGTGTTGGAAAAACTGACTTTCCACATGCCAGAGATTAAAATTGGACCCATATCTTTCACCATGCACTAAATTAAAGTTGAAATGGATCAAAGATCTAAATATTAAAACAGAGACATTAAATCTGCTGGAAGATAGAATGGGTAGAACTCTTGAAGACACTGGTGTAGACAAAGACTTTATGAATAAAACCCCAATGACAGGAACTATCACAAAGAGTCAACAACTGGGATCTCATCTTATTAAAAAGTTTTTGCACAGCAAGGGAAACCAACAACAGAATGAAGAAACAACCTACAGTGTGGGAAAAAAAAAGTTTGCCAGCTGTTCCTCAGACAAAGGATTACTATCAAGAACATATAAAGAACTAAATAAAATCAGACCCCCCCCCCAAATTTAAAAACCCAATCCAACACCTGAGATGGATACACACATCTCAGATGAAGAAGTACCAACAACAGGGGCTGGGGATTTAGCTCAGTGGCACAGTGCTTGACTGGCAGGCACAAGGTCATGAGTTCAATTCCCGGTACCGGAAAACAAAACAAAACAAAACAAAAAACCAAAAAAAAAAAGAAGTACCAACAACAAATAAATACATGAAAAAATGTTCAACATCACTGGTAATTTGAAAGATACAAACTAAAACAATGCTGAGATTCCATCTCACCCCAGAAAGAATGGCTATTATCAAGAAATCAGGGCTGGGGATTTAGCTCAGTGGCACAGCACCTGCCTGGCAAGCGTAAGGTCGTGAGTTTGATTCCTGGTACCAAAAAAAAAAAAAAAAAGAGAGAGAGAAATAAGAAATCAACCAATAGCCAATGCTGGTGGGGCTGTGCAGGAAAAGGAACCCTTCTCCACTATTGGTGGAAGTGTAGATGGGTGCACCCACTGTGGAAATCAGTGTGGAGATTCCTCAAAAAACTAGGACTAGAGGTCTTATTTGACCCAGCTATTCCTCTTCTGAGAATCTTCCCCCCTCAAAATTAAAAGCATCATACCACAGCAATATATGCACACCCATGTTCATAGCAGCACATGGGTGCTATAGCCAAGTCCTGGAAATAGCCTAAATACCCATAAAATGATGAATGGATAAAGCAAATGTGGGGCTTTTATACAATAGAGTACTACTCTGCCATAAAGAAGGATAAGCTTGAGACATTCCTAGATATATGGATGCACCTTGAGACCATACTCTTAAGTGAAATATATTGGACACACATGTGTAAATACCAAATTATTTCTCTGGTGTGAGAAACCAAAAATGTAAATAAGGACCAAAATGTATATTAGGCATTATGAAATAGGAAGAAAATGTTCAAATGGGAAGGGGAACAAGGGAAAAGAGAAAGGAAAAAGAAAGAAGGGAAATGGGAAAAAAAAACAAGAAAAGGAAAAAATGGAAACAAAGCTGTTGTACATGGAGAAGGGAGCAAGGGTTCAAGGGAGGGGAGGGGAATGGGGAAAAAAGAATCAAGTTATATCATGTACAGGTACAAATTCTCTATGATCAATGTGATCATTATTTATATCTAAAATTTACCAATAAAATCTGATTGAAAACAAAAACAAAAACAAAAACAAAATTCCCTTGGTCAAAGACAAGTCATGGAAAAATTGAAGTTTTCTTTGAATAGTAGCCAAGGCCATTTCATGGGGTTTTTTTCCTTCCAGATTTCTGTCCTCCTCTTTCAGGGTATAATTCACAGGCAATAATTTGCACAGAATTTAGATTTACAGTCGAACAGTTTTCACAACATGCATATCCGGGTAACCAGATCCCCAAGACAATTCCACGTCACCAGGAAATCTCTTGTGTAGCTATTTGGGTGATCCCACCTGCCCGGAAGCAAATGACTTCTCAGGTTTCTATCCCCACAGAGTCAGTGTTTTCGGTTTTAGGACATCATATAGTTGAAATCAAACAATTTTTGCTTCATGGTTTGCAGGTTCTTTTTCTCAACATAATGTTTTTTAAATTCTTCCACATTGTTGTTATAGTAGCTCATACCTTTGTATTTCTAAGCAGGATTCCATCATGTCGTTAGGCTATAATTTGTCTATCCAGTGTTTGGTTGACTGGCATCAGGATTGTTTTCAGTTGGAAGTTACTATAAGTGTAGTTACTACAAATATTAAGAAAGAAAAAAGGAAAGACAGGAAGGAAGAAAAAATGGAAGGAAAGGTAAAAGAAAGGAAAAGAAAAAAGAAGGAAGGTTAGAAGAAAAAAAGGAAGGAAAGGTAAAAGAAAGGAAAAGAAAAAAGAAGGAAGGTTAGCAGGGTGTGGTCCCAGCACTCAGGAGGCTGAGGCAGAAGGATCACTATGAGTTTGAGGCCAACATGGGTGACATAGTGAGTTCAAGTCCAGCCTGAGCTACATAGCAAGATTCTATCCCCGCAAAAAAAAGAATAAAAGAAAGAAAAAAAGAAAGAAAGAAAGAAGAAGAAAAGAAAGGAAAGGAAAAAGGGAAGAGAGAGATGAAGAGAGAAAGGAACAGAAAACTGTTGAGCAAAATAGAAACCTATAAATCCATACTGGTATTTTTTTTTAAAAAATTTACCTTTCCATTACTCTAACAAAATATCTGATATAATCAGTGTACAAAGTGGAAAGATTTATCTTGGCTCACAGTTTTGCAAGTTCCAGTCCACACCCCGGGGCCCTGCTGCTTTGGGGTCTGGAACGAGGCAGTACTCCGTGGCAGGCAGTGTGTGGCAGTGCACAGCTATTCATCTTTTGGCAGGGATGTGAAATAAAAGAGGAAGACACCAAGGCCCCACAATGCCCGTTAAGGACACACCTCCAATGACCTAAGGCCTCCCCTGAGGCCCTGCCTTTTAAAGCTTTTACCTCCCAATAGCTTCCATGGGCTGGGGACCAGTTTTATGACATGGGGCTGTGGAGAATATTCCAGATCTTACCTGAAGGTCCTATTAATAAATTGAAAGCGTGATGAGGAATGGAATAGCTATATACTCTCAAAGCAGCTCCCCACTGGAATTTACTACGGAAAAACAAAAGACTTTCTAGTGGAGGAGCTTGGCCAACAGCCTACTGTAAGGAAGTGACTCAAGAGAGTACCTCAGTAGTGGATCAAACTGGAATCTTCCTCCACGAGCCTGGACTCATGAGAAGAACACAGCCTCACTTATGTGACATTCCTGCCAAGACCCATGTCCTTGACAGAATCAGAAGGAAACACCAGAAAACCTAAACTGAAGGATACCCTACAAAGTAACTGACCTGTCACTGTCAAAAGTGACAAGGTCACACAAGTCAAGGAAGGAATGAGGAACTGACCCAGCAGGGGAGGAAACAGAACACACCCGACAACTAAAGGCAAGGCAGGATTCTGGGCAAGCTCCTTTGCTTTAAAGGATATTACTAAGATTATTGGAAAAACTTGAATGGCATCAAAAGATTAAATGGCAGAAACCGATCAATATTTAGGAGTAGGGACAGGGTTAGGTCCTCCTAAGGAAACCAGTTGCTCAGCTGCTGATGTGGGAGGTAAGGTGTGGCAAAACTGGCTGGAGAAATAATAGAACCTGTCAATTACAAGACCCCAGGCTGGAGAAGTGGATGGGACCTATCAATTTCAAGATCCCAGGGTGGTGGCAGAATAACTCTCAGGGACTTCTCGCAAGCTCCCACAGGTTCTGAATGGTATAAAAGAGAGGAGACACCAGAAAGAGCTTGCTCGCTGACCTCTCACAATAGTCCTGGGTCTCCCAGACCTAGGATGTACCTTTGCTACTATCTCTGTTTGCTCTGCAGAACTAGTTCTTTCTTTACCCCTTCACCTCTCATTTTAAAATAAATTTTGGCAACATTTTTAGTTTGTCTTGTGCAATTCCTTGTTTGAGATGAGAAAGACCTGGAACACTTCTGTTTGGTGAGCCATTTTTAAAGTAACTACCCAATAGCAGCCCGTCCTTGCTATGGTTTGAATGTGCCCCCACAGTTCATATGTGGGAAACTGAATCCCCTAAGACATATGCTGATTGTAGCGGAAGGTAACTAGGATTAGATGTGATCATGAGGGTGGGGCCCCCGTGATGGCATGAGTGCTTTTATAAGAAGAGGAAGACAGATCTGGACCAGAAGCTTGCTCTGTCTTGTCATGGGGTGACCCAGTCAGAAGGGAGTCACCAAGTCCCAGTACCGTGGCCTTGGACTTCTCAGACTCCAGAACTCCAAAACTGTGAGCCGCTAAACTCCTATTCTTCTTGAATTTCCCAGCCCTTAGGTATTCTGTTATGGCAACAGAAAATGGGCTAAGACTGTCCTTCCTCTTTGCTTACCTGCTGGTGTGTGAAAGAATAGGGCTGGGGCATGTGATGGGAACCCCTAAGAGTACACCTATCAGTGCCACAGGACTTAATCTAGTGCCCACCTGAATGCCCCTTGTAGGCACCTCACATCCAAATCCCAGGGCACCTATGAGCTTGCACGTCACACACTTTGCTGGGTGGGTGGTAGAGAAGCCCCACTGACTGAACAAGCTTCAGTCCCCAGAGGTGAGAGAGGGCTTAGTGAGCCCCTTGCACTGCCTCTTATCCTTGTAGCAATCCAGGAAGGCTAACAGGGTCCCTCCTGTCCCCTTCCCTTTCTCTCCTCCCTCCCTCTCCTATTTCCCTGAATATGAATCAAGCCTCTCCACCGGTGGCGCCCCCCCCCTTCTAGAAGCTGGAGAGACAACAATGAACAAGATAGACAAAGCCCCCACTCTTGAGAAGCCTATGGGCTAGAAAATAAAGAGAGGCAGCTGGTAGGCCTGTAAATAAGTCAAAGACGCAGGGTGCAGGCAGTGATATGAGCTGAGAAGAAAAAGCCTGACTGCCGTGAAGGGAGAAGGGGAATGAGGTATTGGAGCTGGGTGACAGGAAGAACATCTGTCTAAGAAGCAGTAGTTTGCAGGAGGAGGGGTTCTGCTTTTGTGTGTGCCTGTGTTCAATTTTAGCCATGCTGTAGTTGACATGCCTATTAAATATCCACATGGTAGTGTCTGAAGTTCAGAGACGTCCAGGCTGCAGACAAATTTGGGCATTTTAAGTATATAAATGATTTTTTTTTCTGTGTGTGTGTGTGTGAGAGAGAGAGAGAAAGAGAGAGAGAGAGAGAGAGAGATGCTGGGGATGCAACCCACAGCCGTGTACTTGGTAGACAAGCACATTGCTGCTGAGCTACAAGGCCAGCCCTATAAATGATCTTGAAGCCATCAATGAGATTATTTAGGTAGGTCCCACAACTGGTGCCTTTCCAGAGTAGAGGGAATGGCAAATAGACAGGCAATATCATTTGCCCCAAAGTACGCAGCTAGTAAATTGCACACCGGGGATTCAAACCTGGGTCAGACTTGTGCCAAACCCTGGCAACTGCTCTAGATTTTTGCTGCTGTTGTCTGGGGACCTTGGGCATGCACTAGACATTTTAGAGACTGTTTTCACATCAAAAGAAGGTAATGATTGAAGAGCAGATAGACAGCAAGGATGGCACAGAGAGTTAGTGATGTTCAGGTGTATGGCCAGGAAGCCAGCTAATTGCCCAGAGGGTCAGTAAAATATCCAGGTATGCACCCTTTTCCCACCACTTTTAGACACTTGATTATGGGTCAGCGGTGTTACTTTGGGGCAAGGGGCTGGGAAAGAAGTGCGTACAGAGTCCAAAAGCTAAATACCACTTTACAGCAAGAAGCAACCTGCCCTCAGCCTGGAATCAGCATCTGCATGAACAGCAGTCATTCCCAGCAAGCATAGGGTCCCAGCAAGCGAAACCCTGACAGCTGGTCACTGGGTGAACCTGACATTTGGAAAGAGGAGTTGGAGAGCAAAGCAGGGCTGATGGCACCAGGCTGGGTGGCTGGAGTGTCTCTGGGTACTCCAGAGCTGGCCTTGCTGGGGAGACTGGAATTGACTCTGACCTCTGCCAATGCCCTGGCAAGGACACTGCTCCTGGGCCAACCCTGGACTGGGTTGTCACTAATAGCCTCAGGGTGCTTCTGAAGGACTTGTTGAGCCCCTTCCCCCAACTCTATCTTTCTTCAGAGTTGTTAATCTGGCACTCAGCCCTCCCTTTGTGGGGTGTCCAGAGGCTCCACAATGCAAATGCCAGTGGCTCTTGTCATGTGGTGACCGGGCAGGTGTCTGGCTACCTATTTCCTGTCCCCCTCCCCCTCCCTTGCCAGCTGGCAGGAGACTCCTCCAGCTGGCCTCTGTCACTGTGGAGAAGTGCAATTTCCAGCCCATCCCGGAAGGGTGGCGCCCGGCTGTGCTCTCTGCTCGGCTCAGCTCTGGCCTCCCTGGATCAGGACCCTCACAGCCACCAAGTGTTTAGCAATGGCTCTGGCAAGGTCCTGAGCCTAACTCTGCTCACGGCTGCTCAGCTGAGGCTAGAAGAGCAGCCGGTGTGGAGGGGGTTGGGGAAGATGGTCCAGAACTGCAGAGCCTGATCAGAACTGCAGATAGGCTGAGTTCACTCATCTGTTTACCCTGCCAGGCTGGGGGCCCACCCTGGCCGTTGCAGTGCAATGCCCAGAGTACTACTAGGACTGGCATCGGTCAGGGAACAAATGGAGGTGCCAGCATGTGGGAGTTCAGGGGTTTGGGTCAGTCTGAAGGATCAATGGAGTCCACTGTTGCTGGTGGGGTGGCTCTGGAAAGCTTGGAATGGGGAGGGCACCGACATTTGGGTCTAGGAAGAGCTGCCAAGGTGTGGTTGGACTTGGGCCTGGGCACCAACACAGCAGAAATTTGACGTAGGGCCATGAGTGCCCGTAACTGTGCCCACCTCCCATGGCTTTCAGTAGTGGGAGTAGCTGTGGCAGCCACAGTGTCTCTGGAATGCAAGTGAGTATCTGGAGCCAAGCATTACAAAAATCTTGGAAAGAAGAGTTTAGTGATAAACCAGGAACGAACAAGACTGAAGCAATCGCTAGTCACTTGTGTCTGCAAAGAGGACCGTGACAAGGTGGATTCTGATACCACAGACAAAAGAGCAGGAAGCTCACAAAAGCATGCCAGGATCTGTTACCCACCCCTACCCCCAAGGTGGCCCGTGGAGGAAGGAGACCAATCTGGAGCCGATGGGTGAGGGCCGTTGGAGGAATTCTGAAGATCGAGACCTGTCCCTCCTGCTGCTAGCTACGTGCCTTCAGCAAGTCACTGCGCCTCACTTTCTCATTGGTGGAAGGAATAAGAGACATCGTGTCTACCACCAAGGTCAAGGAGGAGGGAAGATGCGATAAGCCGGGGTGAGTTGGACTTTAGGATAGCTGTATGGAGGCCGTCCCTTGCCAACCTCAACTTCTTGGAGGTCCATAACGTGTGCTTTATTACATTACTTATTTACTGTCTGTATTTTTCACTAGACTACTGAGTAAGGACTCATCCTCAGAGCTTGACCAGTTGTGCCTCGTTCCCGTGTGAAAACTGGGAACCACAATGCGTCCCACCTCTGGGGGTTGTTGTAAGAAGCAAAACAGAGCGCACCAGAACCCTGGGATCAGTGTCTGGGAAGGGCTGCATACGTGTTACTTTCACTATTGTCATTCTGTACACTTTATCATCCCACTGCAAGCCCTAAGGCGCGGGGCTTTGCAATATCCCCGGACTTAAGCGCAAGCCACTCGGTATCCTCTTTTACTGCCTAAACTCCGTGAGGATTCGGCCGCCTTTCTGGCGCTCAAAGAGCGCAAGAAGGGAGGGAGGTGGAAATAACACGGTGTCATGGAGAGACTGGCACCCAGTAGGTGCTTAAGCAATGGCTGGCTGACAGCACGGAGCAGCCTGACCAATGCACGCTCTCTCCCTCCCCTCCTCCCGTGTTGTAATGCTCGGGCTGCCCACATGGTCTTTAAGGGTGTATTTGCTCCCAGCGACACCCATTCCCACAACAAAGAAACTCAGCTTCCCGGGGCCGCCTCCCCTCGAAACAACCAGGAGGCGCAGAAGGCGAGAAGCGTCCCCCGCGTCCCGGGCTGCCCCCCAGAGTCGGGGCTCGGGAGCTGTCCCTGGTAGGTGCAGGTGTTCGAGGGCCGGGGGCGGACGCGGGGCCCCGCAGGGCCGCGGGCGGCGAACACAACTCGGGAACTAGGTGGCGCCCGCGGGGCGCGCGGCGGCGCCGCCTCCACCGCGATTTAAAGGGCAGCGAGGCGGAGGGATCCCCGTACCGACGCTCGCGCGATTCCTCCGCTGCGAGACGAAGCGACGGCAACGACGCGGCTCGTTCTCTCGAAAGTCGCTCTTGTGCCTCCGCCGTCGGGAGCCGCCGGCGAGGAACTTCTTTTTGCCTGGCGTCCCTCCACCTCACCTCACAAAATCCCGTCGAAGCCACCGCGGCGGCCAGCCCCGGACAGGGGCGCGCACGCTTGCTGCCGACGTGGTGTCCCTCCGCCGTCGGTCACGGACTCCTTTTCGTGTCCTTCCACCGGGCCCGGGCAGTGTCCGGGTGGCTCGCCGGGGGCGGCGACGCGTCTGCGGCGCGGACGGCGAGGCCCGGGGGATATGAGGTGAGGACGCCCGGGGACCGCAGGAGGCACCGCGCGGCGCGAGGACACGGGACGCGGCCCCCGAGGGCGGCGGAT
>NW_004955422.1:17627646-17652826 GCF_000276665.1 Chinchilla lanigera
GGCCTGCAGTGGTGGCCACGGCCGGAAGGGAGCGGTAGCGACCGCCGGGCAGCGTCGGAGCCGGGTCGCGGCCGCACGAGGGGAGCAGCCCCGCCGCTTGCGATTGGGGCACTCTGTTTTTCCTCTTCTCCAATGGGCAGCCGTGAACGGGCTCGCCCAATCTGCTACCGCCGCCGCGCTGAACTTTCGGTTGTTTTTGTTTTGGCACGAGCCTCCTTTCGAGTGTCCTCCGAGCGCGTCCTGCGCCCGGCCGCGTCCCCTCCCCCGGCCCGGCGTCCCCACGTCGCTCCCTCCCCTTTGTGCTGTCTCCGCTGTCCCTTCCCCTCGTCCCGCGGCGCCCTGGGTGCTACCACACACGCCCGCAAAGGAGAGGTGCCCACGGCTACCCGTACCTCCCAGAGGGGACGAATGTGTCTTCAAAGCGACAACTCGATCCTTCTTACTCGACCGAGGTGGACACTAGCGGGGCGCCAAGAAACTCCTTGGGCCAGTTGTGGAGCGGTAGCTTACGATCCCTGGAGTGGTGAAACTTTAGGAATACTGGGCAGTGGAAATGTGTTCTTTGAAGTTAGTTTTAAGAACTTAATGAAATTTGCTGTAAAGGAGAAGTTTTATCTGAAATAGTGAGCAGAGGAATTAATTTGATTGACTGTGATTCTTTTCACCTGGACATGATTTTGATACAAACTTTGGTCAAGCGTGGCCTTATGGGTATGAAGGCTTCAGCGTAGTATCATTAGTTGAAGCTGTTGCCAGCTGTAACATTTTCCCGTCAGTCTTTGATATTTATTGAGAGCACGCCTGTAATTTTTGGTGCTGTAATTAGTAGCAGAAGCATAAATCATTTTAAAAGGGAGGAGGAAGTAATTTTAGCCTGAAAGAATCACAGATGACTTGTGCATGTTGAAGTACACACTTGCTATAGATGCACATTTATTGTGCAGCTGAAGATTTAGCAACTGCAACCGCAGGTGTGACCCTGCCCTTGTTGGAGCTCCCTGTATTGCAAGGTTAAAGTTCACAAACGGTTTAATCTCGCACGTGTGGGGGACTCTAGCCCATTTTTGAGATTTTACTCTGAGCATTCTACATTCTACTTCCTCTCCCAAGCTCCAGCTACATTAGTTTCTCATGCATAATGACTTTTGGCCACGTTCGGTCCAGCATTCATGTACCCATTTCCTTCCAGAGTACGCAGATGCTTCAGATGGGCCGGGCCTGCTGTTGCCTGCTGGTTGGTGGCACCTTCTGTTACATTCAGGGCTGGCCCACCCAGTAGAATGCACCTTTCTCTGTGCTCTCTGAGCAGTTACTAACATTGTATTGTATTGACTTGTTTATAAGCCCACTCACTTAGCTTTCTTGTGAGCTCTTTGAGTTTTAGTTCGTATTTATCTTATCTGCCTAGTGGCAGGTGCATATTAGGTGCCCAATAGATCATGAATTATTTTTCGTTAATAATTTGTTAATCTCCAAATTGTCAAATTTAATAGTTTGTATTTAGTTTTTCAAAGTATATCCATTCTAGTATTACTTTGGGTTTATGTATTTATTTATTTATTTTTGGAACCAGAAATCGAACTCAGGACCTCATGCTTGCCAGGCAGGTGCTGTGCCGCTGAGCTATATCTCCGACCCCCTTCCAGTATTATTTTGAAAACATTGTCATTTAAACAATTTAGTTTGAGAGTGGAAGGAATACAGCATTCTTAAAGAGGAAAGTAGAGTTTGTCTTTTGGTTGTTCTGTTTTATTTTGTCTTGTTTTTTTTCGCAGAATGGGTGATTGAACTCAGGGGGCACTGAGCCACATCCCTGGCTCTTTTATTTATTTTGTCTTTCTTGAGACAAGGTCTCACTATGCAGGTCAGGCTGGCCTTAAACTCACTTTGTAGCCCAGGCTGGCCTCAAACTCACAGTGACTCTTCTGCCTCAGCTTCCTGAGTACTGGAATAAAAGGTGTGCGCCTCTGCGCCCGGCTTGAATTTTCATTTTCTTTTTTTTTTTTTCGCTGTACCGGGGATCGAACTCACGACCTTACGCTTGCCAGGCAGGTGCTTATGCCACTGAGCTATATCCCCAGCCCAGAATTTTCATTTTCATTCCTCCTGCCCCAGCCTCCCAAGTAGCTGGAATTTCAAGTGTGTGCCACCAACTCAGAGTCTCTTATTCTTTACCCATACTCTTCGAAACTAAACTTTCAAAACCATTTCTCTTTTCTTCTCCCAAGTATTCTCTCACCTGTATGTTCATCTGCTACTTTGGACACTGACCTGCTATGCTCTGAACTCTTCTTTCCTTGTAGCAGCTATCAGTGGACCATACTGGGGAAAGTGGGAGGAGGGGATAAAAGGCATGAAAGAGCCAGGTGTGGCGGCACATACCTGTAATCCCAGCACTTGGAAGGTTGAGGCAGGAGGATCGCTGTGAGTTCAAGGCCAGCCTGGACTACATGGTGAGTTCAAGACCAGCCTGAACTACGTAGTGAGACCCTGTCTCAAAAAAACAAGCAAGCAAACAAAAAGCACATGAAGAATAATGAGATATGTATATGAAGAAGTGTCTTGGGTGTTTGTGTGTCTTTGAGCAGAGTGTTTTGTGAATAGAGGATATTGGTTATTGCTTTGTAACTTATCCTTGGGTCATATAAATCTAGGATTAAATCTGATTCTCTTTACAGGAGTATAAATTGGTGGGTTTATAGGGCCTGAGAATGTGGCTAGGTTGTGTGACAAAGATTTGTGTGTGTGTCTGAGCAGCACCCTGTACTCAGGAATGCCCTTCCCATGGCTTGTGAAGCAAATCCTTTCACATAAATTAACTGTAATTCTATTATTTTTTGCTTTTGTGCACCATACATGAGCTTTACTTTCTCCATTGACTAGAATCCTTCTCCATGGGCAGGACTACCAGGACTATGTCAACCCTAGAATATGGTTATTGTTAAGGGTGTTCTGCAGACTTTTAAAGATAGGGACCATCAGGCAGATGTGGTGCATGCCTGTAATCCTAACACTTTGGGAATATGAGGAGGATGATTGCAAATTTGAGCCCAGCCTCAGGAACTTAGTGATTTGGCAAGACCCTGTCTCAGGAAAGGGTGAGGATGTACCTCAGTGTGAAGGCCTTGGGTTCAGTCCCTAATATCACAAAACCAGCCAACCATATGTCTTCCCTCCCCAGTACAATGAATGAATGAACACTAAGGAACTAAGGAAGGAACCGTGTCTTCCCTGTACTAGGTCACACTGTTGGGTACATAGAATAAAAGACACAGAGATTCATTAGTTTCTGAGTGGGGTGGTTGTATTTCCCACATAGCTAACTTTGCAATAGAGATGTTTTATGTGTAATGTGTAACTTTAAAACTTGTTTTACTGACTTGTCTTGATGTGGAAAAATGGTTTTAATTGCTATAAGAAGCACAAATCAAAGGTACTGCAAGATAAAACTTACGAGTCACTGATGAACTTAAAATGCAAGTGATTGGGAAAGTAATTTCTTTCTAGGATACACTGTCAGTTTTGAAATTTTAAAACATACTTTCTGTTCAAAGCTCTTAAGTTTGAAATGTGAAATTAAAACCCTGCATTATTAGTGGTCAAGTTTTCATGGAACATGCTGTACAAAGAAGGGCTCCTAGTTAGCAAGCTTTTAATTCAGGAAGGTTTAACAGCTTTCTTTGAATTCTACCAATTCACTGTATACACACACACACACACACACACACACAATTATTGCTTTTCTTCTCCATAATTTTATGTTTCTTGTATTAGAAGTGTCAGTTGAGAGGAAAGGTGGTGCCTGACCAATATCTAACTCTGTGCTTATCTTATGAGCATTATCCAAACTTCACTGTCCTGATCAAATTGAAGAAAATGCTTTTCACTTAACTTGTTCTATTCGAAAGATATGTTCCCAAATTTTAGTTGTGCACATCTTATTTTAAATGCATTACAGGGTTTTACTATTTTAAAGGCATGCTATAGAGAGAATCCATCTGTACAGTAGACTCAGCCCAGTTTATTTTTGTAAATCCATTTTAACTTCTAACAATAGAACTTTTCTTTTTGATCCCTATATTGTTCAGAGTCAGTAAGTTAGAGTGGGTATATTTCACTTGTGTACCTGGCAGTGGAACTAGAAACTATTTGCACTTCAGTATTGACCTTTCTTATCTCTTAAATATTTTCTCGGGAGGAAAACTCAATAGTTTCCACAGTTAATGATCCTGTAAAATATATTTTGTGGGGTTTTTTTCCTAAGGTGCCAAAGCTTAGGATATCTAAACCAGTTTGGTCACACATTGCCTCTGGCCTCAGGCAGCCCGAGAGTTGGGGCTAGCTAGTGTCTGTATGCGACAAACTCAAACACTATGGAGACCTAGGGCTATATATAAATATTGACTGCAGTATATAATTTGGGGAATAATTGAAAGACCTTTGTAATAAGAATCATCAATCTGTCTTCCAGTCTCTGCTGTCACTAGTTGCAAAAGACTTTAATAAGGGCAAGTTTCAGTTTCTGTAAAATGATGAAACATTAATCTTTGGGGCCACTTCCAATCCTAAACTATACTTTCTCTTTTCTCCTATTTTCTTTTTTCTAAGAACTATTTTAATCACAATTGTAATTGATTTACTTAGTTTATCTGCATGTTTTATGTAGTTTACCTTCTCTTTTGAAACATTAAATTGATGGGATGAATACTTAATTCTTTAAGATGTGTCGGTTGTGTGTTTGTGAGTGTGTGTGTGTGTGTGTGTGTGTGTACCAACTCCCCAGGAGGAGTGTAATCTTTATGTACTGCAAATATATACTAATAAAAAAAAAACCCTGAAAAACAATTGATGGGATACTTTACAATTGGTTGGTTTTTAGCATGAGAGACTAGCATATATCAGTGGTCCCAAAAGCTTGATTGGAGAGAGTACAGTCTTGGAGATTGAACCCACATGCATGCTAGGGAAGCATTCTACCTCTGAGCTCTGTCTCCCACTCTTTATTTTTTGAGACAAGCTCTTGGTAATTTGTTCATACTTGCCTCAAACTTGTGATCCTTCTGCCTCATCCTTCTGAGTAAGTAGAATTACTGGCTTATGTCATATGTGGCTAAAAAGCTTGATTCTTAAAACCTCTGTTGCTCCTGCTTGCCAGTTGAATGTCTTAGTTTCTATATTATGTAGCACACTAAGAAAAAAAAGTAAATAGACCTCGGGAACATGCCAGTGATAAACCTTTTTATTTAAGGATGAAATGCCCAACTATTGTATTGAATGCCACACTTTAGCTTTAAACTGGAGTTTTCAGTTTAACAGGAGTTTTAGACCTAGCCTTCCCTAACAATAGTTTGATTTCAGGAAAGCAACTCATTTCTGAGCTTTAACCTTCTCATTTCTAAGTGATACACAATACCTGTCTCCTCTACATCACAGGAATACTGAACTGGGGAGTCCTTAGTTGTGCATGTTAGTGTGAAACAATGCAACACCTAATACAGATGTCAGGGTACCTGTATTCTAACTTAAGCCTCTCTCACAGGAACACTTGATCAGCTGATTGCTAAGGACTCTGAGATTGCCTCTTGGGCCTTATGCAAAAGGTTCCTTCACTGAAGGGTCATTCTGCTTCCTATTCTGCACACTTCTGCCTTGTTACTTTAGATACCCTTTTTTCCACGTGCTTCTCTTGATCCCTGGGTTTCTAACTACAGTAGTACTGATTTTCCTGACAGCAGAAGCTCTCCTGCGCCCTCTGGTGTTGCCTGTTAGCCAATCTTCCAGCACCATGAACAGTGCCCAGTGGCTCCCAGCAGACTCTTGATAAATGTTGGAGTGGATTCTAGGTTTGCAAAATGAATCATTGTCTGATTTATATATAACAAGGTGAAGTATTTGACATGTATTAATGATCTTTGAGGAGTGTTTCTGTTTTCAAGGAAACACTTACGTTGCACCCTGTGGAGTATATATTTTTAACAAGAAAACCAGCCTGCTCTTAGGAGATTGATCACCCCCCCTCCCCCACTGAGACTTAAAGTGGAGTTTGATTTTTCAGCCACTGGAGTCTAGGGTGGAGAAGTCGTAGAAAACTATCTTTCCTCTTTAGAAACAACAACAAAAACCGTAAATAGACCTCGTTCATGGTCTGTGGAAGGTTCAGACATAGCCAGCTACCTCTGAAAATATTTGCTTGGTAAATGGAAACATATAATAGCAAGAATGTTTTTGACCCAAAAAAGGTGCTCCCTTTATATATTTACAAAAATGCATTTTAATACATTTTAATATGTTTTCATATTAAAATACCCCGTTTGGTTTATTTTCCCTGGTCTTCCAATCCAGAGTATATTGCTGCATAATTCTGTCTCCTTCACCCTGTTTGTTTCTCTTATAGAGCCTACCAGGATTTGTAGTTGCATGCTTATTGAATTGTCTCTCTTCCCACACTGCATCAAGAACCCCAGGGGCTGGGGATTTAGCTCAGCGGCAAAAGCGCCTGCCTGGCAAGCACAAGGTCGTGAGTTCGGTTCCCGGTACTGGAGAAAAACCACCAAAAAAAAAAAAAAGAACCCCGGAAAATCAGAAACTTTTAATTCTGTTCTAGTCTTATTCTTCAAATATGGGACAAAGTGTACTTAAAATTTTGAGTTGGGATTGTATTGCTTTCCGGTATTTATATGATGTTGAAAATGTATAGTCTGTCAGCCTGGCCTTAGCTGAATTTTTTTTCCTAGTTCTCTAAGACCTGTTCTTGTTAGTAAAGTTGGGGTCATAATAGTAATATTGTGTATGTGCTGAGTAATTGATATGCAGGTGAAGTAATTGGTGCAGTTCCTGAATTGTAGTGAGCAGTACTATGAAATAGTGCCCAGAATGTTAGAGCTTAGGAGGTGGTTTCTCGCTGTTGCCAGGCCTTGGGCATTCAGATCCTCATTGATACCTTGAGCAGACAACCATGTGTTGGACACTGAGCTGGATAGTTAGGTAGCGCATAATACCAAATGGTGTAGATGGGAGTACTGCTTTGTAAGACATGGCTGCCTCTCCCACTGCCAGTGTTGTCTCTTGCTCATCTTTTTATTTCCTTCTGTAGTCTCTTTCCTTCTTTTCCCTTTCATTTAACTGCCCATAATAAAGCTCAGAATACTTTAGGTTCCTTGTATTACTGGTGACACAGTATCTTACCAGAAGTGAATTACTTTGGTCAAGTAACTTTCCTCCCTGACCCTGTTTCTTTTTGCAGTGAATTGAGATAATACTTATAGTGTTAATGTCTTCACAGTCTCCACTTCTTTCCTTAGTTCTAGAATTGCAAGACAACTTCACCTGAGTAGTGCTCTTCTTCCCACAGTTAAGTCCAAACTTTCTCATCTTTCCTTCTGTACGCCCAGATTCTGTTAATGACAATCTTTTAAACTAAAATTTTTGGCCCCACTAGAGATTTCAGACTTAAATTCTTTGCCACATTTTATCACGCTTATATCTTAAACACCAGAGCATTTCTCTCTTTCCATCCACTGGTACTATTGCATTTACTTTAACTGACCTATATGCCTTTGTTCTCACAGCCTTCCAGCAGAGGAATCTTTTCTACAGTACAGTTGAGGAGAATTTGCAATCATCTGTTTTAAATAGGAACCTACTTTACAGAGTGCAAGAATTAAATGATAGAATGAACATAGGAAGCATTGAAAATGGAGCTGTTATGATTGGTTAATTGCTTTAAAAGATGGAGTTAAAATAAGAGGAAAATAATCCATTTTAACAGATACACAACAGACAGTTCTACTGTACAAAATTCTACAAAATCTGTAGTCCTTGTTATATGTGTAGTGTAATTTGGTATAATTTTTAATTATGTATGTTGAAATCACATTCCTTCTCTTCAGGAGTGATAGGAAAAGGAAAACTGATGCTCATTTATCATAATTAGTACCCCAGTTCCTTTTTCATTCTTTGAGGTGATTTATTTTTCTCCTAGTGGGAGTTGTAAGATGAGGAATGGAAAAGAGTAGGCAGTTGGAGACCTTTATTAGTAACTGATGTTAATTCAGTCTGTGTGCCAAACCGGGACTGTCAGTAAGGTTAAATGACTTGTGCTTGGTTACACTGCTAGAGAGGACTAGAAGAAGAATCACCTTTGGAAGTTTCCCTTCAGCCTCTGTCCAGTAGAAATTGACTATTCTGAGGAACAGTGGGCTCTTAGGGTTGCACTTACAGACATTTGGCACTAGGTGGCGTAGGTTTCTAGAAAAGTGAAATGTTTGGCTCTTGGGAAATAGTAACAAAGGAAACATCTTCAATTTTTATTTATAGGTGGCTACTAGGTGTCAGGTGTAGAGATGGGTAAATAGGTATTTTGTTGTTTTATGTAGGGGGCTTGTAATGGTTTTGTTTTTGTTTGTTGTCCATACAACCACATCAACTAAAAAAACTTTACTTTAAAAATACACACTAAGGATCAGGGATGTAGCTCAGTGGTACAGCGCCTGCTTGGCAAGCACCAGGGTCCTGAGTTCAGTTCCCAGTACCAAAAATAAAAAATAAAAATACTATGCCAAGGTGGTGGGGCATACCTGTAACCCCATCTACTCAGGTGGAGCAGGAAGGTCACAAGTTGTACCCCAGCTTCTAAATTTAGTGACATAATGAGACCTTGTCTCAAAGTAAAATAAAAGGACTGGGGATGTGGTTTAATGGTAGAGCACTTGCCTAGCATTCACAAGGCCATGGGTTCCATCCCTGGCACTGTTGGAGATGTGAAATCTTTCTTACATAAAATCCTTCATTGTAAAACAAACTGAATGTGGGTACATGAGAAACTTCATATGAAGCAATTATTTTATTTTATTTTATTTTTTATTTTATTTTTGAGACCAGAGTCTCAGAATTAGGTTCAGGCTGGCCTTGAACTGACTTTGTATGCCAAGCTGACCTGGAACTCTCAGTGGTCCTCCTGCCTCAGCCTCCTGAGTGCTGGGATTACAGGCTTGCACAAGCATGCCTGGCCTGAAGCAATATTTTCTAAAGTGAGGCAGTTAGAGAGAAATTCACATGTCTGACTGTAGATCTGTGGAAAATACGGCAAAATGTCTGATCATAAACTTAACAGTAGTGGGTATTTTGCTGTTCAAAACGCTAAATGAAAAATTCTGTCAAAATAGCTTTTATTGTAACTTTTTATGTAAATGGAAAATCTCCAGTCATTGCACTTCCAAGGAAGATCGTGGTTATCTGGCTAATTATAGTAATTAGATGTGTAATTGAGAGACTAGCTTTAATTTCAAAAATCCATATTAATCTGTAACTGTGTTTCTTACCTGCAGTTGAAAGGGAAAAATAACTTTAAAAGTTGTTTTAAATGGCCTGTTTAAAAGATACATTAAATCTTTTCATGTTTGTGTTGGAAATTTTTGTATTTCAGGAGTCTGGTAGTTGTAAAGCACTTTTACTTTGGTTTATGTTTTCATAGCCTGTGTATTAGTTTCCTGTAGCTGCTGTAACAAATTACCACACTACACTGTTGGTGGCTTAAAATAATAGGAATGTATTATCTCACAGTTCTGGAGACCAGAAATTTACCATCAATTTCACTGGGTCCATATCAAGGTATGGGAAGGGTTGCTCTCTAGGAGAGAATCTTTCTTTGCCACCTCCAGTTTCTGGCAGCTGCAACATCCCATTCCCTGTGCCACATCACTTCATTCTCTGCCTCTCCCCTTTGTGTGGTGTCCTGTCTCCTGCTTCTCTTTTACGTAGGCATTTGTGAGGGCATTAGAGGCCTATTGGTGTCTTTCTTTTCTCTCATTGCTGAAACAAAAACTCGTGACGTCCAAACTTAAGGAGGAAGGTTTATTTAGGTCACAGTTTGTAGAGATTTCAACCCATAATGGGCTGGCTCCAAGGCAGGGTGGCACATGGCACAGGGGCAACAGTTCATGGTGGCAGAAGACAGCAAAAGCAATGAGAGAGACAAGCCTCTTTCTTTCTGTCCTTTATATTATGCAGGCTGCTCTTCCTAGGGCAAGTGTAGCCCTCACACCCTTACACACCCTTAATCCCAGGACTGGACCATGAATCACAAACTCTAGATTCAACCGCCTCTGAAAAGCCTGCACCCCAAGACTGTGTGAGGCTTTGAGGGGACATCTAGACACACAGCATAACACCAGAATACTGTTTTTCATCATAAAATCCTTAATTTAATAGCACTTCAAAGGCCCTTTCCTTATAAAGTGACACAGGTTCCAGAGATTAGGACCTGGTTAATTTGGGACCGGTTTTCAGCCTACCATGGTCTCCAATAGAGTAATTAACTCAACCAATTTACCATGGTCAGTGTTTTTCAAAACTTAGTGATGGTATCTCTAGCTGTCTTTTTATCCTGAAAGTGTTGTGAGTGAGGCACTATAAAGTATTTTTGGTGTCAGCTGGGTGCAGTGGTGCATACTTGTAATCCCAGCTGCTTGGAAGTCTGAGACAGGAGGATGGTAAATTTGAGGCCACCTTGAGCAACTTAGTGTGATTGTATTTCAAAAAGTAAAAAGGGCTGGAGTAGTAACTCAGTGGTGGAGCCCTTTTTTAGCATGCTTCAGGCCATGGCCTCAGTCCTGACCCCCATGGGGGATGAAAGCTGTATTCTTGGTTTCAGACTCCATTTCCCCTTGGTGGTCCAAATGAGGGCATCACCAACCTCTGAGGATGCTTGGGAGAGCTTTTGAATTCACTGAAGCAAAATGTGCCTGAGATAGATTCTACAGAAGCTAGACAAGGAAAGCAGGAATGATAATGTAATAATAACATGGACATTTGTCATTATTTTACAAGTGTAGAGAGTCCTGTTCTTTGCTACTGAACTGATGATGTAGATATGCAATTAGCATTTGAGTTAATGTGACAGCTTCAATGTTATATGACAGCTGTGCCTTAGGTAGAGGGATAATTGTGAATTTAGAGAAACAAAAATTCCTACAGCTTTTCTCCTTTCATACCATTAGCACTAGCTAAACTATTTTGACGAGTCATCTAGCTTCTCAAGTGAGATCTATTTCTGACAGTATTTGTAAGTTGTAACATTTCAGGTATGAACATAAAGTCATGGTATTTTTTTAACAAATTGGCAAATAACCAGTTGCCCCTATTATAGTCTTATATTGAAATATTGATAACATATGCTTCTGACAGCATTGCAGGGCTTCTTATTTTAACCTAATCACTAAAAATATTACTTCTGGATTCCATAGGACCTTGGATGTATATTGATTACAGATGGACTTGAAATAGCCATGGTTAGACTGATTTGGAATTCTTTTATATACTGTAGAATTCTTCTGTAATTTTAGATTTGGGGGAAAGCTCTAATAACCAGTTGAATTCATCAGCAGCACATAGGTTTGGGACTAGAATGAGAGTATGAAATGAATGGGCCTATAGTACTTCAGGCCTTGTGCTGTGTTACAATGATATGGAGGTATACCTCAGCTAGTTTACACTACAGTGAGGAAGCCGGTGTTATAAGATAATAACATAAAGAAATAAGTATGGTTGTAATAAGCACCATGGTGAGAATTGTAAGGGGTAAAAGTGAATAAAAAGGACATATGTGAGGTTTGGGAAGTGGAGCTGGAGAACGAACAGGTTGGCAGCATTCCAAGCGCAGGGGCCCTGTGCAGAGAGCTTTCAGCCTGCTTTACTTTTCCTTTTCATATATACATCTTTATTTTTCTGTGACAAAAGTAATACATGTTCATTTTGAAAAGTTGAACATATCCCAGGTAAAAGTTGCTTATGATCTCAGCCTGCAGAAAGAGCACTGTTAACTAGCATGTTGAATTGCTTTCTTGACAAATTGCGGCAGAATCACTTTAAAAAATATTTTGCTTGTTCTTCTAGATAAAGAGTTCCATAAGTCCTTTAATGGATTAGCACCTGCTTTTTAAAAATTTGTGTTAACTTTTCATTTTAACCACTTAGGAAATTACGTCCCTCCCACCAGATAATTTCTCTAAGATAAACTATAAACTATCCATAGACAAGTCCAACATGTTAAACTAGTTAGAGAGTTTTTGGTAATGTCACAGGAATTGTGTTAAAATTCTTGGTAGCCTCATTCAGAATTATTGTTTCAGTTTTTCTGTCAGATTTTTAAAATCCTGCTTTGTATTGGACATTAAGCAAAAAACTACCCTCTTTAAGTAGTGCACAAGTTTGGCAAAGCTTTTAACTTAAAAATTATTGCCAGCCATGGTGGTACACCTCTATAATACCCTCTAGAGACTCAGAAGGTTGAAGCAAGAGGATTGCAAGTTCAGGGCCAACCTGGACAATTTTTTTTTTTGTTTTTTTTTTCCGGTACCAGGAATCAAACTTACAACCTTGTGCTTGCCAGGCAGGTGCTGTGCCGCTGAGCTAAATCCCCAGCCCCCAAACCTGGACAATTTAATGAGATCCCATCTCAGAAAGCTGAAATGAACTTCAGAGTGAAGGCCCTGGGTTCAATCTCTAGTCTTGTGTGTCTTTGTGTGTGTCTTGCTCTGGCTGGCTGTCTGTTTCTGTCTCTCTCTGTCTCCCTGCTTCCTCCCCTCAGTAATTTATAATCATATGAAGCAGTTGTGGAAAGATAGAAGGGTATTGATGTTTGTCGAAGAGCTGTCACTGCCAATCATAGAGCAGGCTGCTTGATCCAGGCACATTTCCAATGAGACAATTGTGCTTCCTTTTGAAACTTGTTAAAGTATTGAAGTGCTCACCCCACTGTTTTTCCTGATTATAAAGAGGTGTTCGGGGAAAAAATATTTCTACATTATCTCATCCCCTCAAAACTACTAGTGTTGCTGATTGGGAATGTATTGTGGTGGTGGAGTGTGGTACTTCTTTTAACCTAAGTGGTATTATGATATGATTCAGAGTTTCCTCTTTAATTCTTTTTTCGTTTTTTGTAATACTTGGAATTGAACCCGGATACATTGCACTGAGCTATATCCCTATCCTTATTTTATTTTATTTGTACCAGGAATTGAACTCAGAACCTTGTGCTTGCCAGGCAGGTGCTTGTGCCACTGAGCTATATTCCTGGCCCCATTTTTTCATTTTGAGACAATCTCATGAAATTGCTAAATTGCCCAAACTAGGTTCAAATTTGGGATTCTCCTGTCTCAGGCTCCCAGAGTATGGGCATTATAGGCATGTGTACACACATCTGGCTTCCTCTTTAATTTCTTAAATTCTTTCCCATCTAAATGCAATTCTTAATTTAGCAGTTTTCTAATATATTTTACATTGATCCTAAATTGCCTTCCTTTTATGTGTGTTTGGTACACATTTGTATTGGTTAGCTTTCCTGTTGCTGCTACAAAATACCTGACTTCCTCAATTTAAAGGTGAGGTTAATTTTGGTTCACAGTTTCAGAGGGTTTAGTCCATGGTTGACTGGCTCTGAGGCAGAAACAGAATGACAGAAAGGTGTGGCACAGGTAAGCTGCTCAACCCACCACAGCCAGGTAATAGAGAGCAGGTAAAGGGCCAGAGAAGTGGGAAACAAGGATGAAATTGAGTCTGCAGTGTCACATCTCTGTGTCTCAGTCCCTCCAACTAGACCCCACCTCCTTATAGCCCATTCAGCTATAAGCTCATCGATGGGTTTAATACTCTCATAATCTGATCACCTTTCCATAAATCTCTTAATCCAGTCAAGTTGACAGTGATGATTAACCAGCACAGTTCTAGAATCTGAAATGTGTTTCTTCCCGCACATCCAGTGAAACCATAGAAGGTGACTTACTTGTTGGCATCAGTATTGGTAAACTTCTCAAGAATGGTGCTACCCATCTTAGAGCACAATCACAATTGCATTTTCTTACAGTCTGGTTGTATCACTTTTGTGAACAATGACAAAAGTAGAAGAAGCAAGGCCCTGCACAGTCACACTGAGGAATTTCCCCCTTTCTCTCAGATGATAATATTCCAATCCAGGGAATTAATTATTAAAAAAAAATTTACCACAAATTCTAAAGACTATCAAGGAGGCCAGGCACAGTGGTGCATCTCTGCAGTTCAGCTACTTGAGAGGCTGAGGCAGAGGGATTGAGTTTGGGGTCATTCTGGGCAATTTAGCAAAACCCTGCCTCAAAATAAAAAATAGAAAGAGGTGAAGTTATAGTTCAGTAGTAGAGCCCTTGCCTAGCATATGTGAGGCCCTGAGTTCAATTCCCAGTAACACAAAGAACAGCAACAACAACAAAAAAAAAAAACACTGAAAGGTATACTGATCTCAACTTATTCCCATCATCTCCTATCCCTTGAATTTAATTTACAGATGTCTTTTCTGGCATGTGAAACTTCGTTTTGTTTTGTTTGTTTTTTGCTATTTCTCCTGTTCTCCTCTTCCATCTATTTCTTAAAAGCCCCTCTGACTTTCTCAGTGCATGTTTTGAGGCAGGGTGTCCATTTTGGAGGTTCTTTGTGGTTTGAGCAGGGCTTGCAGATTACATCAGTGATACATCCTGTCCTGGAGTTCAGGCTCATAAAAGAGATACATGTATTTGCCTTTGATCCTCTGCAGCCTTTGCCCAAGTTGGCCACTCCTTCCTTTGAGTAGTGTACCTAGTTTACTCTTGGTTGCCCTCCTCCCTCATTAGTTGCTTCTTTTTGTTGTCCTGCACTGCTTTCTTTTTAATTTGACCTTCAGTTATTAGTGAGCCCCCTTAATTCTTGGACTTCTTTTATCTATACTTCTATGTGAGTTTGTCTGTTACCGTGATGTGAAATAGCATGACCACTGTGATTCTAGGTTACTACTGTGTGTCTGGCCTTGAACTATAGGCTATAGAAACCAGGCCTTTCTATCCAACTGTCTACTTCACTTGGATTGCTAATCAGCATGTCAGAAATGATCATAACCAAACTCATATCCAGACCCCTGCCAAAACCTAGTCTTCCGTAGTCATTGTCATCTGCCAAAGTATTAATTTCATTCTTCCACTTGGAGGCACATTTGAGTCTTCTTTCCTCTCAACCCCACATATAATATGTCAGTAAATGCTGTCTGTAAGTAAAACCTTCAGAAAAGACCCTGAAACCAGTCACTTCTTGCACTTTTGCTGCTGCAGGGCACTAGTTTTTCTATAGTTTATTGCATTCACTTAAGTAGTCTCCTTGTTCCTCTTGTTCCTGGAGGTTACTTTTTAAAAATGTGTTTGTGAGCTCTTCATACAGCAAACTGCCAGTGTGATCCTTTCTTTAAAACTGAGTTTGGTCCTGTCATTTCTGTTTTCCATGCCACTGGGAATAAGTACCACAGTTTCATCAGTGGCTTCTGAAGCCCTCTGTTGTATGTTTTCTTCTCAAAGCCTATCTAACCTCCCCCCTGCAATCTGTTTCAGCCACACAAAGGGCATTGCTGCCCCTAGACTTAGCGCTTACTCTCCCTGTGCCTGGTACATGCTTTACCAGAGTCATTCACTTTCCTTAGTTCTCTTAGAAAAGAGCCACCGTAGCCCTTACATGAGAACATTCTCTGGCACTATAAACGGTTATTTTTAACAAGGTACTGATATTTACTTGTTAATTATTTATTAGTAAGTTATTTAACTAATTTATTATTTCCTGGTACTTTCTCCCATTAGAATACCTGTATAAGCACAGATGAGGGCAGAAACCTTATTTTGTTCTTTCCTGTAGCTTCGGTGCCTATTGCAGTATCTGGAATACAGTAGATGTCTAATGATTTTCCTGACATTTGTATATTGGGAAATCAGAACAGAGAAAAATTTGAAGTTATTGTGCCTCTTGGAGTGGCCAGTACTCCTTTAATTTTTTTTCTACCTGGATGTGTTGGCAAATAGTAGAAACTCCAAGTACTCTGGGAGGCAGAGGTAGGAGACTCTTGTGTTTAAAACCAGCCTGGGCAGTTTAGTGACTTAACAAGACCAGGTCCGTAATTTTAAAAAAGGTTGGGGCTATAGCTCGCTACATACTGGGTTTAGTCCCTAGTATCACCAAACCAGTGAATGGATAACTGCCAGTTTTTGCATAAATTTGAAGTAATTTTTACATCTAAATATAGCCAGTGCCTAACTAATTCAGATATTATCAACCAAGCCAAGACCCTGGGGACATTTCCATGTGAGTCTGCCATGTTCCTTGGCAGGAAGACTATACTGCAGGTGAGGGGAGGGAGCACTGTGGCAGCCTGGAAGCCTTTTGGTTTTGCTATCTACGGATGTCTTTGACTCCTATTTCTCTTTAGTGTATACTAGGGCAGACTTAGTTTAGCTTTTGTCATGCTATGAGGAAAGGTCACCCCAGCAAAAACATATCCACGCTCATCTGAGTAGAACAAGTGATCTGGTTGTTAGTATAGTGTATATTCATTATAAATAGCACCCAAATTACTGATAGCTTTATTAGAATTGCTTTTATAAAATTTTCATTTGTGAGCTTACATAAAGTCTTTTTTTCTTAACCACTGTTGTTTTATGATCATACGGAGAATCTGGGTGTTTCTGCTAGGGTGTATCTGGACACACATAAACTGCATTCGTGCTAGTGAAATTCATCCTCATTCTATGATTGACAGAAGTGTCTGTTACACTAAGGCAGTGATCGTGAACCTTATAGAACTTTCAGTGATAGCAAACAGCTAGCTGTGGCACATGTGCCATAGTTTTGCCACCACTACACTAAGGGATCTTCAGTTCAAACAGTAGTTAGTTGACCACGATATAAAAGAGACTTGACAGGGCATGATGGCGCACGTGTTTAATCTCAGCACTCCGGAGGCTGAGGCAGGAGGATCATTGCAAGTTTGAGGGCAGCCTGGGCTACAAAGTGAGCTCAAGGCTAACCTGAACAGCACAGCGAGACCCTGTCTCAAAAAAACAAAAAAAAAAAAAAAAAAAAAAAAAGAGAGACTTGACATAGTCTGGATCATTAATCCACATTTAGTTGAAATTACGGATAAATTTAAATGGATCTTAGTCTATATTCTCTGAACTGGGCTTATATGTGCTACTGCTGAAATGATTTATTGATGAACTTCTAATTCTCAGAAAATGTTAGATTGATAGATATAACTTCCTCAAAGTAATCTTCTTATTCCATAATTTTTCTTAAAATTTTGGCATCGGTTCTTTACCGTGATAGATAACAAAATGAATGAACAAGTAATTTAGAGTAATAGTTTTCAGACTGCAGTTTGCACTGCTTGAAGCTGTCGTTGACTACTTATTGACTCATCCCAGGATTTTCTGGTTTGTGTCTGCTGAGAGGGAATCTTATTTGAATTTAAAGATTCTCCATAGATGGCTATTTCGTGTGTCTCTTACTTCTACCTAAAATCAAGTTTCTCTTTTCTGTTCCAAATAGTTCTACTTTAGGTTTTATCATTGAGGAAAATTAGGACTCCTGACATTAAAAAATACCTTCAGTCATTATACAGGAGTGTGTCTTATATGGGACATTCTGAGGGTCGTGTGTTCCCTAAACGACAAGAAGCACTTTACCTTCTCCTCCTTGTGCTTTTTGTCTAGAGGTCTAGAACCACAAGCTAAGGCAGGAGCATAGTAGCAACATGGTAGCAGCTGTGAATCCTGCCAGTTTTGTACCTGTGCAGGAATTTCCCTTGCTGCCCTTAGCACTATAAGCATTTTGAGAAAGAGGATTTGAAGTGGTCAGGCAGTAACTTTAATTTACAGTTTGAAGAAAAATAAAGAATCGCGTTTCTGTGATATAGTTTAAACCACAGTCTGATTTACTTATTGTTTCATTAGTTGAGTGCATCTGATCTATGTATTATACTAGAGATTAAAAATCTAGACTCAGAAATTCTTTATAAATTAAGAAAGCAGATGATTAGTTAATAAAACATAGTGACCCTAAGGGCTTTCACCTAAGTTTTATAGTAGGGACATGTAACTGGATTTGTCATTGAGAGTCAAGGAAAACTTCATAGAGGACCTAAGTACTGAGCTAGGGCTTAACAATAATTAGCGAGACAAAAAAAGACAGGTTGTGATAGTCCAGGCGGAAGAGAAGAGTATAAGAGAGGGTATTGGTGTGTTTTTTCACAGCCTTCGTGTGTCTAGATGCTTCAAAAATATACTGCTCTTGAGTACTGTGCCTTTTTTCCTAAGTATACATGTAGAGTATTTGATCATCAATAAGAAGTCTTGTATTAAATTTGGCAAAATTTAATATTTGAATAATCTTTAGCTTACATGTGATATAGTTGTACTTACCCTTTCCTATAAGTTAAACACAACATATCTGTAGGATGAAGAGACTCAAAAGGCAAAGTTGAGTACTAATCAAATTTAAATAGAAAAGGACCTAGGAGAAAAGTGCATGTTAAAGAAAAACTGAAACTGCTCAATGCCATTCAAATATTTTTTACCTTTCACCTGAGCACGTTGCTCACTGCACATTTTACCCCACGGTAAATTCATACAGGTCAAGTTAATTCATCCTGAGGTCAAGTTAAAAAATAGATGTTTTGTACCTGTATTGAGTATAATTATACCCCTATGATCAGGTATGTATTTCCAGGAGTATTTCTCATGGAATGGGGATGTAGCTCGGTGGTAGAATATGCTTTGTATGTGTGAGGCCCTGCGTTAAATCATCAGCACTGAAAAAGTTTATCATTTGTACTTTTCCATGTGATTGTGAAAAAGTGAGGGAAATTGACTCTTGTCTGGTATAATTGAAAGGTCCATCAGCAAAATTGCTGAGTTCTGAGTATGTCTCTGCTGCAGGCTGATTGTGTAGCAGTAGGAATGTGACCCCAGTTTCATTTGTAAATTGGAAGACATGTTTGTAATCTGTAAGTCCCTTTAGTCTCAGGTTCTATATGTTACTATTTTAGGACTTTTTTTACCCTGACTTAAGACTAGAGCATAATTCCATAATGGAATGATATCGGGACATCATTTTTCTTATTCCTTAGGAATAATCTACTCAATCCTCATTTGAAATTATAAGAATCTTCTCACTACTCATACCATTCTTTTTTTCAAATTCAGCCAGTTACAATTCAGATAATGAGGTATACCTATATATTACCAAATATATACCAGTCTCTCAATTTTGTGGCCATTGTAAAGTAACAGTAAAGCAAATATTTTCAAGCATGTACTACTTTGATATCTGGATATCAGTTTTTCAGATATCTTGAAAGTGACTTCAAACTAACAGCAAAAAATGTATGAAGTCCTTTGCTTTCCTTATTCTCGCCCCTCTGCTAAATTTTGTTTGTAGGTTTCTTTATGCTGTAAGTATTGAGTAAATCTAACAATTGTCCCTTATCCTGGTAGACTAACCCTTTTCCTAAACTTTCCTTGGGACAAAGGAGATAGAGTAATTAATTGCCTTACAGTTCACTCAAAGGGCTCACAGCGCTTTACCAAAACATGTAATTTGAGCAGATTATATCTCTACATAGGTATCAGTGCAATAAGAAGCAAAGATGATTCTTATTGATTGGTAACTGAAAAGGGTAAATATTTAATGACAACCCCCCACCCCACTATTTGCCAGTCAACTATTTTAAGCACAAGGAGTGAGCAAGTCCCTATATTACTGTAAAGCCTGGAAGAGCTGTAGTCCTGAGCATGGCATAGTATCATGGCAATGGGGGAGGGTAGAGGGCAACAGGGGATCATGGCAAGGGGGCCTTTAAAGAGTAGAGACATTAATTACTAAATTAATCTCAATTATATGTATCTTTCTTAGGCGCTTAGGTTTCTGGTTAGCATGGTTTTTCATGTATTTACCTCATTTTGTTTTGTTCTTCATGTTTTGTTTCCATTAGGAGAGAACATTGAAATTATTTTCTAAGCTATTTGAAGAGAGTGACTAAATGCACCTGGGTCAGGCTGTCTGTGGGTATGAAGTGGTTGGGAGAATCCAAGAACATGGTGATGAATGGCAGGAGAAATGGAGGCAAGTTGTCTAATGATCATCAGCAGAACCAATCAAAATTACAGCACACAGGCAAGGACACCTTGAAGACTGGCAGAAACACAGTCGAGAGGAGGTCAAGCAGATGTATGTACACACTTAAACTATCACTCTTGCTTGTGATATGGGGCAGTAATTCCAGTTTGTAATTTGTGTTTTCTTTTGTCATCAAAACAATTTTGTACATTCTCATAGTTAACAATAGAGTTTTTTTATTCTCATCAGTTTTTGTCTTTATCAAACAATATGTAAAACAAGCCAATTGTATATATATATAATCATATTTTTCTTTGATAATTTTATATTTTATAGAATTTATACCTGAATAGTTTATTTGTTCTATAACACATATAAAGATACCACAACTGGATTTCTTGTAAGTTTAAATTGCATTCTTAATATTCAGTGTAAGTATAAGCATGTGATTTTTTGGCAACTTCCGTAAATGTTTCATACAGCAAAATAATGAAGTCACTGTAATTTAGATGGTGAGTAGAATGCAGGACAGATAGACCTGACTACTTTAGGGCATCTTTGCAGATCTCAGCTAGTCTATTTATACAGGAGAACCATTTATTCTGACAGTGCTAATAAGTTGCTTTATTACCACGTACTTCTTTGAGGCTTGTTTACAGTAGTTCTGTTGGAGTAGTGAGATGCCTGAGAATAAGTGTAAATACAAGTAGGCAGTTTTATGAAGGCTGTCCAGGAGTGTATTCTTGACATTTTTAAGAGTTAAGAAGGACAGCACTTTCAATTTCTTCTCTTCTAACAATACTCTACCCACTACTGAACAGTCTCAATTTGTGTTGGGATTGGCCAATGCCCAGTGGTTTGGCTTAGTGTGTGGCTTTCTGCAGTTTCAAATAGATTGCACAGTTCTAATTCATTTCCTTCTTACCATTTAGGGGATTATGTTATTCATTGGGCCTGGGCTTCCCTTTTTCATACCAGATCAGGTCACTTTCTATGGAAAACCAGTCACAATTCCTACTTAGGAAAAGAATAGGAGAGAGCCCATTGAGTATGATGGCTTGTGCCTGTATCCTCAGCTACTCAGGAGGCTGAGGTAGGAGGATTGCAAGTTTGAATATGGCCTGGGCAACTTAGTGAGATCCTGTCTCAAAAACAAAAAGGTCTAATATATAGCTCAATGACTTGCATGAGACCCTGGGTTTAATTCCCAGTACTGCAAAAAATAAAACAAGAAGAGGAGAGAGCCCCAGACTGAATGTGCTGTTTCTGTATAGACACCACCTCATCCCTGAAACTGCTGTCAGCATTTACCATGTTCCTGGCTTATCCCTTAGCATTTAATGGGATCCTAAGGCTTGAAAAATGTGACCAAATGTAACCAAATTGAAGGGAATAATAGACAACTCAGCAAAAATTTGGATCCTTCAATAGTCTATTTTCATAATAGATGGAACAACTAAGCAGAACATCAACAAGGAAAAAGTGAATTTAACTATATAAAACAGCTAGACTTATGGACATCTGTAGAATGATGTTCTGCACTGGTGGAGAACCTTTCCATTCAACAATAGCAGAATGAAAGTACATCATTCTGAAATACACATGGGACATTTCTTTGGGACAGAATACATGACAAGCCTCAATAAATTTAAAGAATTGAAATATTAAAAGTATCTTCTCTAACAACAGTGGAATAAAATTAGTAATTAGTAATATAAGCCAGGCATGGCGCCTGTAATCCCAGCACTTGGGAGGCTGAGGCAGGAGGATCATTGTGAGTTTGAGGCCAGCCTGGGCTACAAAGTGAGCTCAAGGCCAGCCTGAACTGTCTCAAAAAGACAAAAAGAAAAGAAAAGAAATTGATCAGTGGATCAAAATTGATCAGTGGATCAATCAAAATGATCAGTGGATCAAAGAAGAAATGGAAAAGGAAACCAGAAAACGCTGTGAATGAAAATGAGAGTAAAACTTACAGAATGAGGTGAAAGCAGTAACATAGAGGGAAATATATAGTAGCTGTAAATGTGTATATTAAAAAAGAAGAGCTGGGCGTGGTAGCGCACGCCTGTAATCCCAGCACTCGGGGAGGCTGAGGCAGGAGGATTGTTGTGAGTTTGAGACCAGCCTGGACTGTATAGGGAGACGCAGTCTCAAAAATACACACACAGAAAAAAAGAAGAAAAAGTAAAAATTAAAAAGCAAGATTTCATATCGTTAACCTAACCTCCACTATAGTACATCAGAAAAAAAAAAAAAAAATGAAGTAAATGCAAAACAAGTAGAAGGAAGAAAATAATAAAGATTAAGCTTGAAATTTATTAAACTCAATAGGAAAAAATAGAGAAAATATGAAACTAAAAGTTAATTCTTTTAAAAGATCAACAAAATGGGCAAACCTTAAGCAAAACCAAGAAAAACAGAACTCTGATTACTAAAATCAAGAAGGAGAGGAGATAAACTGCCTTATAGAAATAAAAGGTGATATAATAATACTATGAACAAAGCTACAGGAATATATTAGATAACTTAGATAAAATGGACAAATTCCTAGAAATAAACTGTGGAAAATGAATCTGGAAAGAAATTTTGAAAACCTGAATAAACCTGTATGGCAAATAAGAGATTCAGTAAAAGATATAAAGTCTAGCCACAAGGAAAATCTCAGGCCCAGATGACTTCATGGGTGATGAATTCTCCAGGATCTCTACCAATTTGTAGAATTAATACTAATTTCTCACACACAGATCCAAAAGACAGAAAGGTAATACTTCCTACCTATTATCCTGCTTTCAAAATCAGACATCACAAGGAAACTACAGACCAGTATCTCTTATGAACATGGACATAAAAGTCCTCAACCAAGTCCAACAGCATACAGAAAGAATTCTGTCGTATGACCTAGTGGGATTTATTTGAGGCCTGCAGGATTGATTAAACATCTGAAAATCAATTAGTGTAATAAGCCATATTAATAGAATGAAGGACAAAAAACAGTCATATGATCATCTCAATAGATGTAAAAGAAGCATTTAACAAAATCCAACAGATTTTCAGGACAGAAAATACTGAACTAGGATTAGAAGGGAATACCACTCTTGAAAGAGAAAGAACATCTATTTAAAAACCACAGTTATTATAATACGTGATGGTGAAATAGTGATTTTTCCCCTAAGATCCAGGAATAAGACTGGCATATCCACTGTCAATACTTTTCTTCAACATTGTACTAGAGATTCTAACCAGAGCCATGCTGGAAGAAAATGGACTAAAAGGCATCTGGATTGGACAGGAAGAAGTAAAACAGTCTCTGTTTTGCAGATGACATGATCACATATGTAGAAAACCCTGAGGAAGTTGAACATGATGGCACATGCCTGTTAATTCTAGCACTAGGGAGGTTGAGATAGTAGGATCACAAGTTCAAGGCCAACCTGGGCTACACAGTGAGACCTTACCTTAAAAACAAAACTCTGAGGGATCCGCTAAGAAAAACACTTCAGCAAGCTTGGAGGATACAGTATCAATATACAAAAATATATCATTTTTATACACTCGGAATGAACAATCCAAAAATTGAAGTTAAGAAAATCTCATTCACAGTGGCATGCAAAAAAATATATAGAAGTAGGGTTGGGGATATAGCTCAGCAGCATAAGTGCCTGCCTGGCAAGCACAAGGTCCTGAGTTCGATTTCCGGTACCCCCCCTAAAAAGTAGAGAAATAATTATGTTTTATAGAAGTGTGAACTTTGAAAATTACAAACCATTGTTGAAAAGCTGAGTAAGACCTAAATAAATGGGAAAATATTATATGTTCACTGACTAGCAGTTTTAATATTGTTAAGGTGGCTGTACTTCTTTAATAATCTATAGGTTCAACACAATCCCTGTTAAAATCCTAACTGGCTTCAAATGACAAGCTTATCCTAAAATACTTAGGAAAACTCAAGGCACTCAGAATAGTGAAAACATCTTGAGGAAGAACAGAGTTGGAGAATTCAGGCTTCCCAGTTTAAAAACTGACTACAAAGTTGCAGTAATCAAGAAAGTAAATGATCTGGCATAGACGTGCAGATCTATAGAATTCAGAGTCCAAAAATAAATCCTCACATTTTGGCCAATTTGATTTTTAACAAGAATACCAATAAAATGCAGTGGAGAAACAGTAGTCTTTTTTAGCAAATAGTGCTGGGAAAATTAGATATCCATATGCAAAGAATGAACTTGAACTCCTCTCTCATGTGAAAACTTAACTCATGATGACTCAAACACACCAATGTAAAAGCAAAACGTATAAAAATCCTCAGAAAACAAGCATAGTTTTTCTTGACTTTGGATTCAGTAATGATTCCTTAGAAGTGACATCAAATACAGAAGGAACAACAACAACAAAAATTGATCAAAGTTGCAAATTTTCTGAAAAAAGACACTACTAGGATCATGAAAAAACAAGCGCAGAATGAGAGGAAATACTTTCAAATCATATATCTGATAAGGGACTAGTATCCAGAATACAAAGAACCCTTAAGCCAATAATGAAAGACAAAATCCAGTTTTAAAATGGGCAAGTGATAGGAATAGACAAATAAGCACAGGAAAAGATTTTAATATCATTAGTCACCAGGAAATGTAAATCAAAACAAGGTACTAATTTACAATCAATAGGGTATCTTGAATCAAAAAGAAAATAATAGGCGTTGATAAGGATGTGGAGAATTTGGAACACTGTTGGTGGGAATGTAACCCCTACTTTTGAACAGTCCGGTAATTCCTCGGCAGATAAACATACATTTAACTCAGCATTTCCACTGCTAGGTAGAATTGAAAACATAATGTGCACACAATACCTTTATAAATGTTCATAGCAGTATGATTTGAAATAACCAGATCTACCAACTGGCATGTAGGTAAACAAAATAAGGTATACATTCATGCAATGGAACATTATTTGATCATAATAAAGGTGAAGTACTAATGCATGGTGTAACCTGAATGAACTTTTGAAACAATGCTAAGTGAAAGAAACCTGTCACAAAATGTCACATACTGTCTGATTCCACCTATATGAAGTTTTCAGAATAAATAAATTAAAGCCTGGTGCAGTATTGCACACCTGTAATTGCAGCACACAAGAGCTTGAGGCAGCAGGATCGTTGTGAGTTCGAGACCAGCCTGGGCTACAAAGTGAGCTCAAGGCCAGCCTGAACTGCATAGCAAGACTCTTATATCAAAAAGACCATAAAAAAAAA
>NW_004955422.1:17652926-17655756 GCF_000276665.1 Chinchilla lanigera
CCAGCACTTGGGAGGCTGAGGCAGGATTGCCATGAATTTGAGGCCAACCAGGATTACAGAACAAGACTCTTGTTTCAATAAACCAAAGAAAAACAAAAGAAGAAGAAGAAGAGGAAGAAGAAAGTAGATTAGTGGTTGCCAGAGTCTGTGCAGAAGGAGGAGTAGGTGGAGAATGTTATGGATAGTTTTTTTTTTTTGAGGTGATTGTTGCACAACTCTTATGAATATATTAAAAAAACATTGAGTTATATACACTTTAAATGGATGAACTGTATAGTAGTAGGTGAATTATATTTCAATGAAGCTTTTAAGAACATGTAACAATTTCAGAGCCAGGAGTGGTGGTACATATTGATAATGCCAACATTCAGGAAGCTGAACCAGGAAGATTACAAGTTTGATGCAAACTGGGCTACATAGTGAATTCAGGGCCAGCCTGAACTACGTATCTGTCTAAAAGAACAAAAATAATTTTTGATAGCATACATGCAGCTAATTTCATTGCAAAATCATGTACCTGCACTTAGCAGGGACTTGCATGTGTTTATTTTGTTTTGTGAAAGAGAAGATGAAAAGAAGGTTAAACCTATCACTGTCTCTCATTCTTCCATATCTTAGTTTTAAGAGCCTTAAAATTATGCTGGTAGCTGGGCCTGGTGGCGCATGCCTATAATCCCAGCACTTGGGAGGCTGAGGCAGTAGGTTTATTATGAGTTCAAGGTCATCCTGGGCTACAGAGTTGAGTTCAAGGCCAGCCTGAACTGCATAGTGAGACTCTGTCTCAATAAAACAAAACCAAAACAAAAAAATTATGCCGGTGTCCTATAAATTATATATGTTGATTCCACGGAAGGACTGTCAATGATGTGTGCATCAAACTTAATCAGCAGTAATGAATCTTGATCTGTATAAATGTGGCTTTCCTTACACTGCTTTTCACAGTTAAACTGTATTTCAGTTATATATTTCAGTTCCCATTTTTATCTGTTCATTGAAAATTATTTAAAATAAGCAGAACTGTCACTCTATACGTTTTCCCTTCTTCTTCTACCTAGCTCTGTGATCATAAGCAAATTTTTGAACCTCTTGACCTAAGTTGCCTACAAAGTAGGGATAATAATCACTCAGCTGCCTAAAAGCAAGAAGCTGAACTCCTTCGAGGCTCCTTTCGGTTCTTAAAATTCACAGTTTGGGCACTTATTGCAGAAACTATCTTGAGTTCTTGTTTCCTTCTCACCCCATCCCTACGTGTAATGGCCCTGTATGCCATCTCATTAAAATAATGCCATCCTGCCACCCTGTTACCTTGCTGTTTCTTGAGGGAAAGAGTAAATCACATGAACCAAAAGTGTCTTCCAACTGCTCAGACCCGTCCTTTGGGAATCTGGTATTATCCACTACCCAAAATACTCTTAGTAGTTGGCTGTTTACTGCATTTGGTTTTCTTTTTGAAGCAAGGATATTATTTTCTTAATTACTAAAACTTAAATAAGTAATAAATAATATTAAGTAATAATAAGTAATAACTGCGAATAAGTAATCTTAGTTTTTTATTGTTAGCCTGAATGGGCAGTGATTTTAAGGATTTTAAAGATAAATTTAAATATTTTACAGTTCGAGTTACTTTTCTTTCTTTTGCATTTCACAGGTAATGGTAATTCAGGATTTGAAGGACAGAGTCGTTATGTGCCATCTTCTGGAATGTCCGCCAAGGAACTCTGTGAAAATGACGACCTAGCAACCAGTTTGGTCCTTGATCCCTATTTAGGTTTTCAGACACACAAAATGAATACTAGGTAATTTTAAATCTTTATCCTGAATGGAACTGATTTAACAAAGCAGATGGCTAGCCAGGTGTGGTAATACATACCTGTAATCCCAGCATTGTGGGAGGCTTAGGTAGGAGGACTAGAGGTTTTCAGCTGAAGTTTAGCAAGACTGAAAAAGGGCTGGGGATGTAGCTCAGTGTAAAGACCCCCAGGCTCAGTCTCTAAGTACTGCAGAAAAAATAGATGATTAATTTTACTTTCATTCAGAATCTTAAGTGACATTAAGGAAGGTTCTTTGCTGCAGAAGAATTTTTTCTGTGAGCCAAGAGAAACAAAGCAAGCGTCTAAGAGTCTCTTCAGTTTAAATTCTTTTTACCTCAGAGTATTTCTGTTTAAATGTTAAACTGGTGGAATAGCTTCGTGTTTTGTTTTCAGAATTGATAATCGTTTTAGTTAAATGTAAAATCTTACAGGCATCCTATAAAACTTTCAAAATGCATTATTTTTTCTAACTTAAGGTGCATCTTTTTTCATAGTTTTATTATAGACTTTTACTCTTTTAAAATGAAGTGAAACATTGGAATAGAGGTGAGAGATTATCTAAATAGTTTCCTGCCAAACTGTCTATTCTCTGGGTAGTTAGTAAGCTTGATACTCTTATGTCTAATTAAGGTCTAATTTACATTATTATTTAAGTTCCCATTTCTCCTTTTTTTCCATTGCATGTAAGAGACCAGTGCTCGTTCTCTACCTTCTAAACCTAGAAGACCTTGATAGAATTTTAGCTGGGTGCAGTGGCACATGCCTGTAATCCCAGCGGGATGATTGCAAGATCAAGCCCAGTGTGAGCAACTTAGCTCTTTAGCATGACCATATCTCAAAGATTTTTTTAAAAGGAGTGGGGAGATGGGGATGTGAGCTCAAGACAAAAGCCCTGTATTCAATCACCAATAAAGAATTTTAATCACCCATTAGCTCCCACTCTTTTTTTCTCCCCTAGTTAAGGAATGTGAATATGTGAATCATGTTTTTTTTTTTTTTTTTTTTTTTTTTTTTTTTTT
>NW_004955422.1:17655856-17951742 GCF_000276665.1 Chinchilla lanigera
GTTTTTCTCCGGTACCGGGAACCGAACTCACGACCTTGCGCTTGCCAGGCAGGCGCTTTTGCCGCTGAGCTAAATCCCCAGCCCCGTGAATCATGTTTTGACACAAGTCTGGTAGCTTATTGGATACCACTGCAGAGACCCATGATACTAACCTGGACTGAGAAAGTTCTGTTAGTTGTGCCTCATAGACAGATAAAGAAATGTATAAAAGCATTTTAGAGAATTATCCCATTAAAATTACAACACAAGTTTCAGTGGTTTATGAAAGAATTTACATTCTGAAACACCTGTATTTCAGAGGGTGAAGGACTACCTGTTAATGACTTCTGTAAGAGAAAATGCTCCAATTTTCTGTAAAAGTCCTCCTAGACCACTGTTGGTCACCATTAGTTTAACCATGAGTCACTGAGAATCTTGTTAAAGTGCAGATTGAGTCAGTGGCTTGGGAGTAGGTCCTGGGATTCAGCATTTCTAACAAGCTCCCAGGTTACATTTGAAATTGTTAGCTCCTAACCCATCTGGCCTTTGAGTTTCATTGTGATGTGATAAATGGGTTGAAAAGTTTTTACCTGTAGTTCCTGAAGACTTAGTTAAAACCTAATAGTCATAAAATGTAAAGTTCAGAGGGGCCAGGGCTATAGCTCATGGTAGAGTGCTTACCCAACGTATGCCAGGCCCTAAGGTTCATTGTTCACTGCAAGAAATAGATGAGTAAAATGTGAACTAAAGGATTACCACACAGATATTAAAACTCAAGACTCAACTATCTGAGGACTTACAAGTTAAATTTCATCTTGTTTCTATAGAAATTGAAGCATCTAAAATCAAAGATGGTTAAACAAGGTAAACCTACAGAAGACATTTATTCACCTTAAGTGCAAAATTTGATTATACAGTTTCTAAAAAGGCGATGATGTGAAGCCAGATCTACTGTTCCCCAGATAGAGAAGGTTGGCTCTGTGTTGCCATGCCGGCCTGGTGTGCAGGTGCTGTTCTCGCCTTTCACCTGAGCTTTTGGTTCACACAAGTGTCAGCAGTCCTGTCAGCTGGCGTTTGGGAGCACAGAAACACTTGTCCTCTTTTTGTGGTGCTGGATGTCAAACCCAGGCTCTCATATGGCTGGCAGGTGCTCTACCACTGAGCTACATCCTCAGTGCTGCAGTAATTTTATTAATAGGCTATCTCAGTGAAAGATACACATTTTCATTTCATCTTCGTGAGCTTCAAAATAAAACTGTCTCTTCATCTTTTGAGTAACAGTTTACCAGAATGTTGACTGAAATAATTTTCAAAGATAATATTTTATAGAAAATAAGGAAAATCAATATTGGATTATACAATACTTCTTAAATTATTAGTTTGTGAAGGTCAGTCTTTAGGGTGCAAAAGAAGTGACTGGAAGATGTAATAGATTTTGAACTTTAATTATATGCGCTGTTAATTTTTGGACTGGGGGTATGTAGCTCAGTGGCACAGCGCCTGCCTAGCAACCACAAGGTCATGAGTTCAGTTCCCAGTACCAAAAAAAAAAAAAACCAAACAAAAATTGTTAGTTGGTTCTCTTTTTCATGTTTATACACCTATAATTTGTTCTTTATTAGTTTCTCATTTATACCCCTTTGCTTCCCTTCTTTCAGTGGACCTCCAGGAATAGTCTTTTAAAACAGTAGATATAGCTGGGCATGGTGGTGCATGCCTATAGTCCCAGCACTCAGGAGGCTGAGGCAGAAGGGTCATTGCGAGTTCGAGAACAGCCTAGGCTACAAAGTGAGCTCAAAGCCAGCCTGAACTGCATAGCGAGACCCTGTCTCAAAAAGACAAAAAACACAACAGTAGATGTTTAATGATTTGGCTGAATGCTTATGTTCTAATTTCAATATATTGCTGTATTTACCAACAAGTAAGAGTTATAGGATGAGTACTTAGTATTAAAAAAATAATAATTTTAATAGGAAAAATTTGTAGTTAGTTGACTTTTGTCAATTGTGCAGCAAGTTCTTAGCAAGAGAAGACTTGTTGATAATACCTCTGATTTTAAAAGGAGTTAGGGGCCCATCTTCCTTGGATTTCTCGTTAAAAGATTTCAGAAATCTTTTTGGAGAAATCCTTCTCTTCTAATTCTTCCTACAATCTACATACTGAGGAAGAATAAATGCCTTTTATAAAGATGTGTTTACAGCTGGGGATATAGCTCAGTGGCACAAATGCCTGCCTGGCAAGTGCAAGTCCTGAGTTCGATCCTTGGTACCGAAAAAATAAATAAATAAATAAAGATGTGTTTACTAGAGCATATACCACACTGTGTTGTTTGTATTTGTAGCTTGAATTTGTACTTTGTATTATAAATTAAATTAGTAATGTTAGTTATACATTTATGTATAACTTTGTAATGTAATATATACTTATGTCATATAATTATGTATTTATATATGATGCTTGTATACATGTGTATATATGCATACATCAATATATGCACACAAAAAAATAAAAGGAGTTGTAAGATGTTGTAAAGACAGGGTGGATGTTTTCAGTAATGCCTCCTTGTTTAGGCAGTGTGACTGTGAGATTTAATATCACCTGTGTGCAAGGGAGACTCAGGCAGGCAATAAGCTGAGGAGATAATGTTATAAAGCAAGTGTCATCTCAGGGTACTTCTCCTTTTTTTAACTTTCCTAATCCAAACATCAGTTAGTATACTCGTTTGTAGCTTCTACCACTATAACTAATTTTTATTTTCCTTTTGTATTTGTGGAATATGAATTTATAAATCACTTTAATTGCTTTAAAATTAGGTACTTGACTAGAATGTGTAAAGAAAATTTTGAGACATGACTTACTGTATAGGAAAAGAATTCTAACAACCTGGCATTGTTATCCTACTGAGCCTACCTATGGTTTCATGAAGTTCTTAAATATTGGCATTTTAAAGAGTTTTGCTACAATGAATATTATAAGTCTGTTTAGAAATTACAAGTCATACAAGTAGTTTTTTACTGTTATTTGTTTTTGCATTTATATAGCGCCTTTCCTTCGAGGAGCTCAAGGCATTTTTCAAAATCTGACAGTTTTCCTCACAACAACCCTGTGAGGTAGGTAGAGCACATTACAAACAGTAATAAGATACCAACTAACCTGTTTCAACCTGTGTAATGTTCTTTAATGTTAATTTGAGGTGTAAGCAGAAACATGAGTTGTAACAAACCCTTTAAAATAGTTTGGGCTTAGTTATTCTTGAAGACAAAACTTGTACTTCATAACGGGCAGTTTTACAAGAAACAGTGGATTAGCTAAGCACTGATTGCAAGGCTTAGCCAGGTATGGTTATGGTTCTTGTTTATTTTCAGGTCAAGAAGCAGTGGAGAGGTCTGGTTCTATGACTTCTCTGCGCATCTACAAACACAGTTTGCCATGAAACTTCCTTCAGGGGGAAATGTGTTTACTGTTTCCTTATGGTTTTCATGTTTTATATTTTAAATATTTGAGCATTGTCTTTCTCTTCCTGTGTCCTCTTTCTTCCTTTTTTCTGTTTCTTTTCCTTTTCCCCTGCCTACTCCAGTCAACTCTTGATCATACATACTAATGAAGGGCACAGTAGTCAGCTAATACCAATCTACAACTTTTCTTCATTGCCACAGTGGTCTGTTGGGTTTGGAGACAGAAAAACCAAATAGCAAGAAAACCTGGGAAGTCAGTCTCTGGAGAGAGAGGGGAACAGGTGTGTGGGAGTGTGAATTTGGATGTTTTTTCCTGCCCTTTTTAGTAAAAACTGATTGTAAATTATGTGTTTTTTTATTTCTTATACCATGCATTGATCAGAGGCATAGGAAAAGAGAAAATGTTTGGTTTATGTAAAGTAGAAGATTTTGTGTTAGTAGGGCGTATTGTTTTGGAAATGCCAAAACCCTTTTCTCTTACCACCCGACCTGCCACCTCAGTACTGAGTTTAAAAATCTAGAACCCTAGATCTCAAGCCCACATACTCAGGTGGCAGTGGTGGCACATTCCTTAATCCCAGCTACTCGAGAGACTGAGGAGAGGAATCACAAGTTGAAAGACAGCTGGACAGCTTAGCGAGACCCCGTCTCAGAATTTCCTTTTTTAAAAGGGAAGGGCTAGAGGATACAGATGCTGGGTTCAATTCCCAATTTAAAAAAAAAAAAAAAAAAAATTCATCCTTTTCACTGTCAGTATATAAGCCAGAGGTGTTCATTGCTGGGCTTAGTGCTGGTGCTCTAAGCATGAAGTGACACAAGAGGGCTCTCTTAGGACAGGCAATAGAGCCAAGAGCAAAAGCCTGAGTAAAAAGTCCCACCTCTAACATAGATTATTGCTAAGTCGTTGGCCCGCTAATTAACCTTGTTAGGCCTTATTTTCCATATTTGTAGGGCCAATAGAATTGTTCCAGATAACCTATATATGTTTAAGTATCACAGTTATGCAAGTTATATGGGAGATTTAGAATGATTATTACATTGAAAGGAGAGAGTATTTTTCTGTTTAATAATAGAAAATTATATATTTCTCACAGTATGTTGTAAATGGGATTTATAATGTGTTATAAATGGGATTTGATTTCTACTGTTAGTCCAGTGATTTTTATATGTATTTACAGGATAATTGAAAACAAGTGTTTTCTGCTTGTCTGTACCCATAACCATTTTCTTCCACCTTCTCCTCGCTATCATTTCATGCCTATAGCAGCCAGCTGTGATAAAAGGTTTAACATTTTTGGGACAAAAAAAATACATTGTCATGAAATAGAGGTTCTTACTAATGAGTAAGATTATAGGGGATAGTTTCATGAGTTTAGTTTGTGTTTGAGGCAGTACAAGTCAGAAAAGTAGAAACAAGCTCAGGAGTGAGGCAAAATAGTACTAATTATTTTTTGTTTTAGTATATAAGTTATTTGGCATCATGAACAAAGAGTACACTAAACTAAGGATACCTGAGAGATAATTTTAGATAGTAAGAAATGCGTTTCAAAAAGCATGAATATACATAAAGCCGATTAAAAATATCCAGGATTCATTCCAAGTCAGTAACTTATTTTTCCAAAATGCTCTTAAGATGAGTTTAGCCTTGACTCACTTTTATATATGTTTAGACATTAATTTTAGGTCAGGTAGGGGGGTTGTTTGTTGTTGGGGTTTTTTATTTGGCTTGACTTGGTTTTATCCTGTGCTGGGCATTAAACCCAGGGGCCTCCACATGTGCTTCACAAGTGCTGTACCACTGTGTTGTGTCCCCAGTCCCATTTAATTATTTTTAAACAGTGTCACCATTGGTCAGTTGCACATCAGACATCTAAAGATGGCTCTTTCTGTCATTTGTAGTCCTGCCACATAATATTGTGGATAATTTATTGCATCTACTCAAAGAGATCTATGCTTTTCTGATTACTGTGCAAGACATGGCTTCTGTTTTCCACCATTTCATATTTTATATTGCTTGAAGTATTATTTCTTAGCTAATAGCTGCTTTCTTTTGGTTTATGTGTTCTGCATATGCACGTAGCCCTGTAATGTAAGGTTAAGGACTTCTTGTTTGAAAATGGAAATAAATGCTCTATGCATTCCCTCAGGTACCTCTAGGATGTGTTTGAACTCTTTAGATAGCTCGTTACTGAAACTAGTATCTGTAACTAGTAAGTTTCTAGTGGTATCAGTATGTGTTAGTACACATGAAATTTTGTAGAAATCTTGTCCAGTAAACAGTATTATACCTGCTCTGTACCTCATTTCTTCCCTCTTCCTGGTTCTAGTACTTATTCCTAACCTTCTGCCCTGGTCAGCTATTTGAATCAGGCGTTATTAAGATCCTTTGCTTAGGGCTGGGGATATAGTGCAAGCACCTGCCTGGCAAGTGCAAGGTCCTGAGTTCAATTCCCAGTACTGAAAAACAAAATCAAAAAAAAACCCAAATAAATAACGATCCTTTACTTAGACTTCCTCTCACTCTTGCCTTCCCTTTAATTTTTCCTGCCTGTAATATGCTTTTTTAGAAAGCAATCTTCACTACCTTCATTGCTCATTTCACTGTCAAATTCAAAACCCTTTCCAAACAGTTCTTACACCTTAGGAATAGTTTCCACTCTTGCATGTTGATGCCTTGCCCAGATACTTGATGCATATATATTTATCTTTTATTCCCAGTTAAATTTTCCATTCAAGAGCAGTGTTCATGTCTTTCTCTGGTATTCCTCACAGTAGTATTTTGTGAACTGGTGTATATAAAACACCTAATAAATAATCCTCTGAAATATTGTAGCTAAAAATCTTACTGAAATGTTTACATTTGTAATACAAAAAGAACTCTGTTGAATGCTGCCTTTGCTGGAGCTGGTGCTAGACCTCACCTCAGTTGTAACATTTTCAGGCTCATGAAATGTGCATTTTTATATATTAAAGTGCATAGTTCAAATGTTCTTTCCTGGGCCAATAATACTTTTTCTTTATTTTATTTGAACAGCAATCTGTTACTCCTTTTTCTGTTGCATGTTTTGTTTTTTTAAAATAAAGGCCTTATTTCAGAAAATTAGACAAATTAACACATGAAGAAATTTTGAAATTTAGGTCTGAGTAATGCCAGGTGCAGTGGCATATGCCCACAGTCCCACCACTCTGGGAGGCTGAGCAGGAAGATCACAAGTTCAAACCCAGCCTGGGCAACTTAGTGAGACCCTATCTAAAAAAATAAAGGTGTTAAGCATGGTGGCACACATCTGTAATCCCAGCGCTTTGGAGGCTGAGACAGCAGGATTGCCATGAGTTCAAGGCCAGCCTGGGATAGTTCAAGACCAGGCTAAACTACATAGTGAGACCCTGTTTAAAAAAAAAAAAAGTGGGATGGAGGGGCTAGGGTGTAGCTCAGCATGAAGACCCTGGGTTCAATCCCCAGTACTGAGGAAAAATATCTAGAGTGTGTTTAATCACAGTATATACATTTTATTGAGAACACAGCTTGAGAGCAGAGGGCTCATGAATTGAAGTCTCACTTCGACCATGATTGCCTCATGTGTTGATACATGCCTTAGTAGTGTAATATTCTCAAATTATGGCTGGTTTTATATCAGAAGCTTTTTTAAGTGCTACTGCAACAGTTGCAACAGTTTTTAATGTTACAGCAGTGTCACTGGCTGAGTTAACTTTCTGCATCCTCTTCCTCTGAATGCATTTGTCAAGCACCTGTTTGATGTGGGTGGTTATAACATCAATGTGTATTTAAAGACCAGCTGGGATTTTTCTGTGTTTGTTTTCATTTATAGCGTAATTTTTTTTGCTTCACCATACTTTTGAAATGCATTCCTTGCACTCTTCCAGATTGATTCTGCATGTTTTAAAAAATTCTTACCATTCTTTCAATTACATATGCTTCATTCTAGGTCTTTAATTTTGTTCCTTCCCAAGTAGGTGACTAGTGTAAGCCTGAAGCAGACAGCTTTTGTTTGAATCATCTAGTCACCTCACACTTAAATGCAATAACAGTGAAATTAAAATATTAAACTATAGTTTAAAGAAAAATCGCATTTCCAGGTCATTGCCATTGTAATTGAATAATAATTATCAAGATTGTTTGTGGATTGTTTTCTTTTGTTAGGTCTTTGTTGAGGTAACTATGGCTGTTTTTAGGGTATAAGTTCTTTTTCAAGAACTTGACAGTGGATCAGTAGCCTAAGAGTTGTGGTAGATAACTAAATCTCAAGTTTTGATTTCTTTCAGATTTCGGCCTATTAAAGGACGGCAAGAAGAGCTAAAGGAAGTAATTGAACGTTTTAAAAAAGATGAACACTTGGAGAAAGCCTTCAAATGTTTGACTTCAGGTGAATGGGCACGGCACTATTTTCTCAACAAGAACAAAATGCAGGAGAAATTATTCAAGGAACATGTAAGTTTATTAAGATTACTACTGTTAAAAAAAGGTTAATATTAATCAGTTTGCATAAGAGCGTATAATAAAGCCTGAATATTAGTGAACACTGAAATTTTAAGTCCTTTTTTCATAGACAAGTGAACATGAAGATCTTAGAACATATGAGGTTGGATGACTAAGAGAAAACTGTCAGTTGGATATGGTGGCACATGCCTATAATCTCAGCACTCAGGAAGCTGAGGCAGGAGGATTGCCACAAATTTAAGGCTAGCCTGGGCTACATAGTGAGTTCAAGACCAGCCTGGACTGCGTAGTCAGACCCTGTCTTTAAAAAAAAAGAAAGAAGCAAAAGATTTTTAGAGAAACATAGACCAACTTTTAATCTATGAAATATACGTCAGTACTATGTATAGTACTAAAATATAATGATAAAGTTTGTCATTTAATGATCTTATGTTTCTTATGGTACTGCGGGTGGTGTGTTTTTACAGTATTGAGACATTCTAGCATGAAAAACAATTCAAAGTCATTTTTTTCTATTCTTTTAGGTATTTATTTACTTGCGAATGTTTGCAACTGACAGTGGATTTGAAATATTGCCTTGTAATAGATATTCATCAGAACAAAATGGAGCCAAAATAGTTGCAACAAAAGAGTGGTAATTATATTATTCTAAAACCATAAATAACTTTATTTAAAGATCAGTTAAGTTACTCTTAAGATGCAAAGAAATTTCTGGTAAATATTTAAGCTAGCATTTATCCTGAAGGAACCAGCATGGTGCCACTGTTGTGGCCCATTGGCTGAAGTTGGAGAGACTCAGTTCCAATCTGTGGGCCAAAGTGTTTTTTGTTTTCTTGGTGTTGAACCTATTTCATGTTTAACCTCCTGGAAGATTGAGGATGCCATGATTGATGGACACTTCCAGAGTCAGTCTTGTAATATCCTAAAGGAGAGGTTGGGGGTGAAGTCATAAGGGCTGTAGGTCATTAATGGGTAGAAACACCCCAAAACATAACTGGCTTAAAAAATACAAATGTATCAGTTTGGGTAAAAGTGGTAAGAGTTGAGCCTATAGAACATGGAAGACAGAACATATGGCTGTCTTTCCTATAATGCCTGTTCTATACCTCCTCCAAGAAGAAACTTGTGGCTTCTTTCAGGTTCTTCAGTTTCACTGTTCTTTGCTTTGTTAGTTTGTTTTTTAATACTTGGGGATTGATCAAACCCAGAGCCTCATGCATAGCATGCTGTATAGTAAGCTACATGTGCACTGAGTTGCCCAGGCTGGCCTTAAATTTTTATTCCTCCTATGTCGGTCTCCCAAGTGGCTGGAATTATAAGCATGTATGTGGGTTTGAGTATGTGTGTTTGAGGTCTAGCATTCTACATCTGCACTATGTGGTATAGTAGGTACCTGCTACACTTGAGTCCTTGAAATGTGACCAATCGGAGTTAAGTGCTGTGTGATACACACCAAAGCACTGTTTCTCATTAATAGGTCTCATATTAATAACCTACTGAAATAGTATTTTGGATACCTTGAATTAAAAGGTATTATTTAAAAATAATTACATCTGGCCGTAGTGGCATATGCCTGTAATCCCAGCATTGGAGAGGCTGAGGCAGGAGAATCACTAAGAGTTTGAGGCCAGCCTGAACCACATAGTAGAATAAATAAATAAACAAAAATAAAATATTTTTAGTTTCTTAATGTAGTTACTAGAGAACTTTTAAGATTGCAATCTGAGCCCAGGCACAGGGGCACACACTTGTTATCCCAGTGGCTCAGGAGGCTGAGGCAGGAGGATCAAAAGTTTGAGCTGAGCCTGGACAACTTAGCAAGACTCTAATTCAAAGTAAAATTGGTGGGGCAGGGGCCTGAGAATACAGTTCAATCATAGGGCACTTGCCTAGCATGGGTTCAGTTTTCAGTACCAAAAAAAATGTAAATTGGTTTTGCATAACATTCCCAGTAGTCAGTGTACCCTAGCTGGTGACACCACAGTTCTTAAATGCTGCTAGTCCCTGTCTAATTCAGTTGGTGGTCAGCAAGTTTAATGTAGTGCAGAAACTATTTGAGCACTTCTCACCTGTGAAAAACGAGGCTAGTTGCCACAGGGGATTCAGAGACACAGCTACCTAGTTTCTGTCCTTTAGGGGCTTTCATTCTCTTGTAGAAGTAAAATAGATAACAGGTAGCCGTAGTACCAGGCTATGGGGCTCCAGAGAGGAAGGGGAGACACCCAGGTGGGATCCAAGTATACACAGGTAGGGCTTCTCAGTTTCTGTTGTTGAGCAGGCTTGTTTTATTGAAAAGAAGCCGTATTTATAATTTGCAGTAGTTTTTTAACACATCACATATTTTAAATAGGAAACGAAATGACAAAATAGAATTACTGGTGGGTTGTATTGCCGAACTTTCAGAAATTGAGGAGAACATGCTACTTAGACATGGAGAAAACGACTTCAGTGTCATGTATTCCACAAGGAAAAACTGTGCACAACTCTGGCTCGGTCCTGCTGCATTTATAAACCATGGTAAGCTGCATTTCTAAGGTGACTGCACTGGTGTTGAGAGTCCTACCAACATTAGGATAGCCTTATCTGAGTCAGTAAAACCTGTTTTCTTTAAAGAAGATTTTGAAATAGGATTTTCCCCCCACAAATTTATTAGCTATTCCTAGTTAAACTTAAGACCTTAAATTCTATCAGAAGTTGTAAAATTGCCTGTAAAGGTTTTTCAGATTTTCATAACTATTCGTGTTTCAGATCTCACCAGCAATTAACTGTCTTTTTCTTTTGGGCATTTTTCAGATTGCAGACCTAACTGTAAGGTAAGCATTAAAAAACAGTTCTCCACTATTTCATTTCTGCCTCAACTATCAGACTCTTAATGAGTTACTTTCCTTTCAGTTTGTGTCAACTGGTCGAGATACAGCATGTGTGAAGGCTCTAAGAGATATTGAACCTGGAGAAGAAATTTCTTGTTATTATGGAGATGGATTTTTTGGGGAAAATAATGAATTCTGCGAGTGTTATACTTGTGAAAGGTAAGATACTAAGATTTTCAACTTAAACGTTCTTTGTTAGTTATGGGTATTAACTCGTATCATTTAAATGCAGAGATGGTTTTTTAATGTTCTGTAGCACTGCACCCAGTGCAACGTATATAAACAAAGTCAAATGCTGTGCAACTGTTTTAGAGACACTGGCACTTTCCCTTTATAAAATCTTAATATTACCAACAGTTGTGAGTGGGTCAGAATAAAAAAGTGCTAAGAGAGAATGGGTAATAGTTCATGTACGTGCATACATGTGAATGCCACAGTGGAATTGCCCTTGAAATGTCAAGTAAAGTTTCTAATAGTCATGTAAAAACCCTGAAGTTTTCTTGCATCTCATCATTCTGTGTCTTCTGAAATTCACATTTCCATTTATGTACTCTACACAGTTTCTAAGTCCCCTGTTGGCGTTCAGCCGGGAGCCTCTTTGTTGCATATCTAGATTCTGGGTCCTGAGCTAGAGATGTGGTTCAGGGGTAAAGCACTTGCGTAGCATGCACAAAGCCTTAGGTTACTCCCCAGCACTGAGAAAAGAAAGAAAAGGAAAAGATTCCGGGTCCTTCCAGAAATTTCCAAATTGCTTTGACAGAGTATCAGTTCCCGCCACTCATTGGAGTGACTTCTATGAACATAAGCTTTTTGGAGGCAGCATCATAAGCTAGTACAAACCAGGACTGCAGGAAGGCTCCTCTGACAGTGGTGAGGTGGTGCAGATAGCACAGGCCACACAGGGAACAAACCTCACTTAGTGGAACCCATTTTGCTACCTTGCATTGTGCTGGACACTTAACCCACTTGGCCTCACTTCAGTGTCCTCAATCTTTCTGCTGTGTGTGTGTGTGTGTGTGTGTGTGTGTGTATTGAGGATTAAACCCAGGTACCTCAGACCTCACATATGCTAGGCAAATACTTTACTGCTTAGGTACACCCCTAGCCCTTTTTAAATTCTGAGACTAGATCTTACTAAGTTGTCCAGGCTAAACTCAAACTTGTGATTCTCCCAAGTAGGTGGGCTTGCAGGTGTGCCCCACCATGCCCAGCCTTCCTATTGCTTTTATAGATATAAGCATATTTTTCATTTAAAGCCACTGCTGCTGCTTAAAACAAGTAGCTTAGGGGAAAGACTAGGCACCATTTCCCTCCTTTCTGGGTGGTTAGGGATCTCCAGCTGTAGTGAGAGAAGGCAGGGCCACAGTGCTACTCTTGTAGGTTCTTTGCCAGCTTTGAGCTCTTCACCAAAGAGGTTTTGCTTAGATCTTAGGCTAGCCCACAAAAAGGCCCTTTAATTCATAAAGTCTTAATTATGGTTTAGTAATACCTTAAAATCATTTTATAGGGAAAACAGAGTAAAAAAGTTAAGTGCCTATAAATTAGAGTCAGACTACCAATGTCAGAATTCCACACCTCTGTATTTCATTAGCTAGGTCATTTTGGCAACTTACATAGCTGCTTGTGTCTTAATTTCCCCATCTGTAAAATGGAGATAACATATTTCATAGGGTTGTTATAGAAATTAAGTTTGGTGTTTCACATAAAGCACGTCAAACAGCACATAGTTAACATACAAATATTAGTTATAAAATTATTTTGTCATTTCTGGTTATATTCCCTTTAGGATAAGAGCTTCATAAAGGCAGAGACTTGGACCTTTTTATCCCCAGCATACAGAACAATAGTGGGCACATAGTAGATATAGTAAATAAATAGAATGAATAAGTTTTTAGAAACTGTCCTGAAAACCAACACAGAAATTGCTTATTTAGGTCCTGTCTAAATGGAATGGCATACCATAAAACAAATAGGTATGGCTATTGTCAGACTATTCAAGCAGTTTGGTTGAAAAGTTGGCTGCATATTTTCTGGAAATTCTCAGGAACACCAAATTGTTTCTGTCTTTATACACAGTAATAGCTGGGAGGATAAGACTAATCAAAAGAGCTTATTCAATTATTCATCAGATGTTAAATGAAAAGTTACTTTGTATATAGGCCCAGTAGTGCAAAATAAATAAGACCATCACTATGCCAGCTGTCAGAACAGTGCAGTGAAAGAGCAAAGATACACAGGGTTTGTTTGCTTGTGTGTTTGTTTTTTGAGACAGAGCTATGTAGTTCAGGCTGGCTTTGAACTCACTGTGTAGCCCAGGCTGGTTTCTAACTCACAGAGATCTTCCTGCCTCAGCCTCCTGAGTGCTGGAATTATAGGTGTGTGCCACCACACCCAGCCACACACACAATGTTCTGGGACCTGAAAGGGGAAAAGAGCTGGCTCTGAGGAAAGAGAATGAACAGTGTGTGAATGAGATGCTAAGGCTGAGGGTAGACTGTCCAAGAGACACTGGAAACCTGTTTCTGGGTCATAACTGTACCAACATCTGCTCCTAGGTAAGTATGGCACATTTCACTCTTAATTTGAAGGATGAAATCTAATGACGACCTACAAAAATAAGACCTAAATAAAAACACCTATGATTTTAGCTGTAGAGACTTTAAAATCGTAAAAGTACTACCTTTTTCCTAATTAATTTATAAATTGTGTGGCACTTAAGGATTTTATTTTTCAAATTGGTCAAAATTATTTTCAAGTTAGCTGGGCATGGTGGGACACACCTGTAATCCCTCTCTGGAAGGCTGAGGCAAGAGGATTGCATGTTTGAGCCCAGCCTGGGCAACTTAATGACTTAGGGAGACATTGTCTCAAAATGAGAGTAAAGTGAGCTGAGGAGTAGCTTAGCATGAATACTCTTAGTTCAATCTCCAGAATTATTTTGAAAATTATGAAACTAAATCTTTAAACTTTTAAAGACTGTTAGGAGAGACTTTTACTTAATAGATATTAAAATTTCTCTAAAATATTTGTGGTAAACCTTGATTAGTGGCCCAGAAGTAGACAAAAAGAGAACATGAATAGAATCCTGGAATAAAGGCAAGTATGTGTGAGATCTTAGCATATATTGGGAAATGATTTATTTAATAAGTGAGTTGGTATAACTTACTATGCTTCTGGGGATAAAGCTGGATCCCCATGTAACATCTTACACAAAATAAAGTCCTTTTGGATTAAAGATCTAAAATAAATAATACAGAACTACTAGAAAAAAAATTAGGAGAACCTGTGTCTAACCATGGCATATAGGAGATCTTTAGGGCACAAGACAAGAAGTGGTGAATCCTAAAATGTTTAAGTGGTCAAAAGTAAATGATTTACTGAAGGAAAATAAAAGTACATATGGCAAAGAACTCATAACTTAATAACCTAATAAAAAGCTCCTATAAACTCAGAAGAGACAAAAGTAGAAAAAAGGTAGAGGAGGAAGAGATGCATCAGAGAAAAAATATCCATTAACAATGAAATTAAGACAAAATTAAGTACAGTATTTTCACTCATCAAACTGGAAAATATAAGCATAATTTGTGCTGGTGAGATTGTGGAAAAACAGATGCTCCCTATCTTGCTAGTAGGACCATAAATTACTATAACCCTTAGAGAAAGTAACCTGGCAGTATTTATTAAAAATAAGCATATACTTTTCCTTGGCAGTTCTACATGGAAGAGGAAATCTTTCCTATAGAAATACAGCACCAGTAAATAAGGATTTGGTTTTAAGAGCAGCCTGACAGCAGTGTTTGTGCAAGAAAAAAATTTAAAACACAGTTTTCATAATTAACCAGTGAAGAGTGATCAAATAAATAATGGTTTACTCTGTGGAAATATGCAGCTTTCAAAGCATATATTCATTGCAGAGTTATTTGTCCATGATGTAATAAGAAAGTTACTTGTTGCATAAATTGTTTAATATTGTTATATTTTGGTTTTATTTGAAAAGAAGCAGTGATGTAAATAGTTGTGTAAACCATGGGAGAAGAAGGCATTGTTAGCATGTGGTTAGCACTAGATACATATATCTCCTAGGATTGTCTCTCATACTGCAGCAGACATGAGCATATATTAACTATCATACATTAAAAGGAACAAATAAGAGAGCCAAGTATAGTAGCACATACCTGTAATTCCCAGCACTTGGGGCTGAAGCAAGAGGATCACAAGTTTGAGGCCAACCTGGACTACCTAGTGAGTTCAAAGGTGACCTGGGCTATATAGCAAGACCCTTTCTCAAAAAAATAAGAAAGAAAAAAAGAAATAATGGAATGAAAGAGTTTTACTTTAAAGATTCTAATTTCTGAAAATTCCAACACTACTACTATACTCCTCTTAAACCAAAGCCTTACTAACTGGTGCTCTTATTTCTATAGGATAGATTTCTCCTCCACATGGGACTGCCAGGGAAAAGGGTATGCTTATTTTTAATAAATACTGCCAGATTGCTTTCTATTAGGGTTATACCAGTTCATGGCCCTACTAGCATTTGTGTTTAAATGTACTTTAAATATGGCCTGCCTTTGCAGAAATGTTACAAGTTGTTGTTTTTAAAAAAGAAAAAAATTAAAAAACATGAGTGTATCAAAATAATTTCTTAATCACTATGGAATGAGGTAGCCTTTGGGATTTATACAAATGTGTTCAAACGTATGTTAGAATGAACTCTGATGGTTGCTTGAAAATTGAGAATTCTTTTTTGCAAGTGATTTCTGTCCCACTTTTGAAAAAAAGAATTGAAGCAGTCTCAATATTTTTGTTATGTTTTACAGTAGCACTATAATCACAATAGAATTTTAAGTCTATTTTAGAAAGGTGAAAAAAACAAGAATGTTAATCTTTATGTACAAAAGTAATTACTGCATTAGATTTAAATCCGTGCTGCTTAGCTTTTAAGAATAAGGGGGTAGGGAAAGAAAGAACATGTATATTGTCCTTTACCATGGGGTGAAACACAGTAATTCCTTGAGAAATTATTTCTTCCTCATCCAAACTCTAAGAGAAATAAATCACATGGGACTTGTAGAGTGTGATAGTGCTTTAACAGTGGAGGGTATCCACGATTTTGTCACATGTTCAGAAGCTGTATTACATGACTTTCTGTTAAAAAGCTAAGGCCAGAAACAAGCGAGACAATTTTGGCCAAAGGAGATTTCTTGGTTTTAGTATATGTTATGCTTTTGTTTAACCTTGTTGACTCATAATTTACTTACTCTTTTTAATAGAGTTGAATAAAACATTTTACTGGTATACACTGACTGAAGCAAAGATTGGCAAAGCTAGATTCGTCAGGGAAATTTAAGAAAATTTCTTACTAAGTACCCTCATTTACTTCAGAATGTATATAGTTAAGGCAAGGTACAAATCATTCTTACATGGTGTAAAAGCAAATCTTTAAAGTATTTTGTATTCAGTAACACTATTAAGAACATTTGTGTTTATTTTAAAATTTAAAGGATTGGGCTGGGGATTTAGCTCAGCGGCAAAGCACCTGCCTGGCAAGCGCAAGGTCGTGAGTTCAGTTCCCGGTACCGGAGAAAAACCAAAAAAAAAAACAAAACAAAAAATAAAATTTAAAGGATTTATTTAACAGTTTTTATTGTTCCAGGAGACAGATTTTCACTAATACTAGTTTCACTTTTTACACAGAGTTTCAGTTATAATTTGTTCCTAGCATTAAGTTCTAGGTAATGATTTAATATATGCAAATTCCATGCTTTAAAAAAATTTCTTAATTCTTAATATTTAGCAATATAGTTTTAAATTATACAGAACAAAGCAGTAGTAATTTAACATGTGGGTTTTTTAATATTACAGTTTAGATCTAACTATTGTGCCAGTAGTTTTTTAAATTGAACAATTGGTGACTTATTTTTATCTACATATGAAATTGCAGCTTTTCATAGGCAAAGTTATTTTTATCAGATACATGCTTGATTTCTTTGGAGAATTCTAGACCTGGCGGTGGTAATTGAGGCCTCATCACCATTAACCTCAAGTGGCTGAGTCCATGTTTATTGTGAGTAAATGCACATACTCCGTTTGTTTAACCTGTGGTATTTTCTCTTTCAGACGGGGAACTGGTGCTTTTAAATCCAGAGTAGGACTGCCTGCGCCTGCTCCTGTTATCAATAGCAAATATGGACTCAGAGAAACAGATAAACGCTTAAATAGGCTTAAAAAGTTAGGTGACAGCAGCAAAAATTCAGACAGTCAGTCTGTCAGCTCTAACACTGATGCAGATACCACTCAGGAAAAAAACAATGCAAGTAAGTAAGGGAGATTTGATAAGATAATTTTTTTAAGAGTATTTTCACACATTTGCTTTCTAAAGCATGCTTCAATAGTTGTGAACTTCTAAATATTGAGAGAAACTGGGACTTACAAGCTTCAGCAGCACTACAAGGTTTTAGAAATGCTTTGAGTACAGAGCACAGTGTGTATTCCACCTCCACATTTGGTGCCATATTTTAGACTTCTTTTTAGGATACTTGGTAACTGGAATTGAATTCTTCATCTTACATTCCAGAATCATCATATGTTAGAGGAAAACGTTTTGAAGATGTTAGTGACACTTGAAATGGTGTCAGCAAGCCCTGCCAGAAGACAGGGAACTAGGTAGAATTATACAGGCTCACATGTGTCCAGTGTCTAGTCAGTCTGTTAGGAACACATGATGGATTTAGGAGTTTGTAGCTTCTGGGTTGAAGTCTTCTACCTTTTAATTGCTTGCTTAAAGTTTCTCGGTGAACTGACCCAATTCACCAAACCACCAGTTTGTAGACTCAGAATTGTGCTAGAGGAGCATTTGGATATGTGGCTGTGTTATGGCATATTCTGTTAACCACTGCAGAAAGTAGCAAGAAAGATGAGAAAGAAACGAACTGAGATACCAATGGGTGGTGGAGTGGGGGAGGGCAAGATCCAATGGAAACTGGAAAACGAAAATGAAGAATAAACAGAAAAGGAAGAGAAGAAAACCTAAGCGGGCAAAGAACAGCACATCATGTTTATGGAGCTTTGAAGTACTGAGACTTCTCTGATGCTACGTTCATCTGGGTAACACCAGTGCTCTCTAGGTGCCGCTACAGCAGCAGGCTCTCCTATCAGACTTGTCTCTGACAGAGACAGTTGTTAGAAAGGTTTAACTTGGTGGTCCCCAAAGTCTGCCTAGGCTGGCACTCTAATGTCGGTGAGACTTTAGAGGTGCTGGTTATGTTAGGCTCTTCTTCTGTCTTCATATGTTTTCAGCCCGATACTGGGTGCTCCCTTCCCATACAGAAAATCCTGAAGAAAGGTGTCTCACATGATGGTGAATGTTACTGCTGTGGATTCCTCAATCTTCCTGCTCCTGGGAGTCAGAGGCCAGGTGTGACCTCTGTAGTGTAAAAGTAATAGTATAGTTCTAGCCTAAACTTTTTAGTTAATGTCCAAAGTGAACAACAAAAAGTTAGTCCATCCTTCACTGTTTACTGTTGATTCTGATAATAAATGCAGCGTAATGAACATTTGCTTTCTGAGTCTGGTTCCTTGGTGAAACTGAAGACTTGTGAAGCCCATTTTACAAATGCTTACATAAAAACACTTAGGTGCCAGCTCCCAACCATACATGGAGAAAGCTACAGAGCTGCCCCCAGGGAGTAGCTCTATGATGTACAGGAGAGTGTTTTGTGTTTTTGTGCATTAACTTTATTTACTAGTGTATAGGTCCTGAACTCAGTACACTACTTACTTGAAAAGGTCAAGATACAAATACTTTTTGGAAGATGTTGAGTATACTAAAATGTAACCATCTAGGAAATATTTATTACTAAACCAAGTAAGTACTTATTAAAATCTGCTAGTCATTAGAGAGATACAGAAGTGTATGAGATTCAGGCCCCTCCTGCAGGGAACTTGTGCCTATGTAGTAAGTGACAAATAATTCCAGAGCAGATGGATATACCATTATCTCAAATTTAGAGGGAAGTGATAATCCCTTTGAACTATAATCTCAGCACTAGAAAACAGAAAGCCACCACTTTCTAGTGACTGCTTATATTGGAGTGCTTGCTTTATGCATATTACCTTTCTGCAACATGATTGAGGTAATCTCAGGGTTGGCATAACTAACTGAGGTCATGGAACAGAGTTGATAGATACAGCTCAGTACTATGAAGGAACTCAGCTTTCACCAGTCTCTGAGACCATTGTGTGTTAAATTACGTTTACATAATAAGGATTTTCTCCAGTTCTCACAAGTATTCTTTTTAAGCTGTTTTTTTTGTTTTTTGTTTTTGGTGTTTTTGTCTGAACTATATCCATTTTTTAAAAAGAAAGACTTTTTGAAACCACAGTTGGAGAAAAGCTCAAGTTGCCAGAGTTCTTCTTCCCAGGGAGGTAGGCACGCATTGTGTATGTAGATGTGAACTGTTTTTTTATTTGCCTGGCTGCTCATCCTTCTTTTTTTCTTTTCTTTTTTTTTTTTTTTGCATTACATTGCACTGCATTGCATTTAAGATTTAGCAGCCAGGCTGGGGATATAGCTCAGTGGCATAAGTGCTTGCGTTGCAAGCCTGAGGTCATGAATTAGATTCCTGGTACCAAAAAAAAAAAAAAAAAAAAAAAAGATTTAGCAGCCAATAGAGTAAGTACTCTCTTTGAACAACATGCATACAGAAATATTCCTGCCTAGTCAGAAGAGAAATCATTTCTTCCATGCATGCCCTTTTTTTGTTTTGGAAGGTATATTGGGAGCTCCAACTTGACTTTAGCTTTAGCATCCAAGAGATGACAAACCCAACTCAGTCCACATGTCTCAAATTACAGTGTCACCTTTGGAAAATCGTAGTTTTTTAGTCTCCTTGGCTAAAAAACTCACTGGCTCAGCAGCTTTCTGTAGTTAATGCTGTGATACAGGATATGAGACCTGAAGGCTTTCAAGCAGTACCTGAATGTGTGGACACAGTCTCTGAAAGTGTCACAGCAATACAGGCTCCAGGTGGTGATATGGCCAGTAGATGCAGTTTGTCTTAACTAAGGAGCAGCTGTCCTAGACCTGGTGGCTAGGCTGCCCTTTCTTACTCCCAACACTGCCATCTGCAGTTGATCTGTACTGCCTTCTGCAAGCCTGTGGGATGCTTTGAAAGCTGCCTCAGCACCCTGTTCCTGGTAGCTGCTGCCAGTCGGTCACGTAGGTGAAGGCTGCTTATACCTGCCTAGTTAACTTCTGGAGACTGGGTCTTTAAAATCCTATTGGGAGCTTTCTGGATTCTTGAGTTCTGAAGATGCTAAACTGTATGAACTGTGTATTATCTCAGTTCATGTAGTAAGTGTGCATTCCCAGTGCAGCCTGAGTGCTTGGGAAGGCTTTGGTGTCCTTTTGCTGCTCTTCCATCTGACTAAGGCTCGATGCTACACTGCCTGACATTTCTGCTGATGCCTTGAAGTGACCATGATAGCTATTCAGTGGGTCTGTCACTCATGAGTTGGAACTGGCACTATAATTCTGTGATAAGCCTTCAAGTAGCATCACACAGGAAGTAAAAACTCAGGATTTTAAGCCACAGACCTAAGTTCAAGTCCCATCCCTACTGCCTAGCAGATAGATGATTGTGGGCACACTAGTCCCTGAGGTCTTGTTTTTCACAGAAGTGGGACAGCACACACTTCCCAGGCCATTAATGCCATTCTGTGCAGCACATAGCAGTTGCTGAGAGTATATCTCAACCTTAGCTATTGTCCAGGCTTATTCTCTGGGATTTGGCCAGGCTGTTAAGGAAAGGTAATTTACACAGGGTAAATTAGTGCAGAAGCAAGGCATAGCTTATCTCCACTGATGGCAGAACCCTTAGTGTCTTGATGTACTTCTTAAACCCACAGTTGACATTTAGTTTGCCTTCGTGGTCACTGTCTTCCTCCTTTAGTCTTACTGTCACAGAAATCTCCAACCCTATACATGCATCCAAAAAATGTACTTTTGTTTTGGACAGTGAAGGACTCGTGGCACTTTAGTGGACTCTCCTCTTCCTATAGCTCGTGTTTCCTTTGCCTGGTTATCCGAGTTTGCAGCCTTTAATTTGATGACCTTGCCTTTTGACTGGGCTTCTGATGAGCTAATGTTTCCAAACAAAACAAAAATACATTGATAATTGTACAAATGTGTAAATGAAATCTCATGTGGCATCAAATATAGTCCATTTTGTGATGAGTTTAGAACACAAAGCACAAGAAATGCTTTGTTAGTGGTTGGCATGGCTGTCAACAGTGAATCTTTTGGAAGAGAGAAAGTTAAAACAGGTGCTGAGAATCTTGGGTACTGTGAGAATACATCTGAAGGGCACCCTGCATTCCAAGAGACAGTCATCAAATGCTCCCTGAGGCAGGCACTGCCCAGGCTGAAGCTCAGCTGGAATGAGAAGTTGGCCACTTGAAGCATACTGAAAGCAGAGGGACTTTCATATGTGTGTGTACAAGTGAAGGGCTTGAATGAGTAAAACATCATGACTGCAGTGGACGAAGAAGGGCTGTGACCATGGTTTAACTTTGGGCATTATTCTTAGGACTAGGCTAATTGAAAGGGTTAAGCTCAAAAGTGACAGGAAGGAAATCGTTCTGGCTATGTGGATGAGAATGAGCTATTGGAAAAGCAATAAAGATAGGAAAAATACTATTGTTTAGGCAGGAGGTTGTGGCATTTGGGACAGAAGCAGGTGAGTTCCAGTGACATTGCAAGGCTCCATGGGACAGGCACTGTGGCAAATATAAGGCAGTTAGAGATGGAAGAGTCCAGGTTGGCCTCTGGCCTCCTCTTGGGGCAGCTGGGTAGCTGGACAGATGGTCTGTTGTGTTACCCATGAAGTGAACTCAGAAGCTACCAGGGATTTGATGGCTCAGTGCAGGCACATGGGGTGGGAAGATGTATGAGAAATCGGCATTTGGTGATGGAGATCTGTAATTTAGGGGGGAATTGCACTAGAGAAAGTGGGTAGGCAACTGTCGGCACATAAATGGTAAGAGGTAGGGTAAGTAAGTGCTTATCACCTGGATAATCTGTATAGTTTCCAAAGGGGTCAGAGCAGCAGAGTGAAGGAGTGACTCAGATGGAGGAGTGTTGGGTCGGGAGACAGGAAACCAAGAGTGCGCTCTCTGATGGCCCAGGGAAGAAGGAATTTCTTGAGAAAATGGCTGTCAGTGTCACATTCAGAGAAATAAGGGGACAGGCAGAGTGTGAAAAGTATACACTGAATTTCCTGATGAGGCTGTCAGATTGGAGGTTGTCTGCTTGGAGGAGCTGGATCCAGATTGCATAGGGATGCTGATGAGAAGATAATACAGAATGTGTGGTCGTGGTGTGGGTTGACAGCAGGTGCATACCAGCAGTGGTTTAGAAGAGGAAAACAAAAAGGTCAGGAACCACTTAGCTTCATCATAGAGGTATAAGATAAGCAAAGGATCTTTACAGCCAAGCCTGAGATAGGCACATGACAGCCCAACAGGTGTAGTCCTTTATTGGGTTTTGTCTGGCAACAATCAGAATACTAATGTGCATTTAAATGTACAACGCCTCTACTTAGTCCACCTTGTAAACAAGTCATGGAGAGTTCTCTGCTAACAAAGTCCCAAGGCTGTCCACAATGGCACACTTGTCATTCCAGCTACACAGAAGGATCTTAAGTTTGAGGCCAGCCTGGGCAACTTGGCAAGACCCCGACTCAAAACTTAAAAAAATAAAAAAGGATAGAATATCTTTATTCTATCCCTTACTCTATCGTTATGCCTGGCATGCATAAGCCCCTGTGTTTAATCCTCATTACTGAAGAAAAATCCCTAAATCCTTATATTTTAAATAATAATCTGAGCAAGTAGTTCTGTATAACTCCAGATCAAAAGAAATTACTTGTCCTCAAATTGGATAGTATCCTAACATCACTCCTCCTGCTATTCTAAAATGGAGTTGCTTCCTTGGTAACAGCCCGCATGAGTAAGTGTATTTATTCTTGGTTCAGTCAGTGGAGCTTATTGCTGTGAATTATGCTAGTTTGGGTAGCTTGAAGTTATTTATGAGCCAACCTAAATACAGAGCCTTCTATTCTTAGTAGTATGGTAATTCTGGAATGCTTGTTTTACATCTTGGTCCTTTCTCAATAAGAAATAATGATAACTTTCTTGCTTAGCTGTGCAGAGGGAATGGCAGTTGCCTGGGCAACGCTCGGGCATGTGAGAAGACTTCTAGTCCCCAATTGGGCAAGCTGTGTGCAGGTCTTGCCCATAGTCAGGGTTTTCACCCCCATTTTCTACATAGAGTAGAAATTGGTTATCACAACTTTCCTACTAAATGATTTTTACAGTTTTTTCTTAATCAGATTTTATTGGTACATTTTAGATATACATAATCACAGCATAGAGAATTTGTACCTTACATGGTATAATTTGTTTTTTGGGTTTTTTCCCCATTCCCCTACCATCCCTTCAACCCCTCCTAATCTCCCCAGACTTTTTAAAGTTTTTGTTGTTGTTTGTATGTTTTTAGTCAGGGAGAGTGTTTTTTTGTTTTGGACTGGGAGGTGAGAAAACTAATTTAAAAATTGATGTGAAACTCTATAGTGTAAGTGTAGAGAAAAAAAGACAACAGAAAATTAGTGGCAAGGGCAGGAACTACAGGAGCAGTGTAACCCAGAGCCACTGGGCCTTCTGAAAAGCCATTCAGTGGTCACCTCAGTCCTTAGGTTGTATTACCATCTGGGGTCGTGCTACCTTTTTGTATCCCTGTCCTGGAAGGAAGCAGTTGGACCCTCTGTTGTCATGAGAGCATGTGTCTCTGGCTGCACGCTGCTTCTTTGTGCATTGCATGTGGCATCAGCAGTCATGAAGGGACGAGGTCATGTTCCTTGCACAGCTCTTCTGGGTGACAGCCTACCCATTGTCTCTTCTGGTCCTCACAGTTGAAGTGAACAGCTTATAATAATTAGTATTTTTTGATAAATAGTTATTGAGAATGACAATACATGGTTCATTGGATCTGTTTTTCTTGTTTTAAGCCATTGTGATAGAATTTATCTCCTAGAACCTTCAGTAAGATATTTCTCTTCTATATTACTGACCAAATAACACACTTGGAATAAATGAGTAATGGGCTTTAGCAGCATATTTAAAATGATGATTTTAGAGCTAGGGGTGTATGGCTCAGTGGTAGAGCACTTGCCTACCATGGGAAGGACCCTAGTTCAGTCCCCAGCATCACAGATGATGATGATGATGATGATAGCAATAGAATAAAGAGAAATAAAATTATTTTAAGAATTTGTGAAAGAAAACCAAAACTATTATTTTTACTTTCCTTTGACTGATTGCAGTACTGGGGATTGAACTCAAGGCCTTTTCAGTGGGCTTACGTCCCCAACCCTTTATTTAAATTTTTTTATTTTTGAGACAGTCTTGCTAAGTTCTTGAATTCTCCAAGCTGGTCTCAAACTTATTCTCCTGCCTCAGCCTCCCAGAGTGCTAGGATTATAAACATGTGGTATCACACCCATCTCCAAATCTTTTATGTAAGAAAATTCGTAAGTCAGGAAGAAAAATAGTTTTGGCCAACATCCTGACAACTGAAGAAGCTTAAAAATGGAACTCTCAATCCCTGCTGTGGTGAAGAGCTCTTTAAGCATAAGATTATTTACCTGGAAAGCCAGGCATGGTGGTGTATGCCTGGAATCCCAGCACTCAGGAGGCTGAGGCAGAAGGATCCCCATGAGTTCAAGGCCAGCCTGGGCTGCATGGTGAGACCTGTCTCAAACAAAACAAAAAAATTTACCGGGGACAGGAATGGGTGCCCTGTCAACTTGAAAAAGAACCTAGAGGTAGTGAAAATAAGACTGTGTGCTGGCAGAATTGGAACTGGGGTCTGTTTCCCATGTGTGTATACTGTGAACATTTCATAGCTGATAGCCTGCATTGTTTTGTTGAACACTATCATATTACCAAACTTTTCACGCTTTTCCCCCCCTGCACCTTACAGCTTCTAACCGAAAAACTTCAGTTGGTGTAAAAAAGAATAGCAAGAACAGAACGTTAACAAGGCAATCCATATCGAGAATTCCTGCTTCGTCCAACTCTACCTCATCTAAGCTAACTCATATGAATAATTCCAGGGTACCAAAGAAACTGAAAAAGCCTGTAAAGCCTTTACTTTCAAAAATAAAACTAAGAAACCACTGCAAGCGGCTGGAGCAAAAGAATAATTCAAGAAAACTCGAAATGGGAAACTTAGTACTTAAAGAACCTAAAGTCATCCTGTATAAAAATTTGCCCATTAAAAAAGATAAGGAGACAGAGGGACCAGTCCAGGCTGCAGCTGCCAGCGGGTGCTTGACTAGACACGCGGCCAGAGAACACAGGCAAAATCCTGGGAGAGGTGCTCACTCGCAGGGCGACAGCTCGCCCTGCACCTACATAACCAGGCGCTCAGTGAGGACGAGAATGAATGTGAAGGATGCCTCTGACATCAAGCTGGAACCAAACATGTTGGATGGCTATAAAAACAGTGTGACCGAACCTTGCCCAGACGGTGAGCAGCCAGCCACCGAGATGCAGGAAGAACTAGCTCATGAGACTGCACAAAAGGGGGAAGCCACGTGTCATAAGAGCGACCCGAATGTGTCCAGAAAGAAGTCACGGCAAGGAAAACTCATGAAACAGTTCTCAAAAATAGAAGAATCCACTCCGGGACATGATTCCCCTGGAAAAGATGGCATGGTGTCAGATTTGGTGAGGCCCCTTTCTGACCAGGGCGAACCCAGTGGCACAATTGGGGTTCCTGTGAGCTATACAGATTGTGCTCCTTCCCCTGTTGGTTGTTCAGTTGTTACATCCGATGGCTTCAAAACAAAAGACAGCTTTAGAACTGCAAAAAGTAAAAAGAAGAGGCGAATCACAAGGTATGATGCACAGTTAATCCTAGAAAATAATTCTGGGATTCCAAAATTGACTCTTCGTAGGCGTCATGATAGCAGCAGCAAGACAAATGACCAAGAGAATGATGGGATGAATTCTTCAAAAATAAGCATCAAATTAAGTAAAGACCATGAAAATGATAATAATCTCTATGTAGCAAAGCTTAATAATGGATTTAACTCAGGATCAGGTAGCAGTTCTACAAAATTAAAAATCCAGCTAAAACGGGACGAGGAAAGTAGGGGGTCCTATACAGAAGGGCTTCATGAAAATGGCGTGTGCTGTAGTGACCCTCTTTCTCTCCTGGAGTCTCAGATGGAGGTGGATGACTATAGTCAGTATGATGAAGAAAGTACAGGTGAGTCCTCCTCGTCAGAGGGAGATGAAGAGGAGGATGACTATGACGATGACTTTGAAGATGACTTTATTCCTCTTCCTCCAGCTAAGCGACTAAGGCTAATAGTTGGGAAAGACTCTATAGATATTGACATTTCTTCAAGAAGAAGAGAAGATCAGTCATTAAGGCTTAATGCATAAGCTCTTGGTCTTAAGTTGACCTGGGATAACTACTTCAAAAAAAAAAAGAATTCCAGTCAATGATTCCTCAACTGAACCATTTTAGTGGCAGCACTTCTATTGTCTCTTCACTTATCAGCATAATATTGTAGAAAGTGTACAGCATATCGACTCTTCCTAAGTCTGATTTGTGCAAATTTTTATCGTACTTTTTAAATAGCCTTCTTATGTGCAATTCTGAGCTAGAGTTAAAGCCCTGTTGTAAAATAAAAGCTCCAGCAAAATTGTACAGTGATAGAAACTTTCCACACAGGACGTTGAAACAATAATGTGGCTACACAATTTTTTAGAAACTTTGAGAGCATCAGCTGGCTCTTTAATATATGACTAAACAATAATTTAAAACAAATCATAGTAGCAGCATATTAAGGTTTCGAGTATATGCTAATATCACCAGCAATTATCTTTGGCTTTTTGATTTATTTGCTAGATGTTTCCCCCTTGGAGTTTTGTCAGTTCCACACTGTTTTCTGGCCCAGGTGTACTGTTTGTGGCCTTTGTTAACATAGCAAAACATTGGTTGGAGGTCAAATTGGTTTCTTTAAAAACAAAATTACATGTGTGACAGCTCACTTTTCAGTACATTATATGTACAAGGTTAGCAGTGTGCAGGATGTTTCAAAACAGCGTATTTATTGCTTGTCATATAAATTAAAGACCTTGTATTTAACACTTTTCAACCCTTTTAGATAAAATTGTTCTTTGCAAGAATGATTGGTGCTTATTTTTTCAAAACTTTGCTGTGAACAATGTGATGACAACAAGCAACGTTGATCTAATGAACTACAGCTATATCTTAATTTGGTTCTTCAAGTTTTCTGTTGCACTTGTAAAATGCTACAAGGAATATTAAAAATCTATTCACTTTAACTTATAATAGTTTATGAAATAAAAACATGAGTCACAGCTTTTGTTCTGTGGTAACCTATAAAAATGTTTGTCTTTGGAATTCAATGTAAAGAGCTGAAAACGATGTATATGTTGTAAATATTTGTGTGTTGTGAGAAATTTTTGTCATAAGAAATTAAAAGAACTTACCAGGAAGGTTTTAAGTTTAGAACTATTCATGCCAATAAAATAGGAAATTATAAATATATAGTTTTAAGCACTGCATCAGTGGGAGTTCTTGGCTTATGTTAGTTTATTAAGAAAATATCAAAGATGTTTTGATTATATTGTCAGTTAATCAAAAAGAGGAGTCAGATTTAATTTGTTTTTTTTAAGCACTTTGAGAAGAGAAATTAATTTTAAGTAACTTAATGAGCAAATTTTTGGTTACTACTTTATGTTCAATACCAGGCTCTTTCATTTTTCTGGATTATTTTACAACTCAAAGAATTTGGAAATACAAATCTGTAACAGGTGTTTGACATCAGTAGGTCTCTTTATTTATTGGGAAATGTGTACATGTATTTTCAGATATACAGTGCTCCTAAGTAAAATCAATTTAGGGGACCCGTATAATGTCCGTAGAAAAGTAGCCCGTGTCTTAAAATCTTAAAAGGAATCTGCAGGTAATGTAAAATCCAGTGGAGAAAACCTCATTGCTTAACTGATTGATACTTAACCGGTTTCCAGGTTTGGGGGACATTGTTTAAACTAAGTTCCTTAAAAGTATTGCCAGTAGGTTCCAATAGAAAGTAATAAGATTCATAAAAGCTTGTTAGGTTCTGTAAGGAATTCCCTCTGTAGTCCTACGTAGTCTCATGCTTGTTTGTTATGGTGCAGTCTGATCCTCAGGTATTAATTTGGAAGCAGGTGATAGGTAGAGTCCCCCACACACCCCTTTTTGCTGCAGCTCATGAAGTGGGGCAGCCCCAGGTGACCTCAGGAGCTCGTGTCCTGAGGCACCTGGAGCGCTTGACAGACACATCTAGTCCTCATAGGGTCCCCTCTCCGAAGCATGAGACACCACCAGAGATAAAGGTGGATACTCCTGAGTGTGCCCAAAGGCTATGGGCTGCCTCTTATTCCCACCTTTGCTTGAGGGTGTTTTGAAGATGTTCAGAGACTAAATCTTGACTCTTTCTTTGAACACAAACAGTAGCCATTCAGGAATTTCAGTCTTAAGGCAAAAATAAAAATAACACATTTCCCATTTTTTTCCACTTTTAAGCTTAATTTTAGTAACTTATTTATAATTTTTTTAAACTTTATTGTGGCCTCATCTTTTGGGGCTGACCTTCCCATGGGTCTCAGAGCAGTGACATTTGGTGACAAGTCACTGCCTCTCAGGAGTCGGTATGCACAAGCACTCAGCAGCCACTGCTGATGCCTTCTAGGGAAATTAATTTCCGTTTCTAAAGGTAGGGGCCTCTGGACTGTTCTTGATCTGCTGTAGAACTTCACCATGCGGGAATGGTGAAACCCACACACTCTTGATCAGTTTGGAAGAGGTTGCATTCAATAAAACTTTAGCCTGAGCTTATGCAATGATTGGTAACATTTTTGGCATTGTAAGAATTAGGAAGTGATCATAGAAATATATGTAAAATACTCAATTTTCAATCATTTTTCAAATTACTGTTTTAAATTGTTTTGCTGAGTTGTAACTTTTGAGATATAATGTATTCCTTGTACTGAAAGAATGAAAAAGGACTTTTTCAGCATTTGAGGTAAGTTCTTTAACGTTTCATTAAAAACATTTTTTACAAATATTTTGTACATGCACTTGCAGTATTGAGGTTAATCATTTTAATAAATTCGGAAATTAAAACAATTTGGCCGGTGTTCACTGTATCTAAGAAGAAAAAGCGGTGACTTTGTCCACAAAGTGTTCATAGGAAGCAGGCTGTGGACTAGGAGGTTCTAAGCTTTTCATTAGCTGCAGCTGAGTGAGAGAGGAGAGGGAGGCTCCTTTCAGGCATAATGGTGCACGCCTGTAATCTCAGCACAGGGAAGGCTGAGGCAGGAGGATCACTGTGGGTTGGAGGCCAGCCTGGGTCACGTAGGGAGACCCTGTCTCAAAAAAAGATATTTGGGCCTTTGCAACCTGCTTATTAATGCTTACTTGGATTTTCCCTCGACATGCTGGGTAGAATAGCAGATTCAGCATTATCTTGGGGCCTTTATATTCTCCTTTACTGTTGCAAAACCTACTGGGGTGGCTTACGTGGCAGCTCAGGTTTTTTCTCCTGGCCAATAGCCAGTGGCAGTTAGCTTGTAACATGCCGCCCAGAACCCTTATGTGACTGGCTTTGGAAACATCAGCTGTTAGCAACATGTGCTCTGTCAAGTACGTGCAGCACAGCAGTGGCAGAGCAGGGTACCAGCAAGCTGCCGGCCTGGGGCACTTTTGTAGTTTAGGGTGAAGGAAAGCTTGATCTAAACATGCAAGGGGGGGGGGGCTGGGGATTTAGCTCAGCGGCAAAGCGCCTGCCTGGCAAGCGCAAGGTCGTGAGTTCTGTTCCTGGTACCGGAAAAAAACCAAAAAAAAAAAAAAAAAAACATGCAAGGGAAGGAAAAAAGGGTTCCAGCTTTCTACTCTCTCCCCACTGTCCTGAGCACCTGGGTGTTGCTTGTGTTCACTACTGATGAAGCCGAAGTGAGTTGTTATTCCTCAGAAAAAGCATCAGGGTTGGTAGGAAAGGGCAGGTGTGTAACAGCCAGGATTGGAAAGAGGGTTCACTACCAGTGATACCCGCTGCTCCCCTTTTTCACCTATATATTCATTGGCACAGCTGAGAAGCTACTGAGCTGGAGACAAGACAGACCATGGGCTCATCAAGATAGCTTTGGCCACATTCTGAAGTAGTCGCTCCATTACCAGGTCCTACGTCCTCATTAAATCTGTTAGTTTTCCTGCTAAACTACTGTAGACAACGGCACTATCCTCTGGGACACCCTGGCCCACAGGATCTGCTCTCTAAGGGAAAGCAGCACTCTGCTGTTCTGCTCACTGCCTGGGGCCCTGGCCCCAATCTCAGACTTAGAGCAGGAGTTGTTTTTTTGTTTCTGTGTTTTGAGCAGGGAGTTCTAACATAGCAAGAGTAGTCATATTGCTCCAATATGTGTGGAACACGTGTTAGGTATTTGGGGTTGAGAAGGCAGAATTTGTATCAAACCCAAGGGGAGCCAGTCCTGGTGGTAGACACTGTAAACCCAGCCACTGGGGAGGCTAAGGCAGAAAAAATCACAAGCTCAAGTTTGGCCTGGGTAACTTAGCAAAAGCCTGTCTCAACTTTTAAAAAGGGGCAAGGCTGTAGCTCAGCGTGAGGCCCTAGGCGGGGAGGGCTGCAGACAACCTGGGCCTCCCACACATGCACGGGAGGCGGGCAGGAGGGTAGACTGCACAAGGCCACAGGCCCTGGTGACTGCAGAGAGTACAGCCAGTAGTTGGGAGAAAGGAGCAGAGGCAGATGATTTTATCAGCACAGTGGGCATGTCCTGGGATATGAGACGCTTCCGTGCAGGGTCAGGTATTCCCTGAAAGGGGAGGGGAGGAGTTACTCAGAGTTGGGGTTCCTGGGGGTTTTAGGACTAGCTATCTTCCAGGAGAAAAAGGTTTCTAGGTGTGGAGGAGCCAGTCCACATGAGGTTGTATGTATAAATAGGGGCTGTCGTGGGAGAGTCAGCTAGGGCCCCTAGGTTTGGGAAATAGGGTGGAGATGAGAAATGAAGAACCTTAGAAACCTAAGGAAATACTTGTCCATCACCTTTCAGTACCAGTGTCCCGGTGACTAAGGGGACTCAAGCTTGGGTAGCACTGATGTGAGCCTCTGGCCAGACAAGGGGCCACAGAAGGTGGGGGATGGGGTCAGTGGCAGTACAGTTGAGATTGGCGGGAGAAGGGTTGAGTGGAGACCGATGCATGCATACAGGTAGGAAACAAGATGAGTTCATGACTTCAGTGGGCTGCTGGCAAAGGCAGCAGCACGAGGCAGGAAGCTCTGTTGGTAGAGAACCTCCAAGCAGTCATGGGATGAGCACAGGGAGAAGACCGGGTCACAGGGCAGGCTCTGCAGCTCTGAAGGGGCCGCATCTTCTGACCATGCCCGTTGCAATGAAGTGGTCGTGGTTCTGAAAGAACAGAACACGTGACCCAGCCACTTTTCACGGAGGCCTTCAGGGCACTTGGCACCATCCGCCCAGCCAGACAAGCTGGGCATGTGTGTGACAGGCATAGGAGATGGCCTGTGAGGGTGGTGGCCACCTTGGTCAGTGCTTTTTATTTTGGGGGGTGAGGGTATCTAGTTTTATTTTTTGCTTTTGCAGTTCTGAGGATTGAACCCACGGCTTCACACTAAGCTACATCCCTCACCCTTTTTTTATTCCTTATTTTGAGACAGATTCTTATAAGACTCTTGCTTAGTTACCTAAGGATCCTCCTGCCTCAGCCTTCAAGTATGCTGGGATTACAGGTGTGCACTACTGTGCCCAGCTTGTCTGTGTGTTTATAATATACTAGGACTTGACAACCTGCTCAAGGCTACACAGTGAATAGTGAGTGACAGAGCCATGCAAGGTCCAGGCTCTGCCTAAGCAACCCTGGGAAGCCCAGGGGGATTCCCACCTCTGCCTGGGTAGTTCTGGAAGGCTATCTCTAAAAGTTCCCTTGGTAACAATAGGAATTACTGTGTTTTATTTTGTTTTGAGAGAAGTTTTTGCTGTATAGCCAAGCTGAGTTTGAACTCACAATCCTCCTCCCTCAGCATCCAAAATACTGAGATTACCATTGTGCACCACCACACATGGTTTACCTGCTTTCTGTGCAGCTCGGGAGAGACCAGAATCTGGGCCAAGGTTATGGTGCAGATAAGCCAGGTGGCTCACGCTCAATAGCCAGACATACTTGGAGCGCCTGAAAAGTGGGAGAGGTGCCGCTGGCGAAGGTCAGCCGATCTCTTGAAAGCCAGCAGGCCCGGGCTACCCTGGCAGGGTGTGGACCACTCTTTATGTGAAAAGGAGTGAAACACCAGCAATAGGGGCAAAAGACAAATCTAAGGTTTCCTCTTGCTGACCAGCTCCTGAACTTGTGATTTCAGCCCTGACCTGGCACAGACGCGCCACAGGCAAAAGAATAGGTGTTTGATCAGAGAGGGTGTGTGGGTGAGCCTCTAGGACGTAACTGTCACCGCCTGGGACCGCTGTTTTCTCACATGGGACTGACTTTGGGAACCTATGGTTACGTGAATGGGAAGCGGGACTGTGCAAACGTGGATGTAACTCCGAGAAGCCCATCTGCCAAGCCGGTTACTTCCCGCACTGAGGGTGTGTGTTTGATCCCCCGAGAACCTTGACTGCGTCACGGCAGCCTCGCCGGGCTGGGAGCCAGACACTGACTGGAAGTGAGTGGGAACAACCGGCGAGGAGAGTCTCGGACCAGCTTTCCCCAGCCGCGGGAGGCTGGAGGGACGCCTCTCTCCAGGGCGAACTCGTCCTCTTTCGGGGCACTCCGCGTTTTCCTTCAGGGCTGCGGTGTGAACGGAACAGGGCCTTGCCAGCCTCCAGGTGCAACAGAGGGGCTGAGCCTGGAACGCTGCTGGGATGTCCCCCACAGTGGCCGCGGAACGCCGAGTGAGAGCGTGCCGGGAAGCCTCGCGCCCGGGCCTGCTCCCGAGGCCAGCTCTGTGTCCGCCTTGACGATCTGTGCCCGGCGCGGCGGACACCTAGCGGGGTGGGCAGTCCTTTCCTCCTCCAGCCTCTGCCTGTGCCCCTGACATCTGTTGACACCGCCTCCGGCACAGCCTTCTCCACCCCGGCTTTTAGACGCCCCCTGGTGGGGATCCTGTTCCCTGGGCGCAAAACCGTTTCGGTTCTTTCTTCCCCTGGCTAGGCTTCTGTCAGCCCAGCACCGGAAGACACAGTGCCATTCATCTCTGCTCCTCTCCCATTTCCATGGGCCTCTCTGAATTCACCTGCTTCCTTGACGTTCTTTCTTGTTTGAGTGCCAACTAGCTGCTGGGTATGCAGAAGGCACAGGGGCAACAGGGATAACTTAAACCCAACTCTTTTTTTCAAGAGCCTGAGCTGGGCCCTTGGAGGGAGGCAGGTGCACAGACATCCCGGAATGATGAACACTTGGCTACATGAACATGAGAAATGCCCTGGAATAGAAGGAGGAGAGAGCATGATGGTGCACACCTGTAGTCCCAGCACTCAGGAGGCTGAGGCAGGAGGATCGCAGCAAGTTCAAGACCAGCTTGGGGTACATAGGGAGTTCAAGGCCAGCCTTAACTACACAGTGAGACTCTGTCTCGAAAAGACAAATACAAAAGAGGAGTATGGAAGGTGCCCCTCTTTCTGCTGAGGAAGCAAAGCAGTCTTCATGGAGGAGGAGAGATTAAGAAGGGTGGGATGAATAGGAGCTCAGAAACCCTAGGGACAGAGAAAAGGTGACTGTGTAAAGTCTTGGAGACAAGGGAGCACAGGGTGGCTTCTGACGAAGATGGTGAGCTGCTTACAAGGGGATGGTGGAGCAGGAGCAGCCAGTGGTCCTCAGAAGGTGGGCGGATATGGGAAGGAGATGGGACTCTGGCCTTCAGGCAGGGCCCTGGGAGGGCCTCTGGGCAAATTCTGTCCCCATCAGCTCCCAGCTGAGCAGCTTTGGCATCTAGCCTTAGCTTCCAGTCTGCGAAAGAGAGGCGACAGCAATGTCTCCATCCTAAGGATAAAGCAAAACGGCAGGAAGGAGCACAGTGCCACACCCACCACCTGACGAGTGTGATGGCTGCTTTTGTTACTTGGCATCGATGCCAAAGCCTGTGCTTTTTTTCCTGGCTTCACCAGATTAACCCCCCTTCTCCAGCCCGAGCCCCAACTGCAGCCCAGCTGTTCCTAGGAGGCCGGAGCAGAGAGGGTCAGGTTCTCCTTGTACAGACGGGCAAGGACAGCAATGTGCGGGGCCAGCAGGGAGGGGACACGGCAAATGGAAGGCAGAGGTAGACAGGGCTTGGACCCAAGCCGTACCTGCCCTGGCCTGCCCTGCCCCGCACTGCCCTGCCCTGCTGGAGCCCACAGCCACCCACCCCATGCTGCCTGGCACCCACTGGGCTCTCTGGGCTCTGAGTCAGTGGCCCCCCAGTCAGCAGAGGCAGCTGCTGTTGACATGTGATAATGGTGTGTATTTAGCTACAGCCACTCACACGAGGAGTTAATGTGCAACTCTCGCTGGCCCTTGGAGCTACAGCAGGGACCTGGCAGTGGGCCCTTCCTCCCCAACAGCCCGGGGAGTCAGCCCTCACCTTCTAGAATATCCATCTCAAAGCTCACGCGAGTCTCTCTCGGGGCTCTGGGGACACTGATGACAACAGACTGGGCTCCTCATCATTGTCCTGGGGAGGAGGAGTCGAAGTTCCAAAGTAAGATGTCGCCCATTATCACCCAGGATACAGGCCCTACACATTGTGCTGCTGGGGCTGGGGCGGGGGACCTCAGACAGGCCCTGGTGGGTTGTGACTCCGTAGGGTGAGTGGTGGAACAGGCCTTGGCCCTCCCAGGTCATGAGGAGCCTTTCACCTGCTTCTTGCCCCATCTGGGACCCTCTTGGCCTCACTCCCTGTCATCCCTCAGGTCCCTGGGAAGGGAGGTATCACCTCCCACATTTCCCCTAATACCCCTCTTGTACCCCAGCTTCTCTCTACTCAGCCTTGATGCACCCCAAGCCACATGGGATCCTTTGGGCTGCACAGTGGTTGGGCCTAGGGAGGCTGAGGCAGGCGGCAGGCTGACGAGGAAAGGGCATCCTCGTGGAGAAGGACGTCCCAGCCACCCCAGCCCCTCATCCTCATAACCTAGCAGTCTCAGGGCACCCTGAGGGTCGAAGCCGCAGGGACACCAGCTACGGGAGGCCCAGGCCAACCCCCGACCCTCCTTGCTGTGAGCCTATGCCCGCACTTGTGCCCAGGACCCCTTCCTGCCCAAGTGAATCCCCTCAGTGAAGGGCCGAGAAGTGCTGGGCAGAGTTTGGCCTGGACTGAGTGTGGGGTGTGGCCCAAGGTCTGGGGTGGGGAAGCCTGAAACCTCTTTTAGTTCAACCTACCATGTCATATTTCTTGTGCCAGGAGAGCAGGATGGGTGAGCATGAGGTATCCTGTCCTCTGGCTGACCCTCCAGCTAGCTCCTGGCACAAAATTGCAGCCTACCTGGGGGTTCCCACAGCCCCAAAAACTGCCCTGGGAACACTGAGCTAGGACATCCAGCCTCAGAGAACCTTCTTGACCTCTGTGTGGCTGAGAAGTACAGGGAGGGAAACTGAGGCACAGAGAAGGTGTATGCGGGGCAGGGCAGAGCTGGCAGAGAAGCAAGTCTCTCTCCCGTAGGCTGACTCCCTTTCCTGCGGGCAGAGGGGGAAAGCATGCTCCGTCCCTGGGCAGAGCACAGGTGCCCGGGCACCACATGCCAGGCAGCTTTCCAGGGGTGGGGTCCCGTCCTGAGGGTCCCAGCCACTCAGTCAGATGCACAGACTGCAGCAAGGGGGCAGTGTGCTGCAGGCCACAAAGCTCACGAAGACCTCCACGTCAGCTGGGCTGGCAGGAGCCCTGTTAAAGCAGGCTGACCTTGGACTTGTCCTCAGGAGCTGCAGAGGCCTAGGCTCTTTCCCTGCCCTCAGCTGCTTCTTGTACAGCCACAGGGACCCCTCCTGGATTCCATTCATTTCTTCATTTGTGCAGCCTTTGTGAAGCACCCACTCTGTACTGGGATCCACAGAGGAGCACTGGAGGAGCACTTCCTCCCTAGGGGCTGGGGATTTAGCTCAGCGGCACAGCGCCTGCCTGGCAAGCACAAGGTCATGAGTTCGATTCCCAGTACCGGAAAAAAACCAAAAAACCAAAAAAATCCTCCCTGTCCTCACTCTGTCCATGGTCTGGCAGAGGGAGACAGACAAACAAAACAGGCAGACACACACACACACACACACACACACACACACTTCAGCAGGGGCTCTCACAGGGCAGCAGGGGAAGCAGCCAGGGGAAGATGCCAAGAACAACAGAGAAAGCTTCTCAGAGGAAGGGAGCTCTGAGCTGTGTTTTGCGTGCAGTACAGGAGACTGAGCTGAGGACTTTTGCACTGAGCTACATCCTCAGCTCTATTTTTTTCTTTTCTTTTGAGACAGGTTCTTACCAAGATCATAAGTTGCCCAGGCTAGGCTCAAACTTGGAATCTTCCTGCCTCAAGCTGCCCAGGCAGAGTGCTGGGATTACAGGTGTGTACCACCGAATGTGGCTGAGCTGAATTTTTAGGGAAAAAGAGCTGCACTGTAGAGGTAAGAAAGGGCCCTGCTATGCTCCTCCCAACTCACAACACGCATTTATTTGTTTGGTAACAGGGATTGAACCCAGAGCCTCACATATGCTAGGAAAACATGATACCACTGAGCTACATCCCCAGTTGTTTTATTTTTTATTTTGATACTGGGTCTTGCTAAATTACCCAGGTTACTTGTAATCCTCCTGCCTCAGCCTCCTGAGAATCTGGGATTACAAGCATGTGTCACCAAGCACGGCTCACAACACAGCTTTTTGCCCTGAGTTGGGAGCCTAGGCCTCAGACATGGCCCTTGATCTTACCCTACTTCATTTATGACTAAAACAGCACTGTTTTAACAATTTGTAATGGTATTTTTAGAAGAATATAAAAAGCGTTGCCTAGTGGGCTTGTGGAAACCAGGCTGGCTTCAGACATACCAAGTTTGCTCCTAGATTCAGCATAACTTTATTTTTGCAGTGCTAGGGATTGGACCCTGGGCCCCACACATGCTAACTAAGCACATAATCTACCAGGGAGCTGCACTGCCCAACCCCCCTGCAACCTTTGCCTTGCTGAGCCTCGTGTCTTCATCTGTGGAACGGGTGCTCATGGCACCTGGGGGATGATTAAATGAGATGACACTGTTCATGTGCACCCCTACATTAAGTGCAGGGCCTGGCACCTGGTCTGCTGGTAGAGAGGTTGGAGAGCTGGGGGTGGTGAAGGAACTTGGTGCTCACATGAAAGAGGAGAGACTGTTCCTGAAGGAACATTCTTTGCTCCACCGCTTCCTGGACTCTGAGTTGCAGCATGTCCTCATCGCCTCCCCCAGGGTTCATCCACCCGCACTGCCAAGGTGGTACAGAAAACAGGATGGCTGCTGTCCCCAGGCTGGGGACAAGTCACAGGCTCAGGTCCTGGCTTCCCTGGTCATTTCCTCTTCCCAAAATCCATGCCCTCTTCTTTTAGATGGTTGCATTCCATTCTCAGTTCATGTGGCCTGAGATGCCCAGACATCTTCACTGGACCCAGTCCCACTCTAGGGATGCCCGATCTGAGGGCACATTCCCCCAGGTACTGTGATTGGTCCAGGGATGAACACGTGACCAAGACGGACCAATCAGATGCAGCCTTGGGACTTAGGTTGGGGCCCTGAGACAGGACACTTTTTTTCTACTGGGGTTGCCTCATCAGTCGGGTGTGGGTCAGGAGCTGCTGGCTGCCACATTGCCACCACAGGGGAGAGGCTGCCAAGGGACATAGTTTGACTAGACCAACATTTACAGTACCATTGCACGAGGTGAGCCAGGCCTGGGTAATAGGGTTTGGAGGCCTGAGGTCTGGCCAAGGCCAGGCGGGTCACTGACTTTCTGTGTGAGCCAGAGCCAGGCGTTGCTCTGCTCTGAGTTTCTGTCAACAGCAGGCTCCAACCCTTTAGCACACAAGGGCTAACAGACCCAGTAAGTTGATACAGTGAACAGCTAGGGCTACAGCAACTTACAACTGCACTGAGCAGCCTCGGGGAGCAAGGGAGGCAGCTGGCTTCCCCTTAGCCTATACAGCAACCCCTGTCTGACCCCCCAGGCTCTGCAGGACACTGACCCACAGCTCAATCCCTGAGTGCTATAAGCACTGAAGCCCAGCAGAGGAGCAGGAAACTGGAAGCCTCGGGGTCCCTAGGTTGCAATTCATATCCTGCTACCTCCTACTGGTGATTGAGCCCACATCGCCTATCTGGGCCTCTCTTTCCTCTTTTGCTAAATGAAAATTACAACAATCATGTCAGCCATCATTTAATACCCCCTAGGTTCTGTTTCATCAAGGTTCTATTGGGGAGACAGAATACCAAACAGAAGGGGATTGAATACCAGGAATTTGACTTACGAAATAGTAAGTAAGGTCAGGGCAGCCACCTGGCCTCCCCAAATCACAATTGAGCAATCGCAGGGTCCTGGCAGGATGCCATGTCTAGCAAAGCCTAGGTCTCTGCCTGCTACTACTACCTCCCTGCACCCTTCCAAATCTTGGGCAAGTGCCTGTGATTGACAGGCTCGACCCAGATCCCCGCTGCGGGGCATGCTAGGAAATGTGATTCTCAGGCTTCCAGTTCCTGCAACGCCAGGCAGCCATGCTTGCCTTGGCAACAGGCCCCTTGAGCCTACAAGGTCTGCAAAATGTCCTGCACAAACCTGACACATCAGTGTTCTCTAATGAAGCACAGCATGTAGCTCGTTGCCACACCTGAGCGGTCCCAGGCAGATGGGCCAAATGCTTCTGTGGCTGCTTCCTTGTCTGCCAAATAGAGATAATAATAATGCCCACTCCACAGGATGAGGGTGAAGATTCTGCACAGTGGTCCCTGTAGAAAGCTTAGCACAGGGGCTGGTACCCAGTGAGCCTCAGCACTTGCAAGCTACTCTGATGCTGGGAAGGTATTTCTTTGGGTAGGAGCACTGGCTGTTTTGTTTAGCTACCCCACATCAGGTCTCCTTTCTGCTGTGTGGGATTTCTGACTATGGGGGTTTGCGGGGGCTGGGGCCCAGATGCCCACTGCTTCTCCAATCCCCAACCTCTCAGCTCAGGCTTATGTATTCCTTCACAAAGAATCAGGTCCCCTGGAAGCTCTTCTTGGTGGCAGTGGCTATAGCATCCTGCAGTGGCACTGCCCCTGGCAGTCACATCCATGCAGTCAGCCTACTGCAGGGGGATCACAGGCTGTGGGGTAGCTTCCCAACCTCTTCTAGATACTCCTTTTCAAACCAGATTCCCCAGCCTTGCCAGGGGTCTGCAAGGAGCCTCCTAGCACTTCCTATCCATGCTTCTGCTTCTTGAATTAGTGTACTGACTGCAGCCCAAGGCTGAGCCTCTCCCAGTGCAGGGAAAGATGAGAATGGAGATATTCATGGAAAATGCTTATAATAAATATCACACACAGACAAGCATGCACACACACGAGGTGTGATCAAAAAGGACAGTGAATGTTTGAATTTTAAAAATGTATTACAGTAAAAGACAAGTTGCCATTATTCCCCTTTGAAAACACTCCCTTGTCTTTGTACATATTTATACCATTGTTCTTACAACTTTCTGAAGCAGTTCTGAAAGTCCTCTTTCATCAGTGTTTTCTATCTTGATGTTCTGAATTGACTTAAAACATTTACCTTTCATGGCCATCTTGACTTTGGAGAAGAGCCGGAAGTCAGATGGTGCCAGGCCCAATGAATAAGGTGGGTAAGGACACACCATAATGTTTTTATGAGCCTGCTTTCTGTTGGATGGTACTCGGCAGAGGCATTAACAACATTTTTCTATCATACTTTGTAAAGACTCTCATGAAAGAGAACTTGCATATTTTCTTTTTTTTTTTTTCCCCCCCCCCCGGTACCAGGAATCAAACTCACGATCTTGCGCTTGTCAGTCAGGTGCTGTGCTACTGAGCTAAATCCCCAACCCCTGAAAGAGAACTTTCAGAACTGCATGGAGTTGGGCATGGTGGTGCAAATCAGTAATCCTAGCATTAAGGAGGCTGAGGCAGGAGGATGCCAGGGAATTCCAGACCAGCCTGGACTAAAAAGCAAGATCCTGTCTCAAAAAACCAAACTGCTTCAGAAAGTGGCAATGTGTTTTTTTATTGTGATACATTTAAAAAATTTAAACACACCCCATTTTTTATCAGCGTGGAGGCCCTGTGTTCTAGGCTACTGCTGTGAAAACCATAACAACCACAAAATCCCAGAATTCTACTCTAAATTCCTATCTTGTTTCCATCCACCCATCATCCCTGAATCTGTCTGTTCACCCGCCTTTTTTTTTTTTTTTTTTTTTTGATGTGACAATATAATTTTAAGAAGAAAAAGAAGACAATAAGAAATTATGGTAAAACCATAGGCTCACAGGCACTGAGAGAAACTGAGCAAACTCTGAGTGGTCACATTGGCCTCTGACTGGCAGAATTTTATATATACTTTTCTTTTCAGTATTTCCCACACTTTCCTGCCATGAGTTTCTATTAATTTTTTGGGTCAAGAAAAAAATTTTTTTAGATTGGGAATGTGTATGTCTGTAATCCCAGCACTCTGGGAGGCTGGGACAGGAAGCTTCCAAATTCAAAACCAATCTGGGCAATTTAGAGTGATCACGTCTCAAAATAAAAAAATAAGAATGGTAGCTCAGTGCAAGATTCTGGATTCAAAGCCCAGTATCACAAAAATAAATAGAAATAAATAAAACAAAACCACTTTGCCTTTTATAAAATTAGAATTTCTCCTTTAGTAGGTACCTGTGATAACTCAAAAGATGTATACAGTGCATAATGATCAAATCAACATGTCCATCTCCTCAAACTTTTTGTTTTGTTTTGTTTTTATTTTAAAACAGGGTCTCGCCAGGTATGGTGGCGTACACGTGTAATCCCAGCACTCGGGAGGCTGAGGTAGGAGGATCACTGTGAGTTTGAGGCCTGGCTGGGCTACAAAAGGAGCTCAAGGCCAACCTGAACTGCAAAGTGAGACCCTGTCTCAAAAAGGCAAAAATAAATAAATATAAAACAAGGTCTCTCTAGGAGCCCAGGCTAGGCTGGCCTTAAACTCAAAGTGACCCTCCTGCCTCAGTCTCCCAAGTGCTGAGATTATAGGTGGGCACCATAACACTCAGCTGCTGTAGTTTTTATTAACATGTGACACTGGTGCTTATTTATGTGGCTTGGTGTGACACTTCAGTACTCGCACATGTGGAATTTCCTTGGGGGAAGAGATGCAGTGGTGAGGAAAGAGATGAGAGTGGAGAAGCGGAGGGGAAGCTGCCTCCCCTTCCGAGAAGGAGGTGGGGGAGCACTGTGCTGCAGTTGGAGAAAGGAGAAGAGGAGGAGAAGCAGCTGGGGGAGACTGTAATTCTGGACCAGGCCCAGCCTTCTTCCTGGAAGACATCGTTAGGTTCCCAGGGCCTCGCAGCCACAGGAGGCATCTTGCCCAGGTTGATACAGCAGCCCTGGAGGGATCCAGTCGGCTGGCCAGTTCCAAGTCTCACTGGGCCTCTCAGAACGGGGCAGACGGTGCTGGGGCTGGGAACAAGGCTCCCACTGGCGGGAGAAAGAAAAGGCAGAGTAATGGTGGGAAGAGCCAGAGGACGACTCTGAAGTCCCTCACCCAGACAGAATTACAGAGCAAGACCCAGCTGCAAAAAACAAATACAGTCAGGCATGGTGGTGCACACCTGTAATCCTAGCACTCAGGAGGCTGAGGCAGGAGGATCATTGCGAGCTCGAGACCAGCCTGGGCTACAAAGTGAGCTCAAGTCCTCCTCACAAACAAGGACTCCTCACAAACAAGTCCAGCCTGAACTGCATAGTGAGACCCTGTCTCAAAAAGTCAAAAACAAACAAACAAAAAAAGAAACGCAGAATTACCATATGACCCAGCAATTCCACTTCTGGTTATATCCCCCAAAGAAGCATATAATTATATGCCCACACAAATTATATGCCCACCTGAGTTCACAGCAACATTACTCATCATTGAAACCCAAATGTGAAAGTCTTTCAGGGTTCTGACAGCTGAAAAGAAAATGAAATGGACTGTCATTCAGGCTTACGGGGGAAGGGAATTCTGACACACACTGCAACATGGATGAACACTAAGGACGTTGTGCTAAGTGAAATATACCAGACACCAGAAGGACAGATACCCTATGGCTCCACTTCCATGAGGTTCCTAGAGTTATCAGATTCATAGATAAGGGAGAGAGAATGTTGGTTAGCAGTGGGGAGACTGGGGATGAGCAGTTCTTGATTAATACGTACAGCATTCCAGTTTGGAAAGAAAAACGTTATGGAGACAGAAAGTGGTATGGATGTACTTAATGTCACAGAGCTGTACATTTAGAAATGGTGAAAATGGCTGGGCATGGTGATGCACACCTGTAATCCCAGCACTCAAGAGGCTGAGGCAGGACAGTCTCTTTGAGCTTGAGGCCAGCCTGGCCTACAATAGTGAGATTGAGGCCAGCCTGAACTACAGAGTGAGACTCTGTCTCAGAAAAAAAAAAAAAAAAAAAAAAATGGTGAAAATGGTATATTTTATGTTATGTGTATATCACCACAACCTTGAAGGTTTAAAGGGGTTGTAGGTGTGACTTGGAGGGGGTGTGACTTCTCTTGTTTAAGACCATGGATTCAATCCCCACCACCATTAAAAAAAGTGAGAGACTTGAATTCTGCAGGACAAAAGGAAGGCTCCACAAACGCTGTCAGGAAGGCAGCAAGGCAGTTGAAAGAATAAAGACTTTAGAGCCAAGTCAACCTATTTGAGACTTTTTTGTCTTTTGGGTAGTGCTGGTGATTGAACCCAGGTCCTTTTATGTGCCAGGTAAGTGCTCTTGTAACAGAAAATGAACCCCCATCCAAGCCAGTATACTTCAGTGTTTTAGTTGCCCAGGTATTAGGTCCTGTTTTAGTTCTGACTGCTTCTGTCTCTTAGAAACGGCTGGTCACTGTGATGCATAGCTGATCACTACGATGCACACTGTATAAACCAATCCCCAGTTGACAAGCCATTCTGCCTCTGTACTTCCTGCTTGCTTATCTCATATGACCCTAGATCACCAGAGATCAGGGCCTGGTATTTTGGGAGTGATCCCAACCAGTGCTTGTGGACATAAAATAAATCTGCCTCCTAATCTTGGGTGTCGTTTTGGTATTTCTGTTTGCCATTGCACTCTACCACTGAGCCACACGGGCAGCAGTAGGCCTATTTGAAATTCCTGGATTCCTCATACCAACGTTGTGTGCTGCAGTGGGTGTTGTGAGGGTCTCCACACAAGGTGATACCCTTACCCCCATCCACTGTTCCTGCACTGCTACAGACATCGCTAATCGATTGCCATACTTTTCCCACTTGAGAAGAGCGACTACCAATTGTTGAGGCCCACGAGATGCTCACAGACTCTTCAGTCACATTGGTGGTCCTTCCTCTACCCTTGGTGCTCACCTGAAAGGATGGCGGGCCATACAGCCTCTGCTTCTCAGGAACCTGAGACTTTATTCCCTCAGTTTCCCCCTGGTCTTTTCCCTCCCTCCTACTTTGTGGGAATTCATCTTGTCCTGAAGGTCCAGAAGTTTGGCTCTGACCATCACATGTTGTGCAGGTCCTGGGCCCCTCAGGTGCTTGATTTGTTTGGTTTTTGTTTTTGTTTTTTTTTCCTCCGGTACCAGGAACCAAACTCACGACCTTGCGCTTGCCAGGCAGGCGCTTTTGCCGCTGAGCTAAATCCCCAGCCCCTCGGTGCTTGATTTGTGATGGCTGTGAGGTCTCCCAGACCTGAGGCAGCAGGCTCCTTACCCAAATGATCCTAGTGTCATGGCTTTTATGAAGGGAGTCTCCTCCTGGTCAGCCATTCAGGGAGACTACTCGAGGAAGGACACCAAGCTGTCATGAGGAAGAAGCCAGCAAAGAGAACCAGCAAGTGCATAAGCTTTTGTACAATGAAGGTCCCTTTCTTGAAGGAACCAGCAAAGGTGGGAGCAGAAATAAGTGGCTCTGCGGACCTGGTGAGGAGCCCAGGAAGGCCTTCTTTCCTGCTGTTTCTTCACCACTCGCAGGCAGGGGCTGGGACGGGAGAGGGTGTGCTGTGGTTTGATGTTCCTAAAGGCCTGTGTGTTAGTTAAAGGCGTGGCCCCCATCCTGTGGCATTTCTGGGAGCTGTGGAACCTTTAGGAAGTGAGCCTAGTGGAAAGTTATGTCACGAGGACATGCCCTCCAATGGAATACTGGGACCCTGGCCACTTCCTCTCTTTTGCTTCCTGGCATAAAGCAAACAAACTCCCTTCATGAAGTACTGGGCCACCACAGGCCCCAAGCAACAGGGCAAAGCAGTGCTGCAACTGTGAGTCAAAGTAAATGTTCCTCCTTTTAAGTTGATTATCGCAGGTATTCCGTGACTAATACAGTGTGTGTGTGGAAGGGGATGGCAGTAGGAGGACCCCACCTGGTTCTCGGTCACCAGTGGAAAGTAAAACTAGTTGAAGTAGTTATAATCATTCCTAGGAACATTCAGCTTTTCAAGAGCTGTTGAGAAGAGCAGGGAAAAGGACCCAGTGTTTCATCCAGGACTGAGGTTTTGCCAGGAATCCAGTAGAACCAAGGCATAATGTTAGTGAGACTAGGCCAACTGCAGTTAACAGACAGTCCCAAGTCAGAGCACCACAAGGAGCCTCTGGCTCACGAGGACTCCTCACAAACATTCCTGGTCTGAGTCAAGTGTGGTGGTGCAGGGCTATAATCCCAGAACTCAGGAGGCTGAAGCAGAGGGATATCCAAGAGTTTGAGGCCAGGCTGGACTACATGGTGAGTTCAAGGGAAGTCTGAACTACACAAAAACAAAAACAAAAACAAAAACAAAGATGTTCCTAGGTCAGCATCTCCAAGTGATAAGACCAGGAGCCAGGCTGCTTCCCCTCTTGTGCTGTTGTCGCCTTGCTGTGTCTTAGCTCAGTGTGGGAGGGAAGAGTGGGGAAGGTACATCAGCTGCTTAGGGGCCCAGACTTCTTGGGATTGGCAATTCTGCCTGGTGGATCCTCTGCTTCAAGTTAGATACAAGGCAAAAGAGAAAGCAGAGTGAGCCTCCCAGGAGGGAGACAGTCGCGACCCACATAACAAGTCATATGTCCCCACTAACTGGAAGGGCACAGGGTTGGGAACATCAAGCAGGCTGTGGAAGGAGAAAGGCACCCAGACAACATAAACATTCAGGGTCTCTGCCAAGAGGGGCCACAGAGCTGGAAAGGCCGGATCTCCCCCAGGGATGGGGAAGAGTAAAGGCAGGCGGGGACACGGTGGCAAGGCCGGTGAAGGGAATGCTGTAGACAGGGAGGTTCCTGCACAAGGGGCCCTGGCTCAAAGCTGGTGAACCAAACACAGGGCAGGGTGAGCGCTATTTCTGACGGTGAGAAATGCAGGACACATAAGTAGGGCTAAGGTGAGGGTACCAAAGTAACAGAGACTGGGTGCTGGCAGGGACATGCAGGCAGATAGAGGTTGAGGTCACAGGGACTGGTTCCAGAAGCTTGGAGTCCACTGGAGATTGAACCCAGGGCCTGTCACATGATAGAAAAATGCTTGCACTCAGCTATAGCCCCAGCCCTGTTCACTCATTTAATCCTGTTACTCTAAGCAGCTAAGTGCGATATAAATCAATAGGCGGTCAGACAGGGCGGGTCCTAGAGGGAGTCAGTGCAGAAGATGAGAACACATTACACTGTGGCTGGAGGTGCGCCTGAAGAAGGCAAGACCTCAAGACGAAGTCACAATGGCCAGGCTTACATGCCTCCCTAAAGGATAAGCAGCAACTTGAGATCATACTGTAATTAGTACCACCTCATCCTGGAAATCTAGATAGGCATTGGACATCCAGGTGGGTGACCAGAGCACCTGCACCCTTTCCTCCTCCAAAATATTCGTTCTTCCTGTGTTAGAAGTCATAGATAAACCGAGCTGGGTGAGGTGGTGCATGCCTGTTATGCCAGCACTGGGGAGGCTGAGGCAGGAAGATCCCTGTGGATTGAAGGCCAGCCTGGACTACATAGTCAGTTCAAGGCCAGCCTGAACTACATAGTGAGACACTGTCTCAAAAAACCCAAGCCAAAATCAAAACAAAAACAAAAAAAGTCATAGATAAGCCAAGGTTAATGATGTTAACCATCTATACCATGGCTAAGTGCCACCCTTCCTTATTGGATCAATATCAGCTAAGTGGCTGTATTTGTAAGCTTATTGGTTGATTGCAGTTTGACCCACACTGTACTCACCTTGTGATTTTGCTCTATAAAACATTCTTGGAAAAGTGGCCTCAGCAGCAACCCACCTTCAAAACCCCTCCTGTCTCCTTTCCTAGCTTGTTGTCCCTTGGAATTCATTCTTCAATATTCGAGGGGCACAAACTCAGACCATTTGACAGCTGCCAGGCTGGGGTTTCATTTCTCCTACATCAATGTAACGGCATATGCAAGGAAGCACTAATATCATCCTCATTTTACAGGCAAGGAATAGAGGCCCAGAGAGAGCCATCACCAGCCCAGAGTCAAATAGCAGAGAACAGAAGGACAGGAAAGGGCTGAGACTCGGGCATCTCGACTTCCAGGCACTCTCTGGACATTCAGACTGCTCATGGCGCACTCATTTACTAAACAACTCTTTCTATTTTTGTTACACATGTTTACATTCTTTGTGTGGAGTTGGTGCAGGTACGCAAGGCAGCTGAATTCCTTTTCCATCCTTCTTCCCTCCTCTCCCTCCACCTGCCCTCTCCTCCCTCCCTCTCTTGATCCCCCTCCTATTTGAGAAGATCTCCCTCCCTACTTCCTGTTCTTTCTCACTTTGCTCTTTATTTACAATTTGGGTTTCTCATAGAAGAGAAGCCATGCAATATTTAAGCTTGTGTGTCTGATTTACTTCCCTTAACATCAACATTACAATTCTTTGAGCACTTAAATGCGCAGGCACTGACCGAGAAGGGACTGAGGGGTCAATAGATCAGGCTACGAGGGCAGCAAAAGATGCGATCTCGGGGCCTGAGCCCAAGAGCGCCCCGGGAGGCCTTGATGATGAGATGATCCGCTCCTCGGTCACCATCGATTAGTCCTGGCGCCAGGGGTGGAAGTAGGGGAGCCACGAGCGCGTCCCAAACTTGCTTAGCGCCGGGAACCTGAGCAGTGGGTCAGGGGGGCCCCGCCCTCTCGAGGCCCCGCCCACACCCAGCCCCTCCCCCTGGAGCTCCCCTCCCCAGTTCCACTGCAGTCTCACCACGCAGGGGGCCGGAGGGTGACCGGAATCCCGTTGAACCGGATTCTTTCTCCTTCTGGCAGCCTCTGGCCTTGAAATTCAGCCTTGGCAGTAGAGCTGGGGGAGGAGGGTCTGCCTTAGCCTCCCAGGGCCCAGCGGATCTCCCTAGGTTTTCTCACCACTGCCCCCAGTACCCACCTTCACCCCCCACCCCGCACCCAGCCCCTCTCCCCCTCTGTCCTCTTAGAGGCTTGGGGAAAATACTCGGGGACCAGCCAAGGTCATGGATGGCCAGTGGGGCCCTAGCCACCTCCAGTGCGTTCTTCATGGTGGAGTGGGGTGGGGCTGCCAGTTCCCCTGCTTCCATGTCTGCCACTGAGAAGGGTCGTGGACAGGCCTAGGGGTTGCTTAGGGGTCTCTTGACATCCAGGTCACAGATGTCACCAGCCAGATCAGGGCTGGGAGAATGGGAAACAGGGTGGGCCATAGTATCCTGGGTAAACACACTGACTCCTGACCGCTGTCCTCCAGCTTGGATCACCCATCCATACAGGAAGTCCTCTGCAGAAGGGAGGCCATCCCAAGAGCAGGGGCCCAGCCTGCAGGGCCCAGGGCTGACAGACAGGAGCCCAGTAGGGTGCAGTGCCTGAATGCAGCTTTCTCAACAACCAGCCCCAAAATCTCATAGCGTGACTTCTCATAATTGTCCCTCCCCACTTCTGTGGTACTGGGGACTTGGCATTTAAAGCCAGGGGCACTTTGCCAGCGAGCTACATCCTCAGCCCACTAGCTGGCTTGCTTGCTTTCTCTCTCTCTCTCTTTTTCTTTCTCCCTTTCTTTCTCTCTTTTTTTCTCTCCCTTTCTTTCTCCCTTTCTCTTTCTCTCTCTCTCTCTCTCTTTCAACAGCGTCTCACTAAGTCACCTAAGTTATCCACTTGGGATCCTCTTACCTCGGTCTCCCAGAGTGCTGTAATTACAGGTGTCAGCCACCATGCCTAGTTCTTAAAATTGCACTTTTTGTGTTACAAAAGTAATGCAAGTTTAGGCCACAAAACCATGAGACAGATTTTCACCAAATTTGGAAAATGAGTTTGGATGGTCTGGTTCAGAACAGGCTATGGGGACACAGGAAGTGCGCTTGAGGCACCCAAAGCATCATCTCCAGTACAGGGGCTGCTGTCACTGCCTAAGTCTACCATAGGGGCCAGGAGGGCATCAGATTGATTGTTGGTCTTATCTTTAAATATGGATCATCAGATTGTCACAGAGATGCAATGTTGGGTTTGAAAGGCATTCTTTATGCCACAACACTGAAGGTGTTCTACAAACATTATTATCTTAAATTAATCCCTCTGAGAATAGCAAAATTATCTTGTATAGGACTTTGCATGTGTGTGGAAAGCACTAATTTGTACAAGTTAAGTATTTCAGATATGGCCCAGTTTTGGTAATACTGTCAAAACATTTCTTTACTTTTGAAAGTACCAAGAAGCAGGGCATGGTGGCACACATCTGTAATCCCAGCATTCTGGGTGAACCAGGAGGATTGCCAAATTCAAGCCTAGCCTGGGCAAGCCAGCAACTTCATGAGACCCTGTCTTAAAAAGTAAATTAAATAGAAAATTTAAAGAGCTGGGGATGTAGGTTGATATGCAGTATGGGTTCAATTCTCCCATTCCAGGAGAAAGGAGAGAGAGACATAAGAGAGGGAGAGACAAAGAGAGATGGAAACACAGAGACAGAGAGACAGACACACAATGAAAAGGGCTCCAGGCCTGCCAGATGTCAGGGAGGCCCCACATCGCTGGGGCTCCTAAAGGCTTTGCTTTCCCTCTGACACTGGGTGAACTGTTACGGAGCCACCCTTATAAAAGGGTGATAGCTGCTGTCAGCCAGCCTCTAGGAACCTAGCTAACAGTAAGTAGTGGGGCACAGCTACCCTCTGTAGAGCCCTGGTTCTGCTTGGCCCTTTCCCTGCTTATTTCAAGGAATCTTCCTGAAATCCCTGTTGGGTAAGAATGATTATCCCCACGTAGTAAGGAGGAAAATTGGCCTTAGAGAGGGAGATACCTTGCTCAAGGTCACCCTGCTGGTGATGCATGACCTCCAAAGACAGGTTTGTACCCATATGATATACTCAGAGTCCCTACCAATGGGTGAGATGAATGGTTGCTCCATCCACCTAGTATGGGTCACCTGTGTTCCTGCAGCCTTCTGCCCTAGGCCTTGGCTGTGGGTGCTGAGGCAGTGTGTATGGTAGGAGGCTGCCAGATAAGTTGCTTGGGTCAGGGCCATATCACTGTGCTAGCTAGGGCTGTAACCCACTCCTGAGCACGTAAGATTGCAGCCTGTTGCCCTCTGTACTATGGTCAGTGTTTGAAGGCCTAGAATTGGAGTGGGGGCCTGGTCCTGGCCACGCCTGGGCAGGGGTGGGAGCTCAATCCAGTGCAGATTCTGCTTCTCTAGTCCTCTAGGAAACCCCTTTTTGCTGAGTGTCTACTGCTTCCTGAGTCAAAGGCATTTCAGCACTGAAGGACAGAAAGATAGGACTTCCTGGATAGGGTCCTGGGTGAGGTCCCCAGGATCTGTTGGCCCTGGACAAATGGTTTTATCCCCTGGGGAAGCTCCTTCTGGCTCAGGAGATGAGGTGCTAATTATACTTGCCTGGCTACTGGTTAGGAAACTTCAGAGATGCTGGATACAAGTAAAAAGGACTGAAGCCTGCTCCTATCAGCTGCCTTCGATTGGCCTTCCATTTGGGGCAGATCACAAACCCCTTCCTAAGAAGAGGCCTTGCAGCTGCAGCTGGTGGCAGGGCTGGGCCCGTGCTGGTAGGACGGGCTGCTTTTGTGTTTTGCAGGCCTCTGGTCTGCCCAGTTGCCCTGGGAACTCCCCTCTGGCCCCTCAGTCGGCCAGAATGTGAGGCTGGCCGGGGATTCCCTATCTCCTCTCTACCCCTCCTGAGATCCCCCACCCACTGTCTACTGTCAGAATTTAGTGCCATTTACTGAAGAGCTTCTGGAATATTTTTCTTTTCTCCCACAAGAAAAGGCTTGATAATTGGAGTACCCCCTCCCCAGGACCAGTGCCTGCTGTAGCAAGTTCCTCTCTGAGCCCTGTCTACTTGTGCACGGACACTGATGGTCTCGTGCTCAGAGTGCACACTGCAAGTCCATTTCTTACACTACCCTGTCTTCCCAGGCTGTTTCTACAGGTGTGCGCTATCTGTGTGTGAACACTGGCCACAGAGAGAGGCTGTACCACGCAGCACAACTTGTTTGATAGTACGGGAGCCTCCTGCGTGCTGCAGGCATGCTTAGCATGCATCCTTCATTCAATCCTCATGACTACCCTGCGTACGGAGTATTAGAGTCCCTATTTCACTGAGGAAACTGAGGCTCAGGCCAAAGTCATATGTTTGTAAGTGTTAAGCCAGAACTTCACTCATTCATTCATTCCAAAATAGTTTTGAATGACTACAAAACTGAGGGCCTGTGCTGGGCACCATGACAGAGAAGAAGATAGGCACAGTCCCTACGCTTGTGGGAGCTCCAGTCTGGCAGGGAGACAGACCAACAGCAAACAGGTGAGGAGCAAGGGAGAGGGTGGCAGTGGGCAGTTTACCAGCCTAGATTGGAGTAGGACAGAAGCGGATCTACTTTCCCCACATCTGTACTGCCAAGCCCTTGAGCAGGTACACAGAACACCTTCCAGAAACGTGGAAAATGAATGCTTTCCTTGTTCCTGCCAACTGACCTTAACCTGGTCAGGTTTAACTTCTCTTTTCTTTTTTTTTTTCCAGTACCTGGAATTGAACTCACAACCTTGCGCTGTGCCGCTAAGCTAAATCCCCAGCCCCTTGACTTCTCTTTTCTCTACCAACATGTGGACTCAAAGTCCTTTATTGACCTAGGCCTCCCCAGGTGCTGGACATTCAGGTTATTTCCAGTTTTCTCCAATTATCGATAATGTGACAATGGGCAATTTTATGCGTGGGGCTCTTTGCATGGCTACCTTCTTGGGAGAGTCTCTGGAAGAAGGTTGCTAAATCAAAGTTCTGAATGTATTTACAACTGTGGGTTTCTCCTTTGGGATAGGGTGTGTGTGTGACTGGGAATTGAACCCAGGGCCTTTGCACTGAGATATGTTCCTAACCCTTTTTTTTTCATCTTTTACTTCGAGACAGGCTTTTGTTAAGTTGCCCAAAGTGGGCTCCAGTGAGCTTATGATCCTCGTGCCCCAGCCTTCCAGAGTACTAGGATTGATGGTGAATGCAGCTTCTATATTTATTATGCTTCGTCTCATTAATTCTCACATCCTTTCACCTTGCCAAGAGGTGGTCTATTATACCCATTTTACAGATAAGGAAAACAAAGCTCAGGGAAGGTAAGTGGGGACCTGGGGATGTAGCTCAGTGGTGGAGTACTTGTCAAGTGTGTGCAAGGCCCTGGGTTCCATCCCCAGGACCAAAGTAGGGTGGGAGAATCAGAAACCTTCCTAAAAGCGACATCAGGAAGTGGTAGAGGCAGGATTTAAACCCAGGCTGCCAGACTCTAGAGCCAGTTTTCTCCCCCACTACGCTATGCAAGTTTTGAAGGTTAGGACCTATGCTCAGGTATGTTTGAGACATGAATAAAGGATATGAATCACTTGGATCTTCTTCAAAGCAAAGACTTTTGTATGACACCTAACAGGAGCGGCAGCTAACTTCACAACTCCCACCATGCCCACCCCTTGGAAGGCACTGCCTTGTCTCCAGCTCCTATTGTTCAGATACTCGTCTGGCACTAGCTACTTGGTAATAACTGGTTGATCCAGGCCTGGGCACCTGACTCAAGGGTGCCAGTTCCAGGGCCAGGCATGGCCCAAGAATGGGCATTCAGAGTGGAGCTGGGCAAGTCATGCCCTCTAGGAAGAGCAAACTGAGAAACCCTTAGTGTCTGATCCACACGGTACCAGCTGCTGAGGTGATATAAAAGCAAGCTCTGTAGCCAAGTTATCTCGGTCTAGCCCCAGGCTCTGTCATTTACTAGTGTGTGGTCTGGGGTGGATTATTAATTGCTTAGAGCCTCAGTTTTATGATCTGTTAAATGGAGATAACACAGCTGAGCTCCAGAGTTGTTGAGGGGTTTCTGCTGAGGTTTCTGACATTACTGATAAAGGAAGGAACTTTGGACAATATCCCCTGAACAGTATCTTCCTTCATGTAGGCTCCATAGGGGCCCCTGGCAGGGTGGCCTCTGAGTGTGCCCATGGCCAGGAGAAGCCTTTTGGGATAGAATGCTTTGGTGAATTAAGACAAGCCTCTCCCATATATGAGACATGGGACATGAGCAACACCCTTAAAATTCTGCCTGTGTCTTGTGACATCAGCTTTCTCTGAGCACTCAAACCATTGGTATGAAACAAATCACCACCTTCCAGGCAACCTGGTGTTCCCTCAAATGCCCCGGAGATCTCCTCTGAAGAGTGTAGGGGAGAACGGTGATAGTGGAAGGAAAAAATGAGCAGAGGTGCCCCCTGCCATCACAGTTTCGGCTCTTTGAAGGCCAGAGCAATGGTCATGCTCTAACATAAATTAGAGTCAGCTCTCTGTGTTGAAAGGTTCCACATCTGTGGATTCAGCCAATTTGGGATCAAAAATATTCCAGGGCTGGGCATGTTGGCACGCGCCTGTAATTCCAACACTCCGGGAAGCTGAGGCAGGAAGATCCCAAGTTTTAGTCTAGCCTGGACAACTTAGTAACTTAGCAAGAATCTGTCTCAAAAAAAAAAAAAAAAAAAAAAAATTAAAAGCTGGGGCTGTAGCTCAGTTCAAAGGCCTTGGGTTCAAAACCTAATACTGAAAAGAAATTGCACCCATCTGAACACATACAGACTTTTACCCTTGTCATTATTCCCTGAATACAGTATAACAACTATCTATATAGCATTTACTTTGTATTAGACATAACAAGGCACCCAGAGATACTTTAAAGTCTAAGGGAACATGTGGTAGGTTCTATGCAAATACTATGCTGTTTTACAGGTCAGATGCTGAGGGACAAGTGGACACTGATTTCCCTTACATTAGCATGCAGAACTCAAGGTCCTGAGAGGGGCAAGCAAAGCTGGAGCAGCATCACATTGTCCTCAGTGTCCCATCTGTGCCTACCCCAACCCCATAGCCCCGCATCCACTGTTCTTTCAAGCATTGGTTGGGCCTCAAGAGCTTTTTCAACACTTTCCTGAGATAGCATCTTACTCCTACAGGGAGTGGCAATCCCAGAGATGCTCTGGGTTTTTACAGCCAAACCCACACATGCCAGAAAGACTTCAAATTATAGAAGTCATCACTCAGTTCTAGTGCCTCTTCCCTTGACCTGATTTCCTACATTCCTCTGTGATTACCACACTGGTGGGGGACAAAGGGTTTTGGCACCTGAGCAGATCATGCACACAGCTCCCCTCCCCCAAAGCATGAGCTGGTATTTTTAGATAAAGTCCTTGGCCCTCTTATCTAAATGTCACCCTAACTGGAAAAGTGGATTCCTCAGCCTTTCAAACATCCAGTCCCAACTCTGGAGGCATGGGCCTCTGCTCCTGCCTCCCCTTCAACGACACAGGTCTATTTCCCCAGCAGCTTTGTTGAAAGCTCCTTTTCACTTGTGTCCTTTTGCTCAATTGGATCATTTTTCTTGGAGCAGGTTCATACAAGTACATGCTGGTTTTTTTGGCAGAGATTTTTGTTTCAGGCATACTGAAATCCCAGCAAAGAAGCCATTTCCTGTGAGCTGATTGCTGCATTTCCTCAATCCTTGGCAGCCACGAGGACCTCTTGTCTCAGCTCATGTCCCACAATACTGGATCCGTAGCTTTTATATTACCTGTAACTACTTCTAGAAAGGATTGAGGCTGTGGGGGCCAAAGAGGAGAGAGGGATACGGGGGAGTGAGTGGGCACATGGGAGCAGAGAACCCTTGGTCTGCTACTCCACACCCGGGACAAAGGTGCGTTAGTCATGGTCACGCGGTGTCTCCTGCAGAGGGGCAGGTGACAGCGTCCACAAAGCCAACAGCCCCGCGGCAGGCACCTTTGGTCGGCGTTCTTGGCCGCTGCGGTGGCCCTGCTGCAGAGGCATCTAAGTCTTCTCCCTGAACCTTTGGGCCCCTGAATCCTCAGCACCACGGACAGGGAAACTGAGGCGGTAGGCTTGCGGAGGGCGGGTCCCAGTGCAGCCAGTGGTGCGGGCCGGCCGTGTGGCCTCGACCCAGTTACCTCTTTCCTTTTCAGGCCTCGGCTTCTGAACCCGGAATAGTAATGCCTCCGACCCCGAGGTGGGCAGGGTGTGGACGTGGAGCCCGCACTGAGAAATGTCATAAAATCACATCCACCGAACCCCGGACCAAGGTGCCTCGCCCCCAAGGTCACGCGGAAGCAGCAGCTTTCAGACACCAATTTCCTGCCCGCCCCAGCTAGGTCCTCGGATTCTCAAGTCCAGGGCCTTCCGATGGGTCCAGGGAAAGTTTCTGTCCCAAAGCCCACCCACCCCTGGGCCCTCTAAGGCAGAGCAGCCCCTCGCCCAGCGCGCGCGACCAGGACCACAGAGGCGCGGAGCAGCGCTCCGAGCGTCCCCGCCCCTCGCTCCCCTACCGCATCCCCAGCGACCTGGGGCGCCCCGCCCCCTCAGCCCCGCCCCCGCCCCTGCCCCCCAGGCGGCCTCAGCGCCCGGGGCAAGGAGGGGCGGCGCCGTAGCCAATGGGAAGGCGGCGTGAGGAGGGCGGTGGCGGTTGTGATGCTCAGGGTGGCTGGCCGCGGCCAATCGGCTGCGAGCGCGGGGGCGGGCTGTGACGCGCGGCGCTCCTCGTGCGGCAGTCTATAGAGCCGGCGCTCTGGGTCGGGAGTCGTAGTCGCTGGTCGCTCGCCGCCGTTGCTGCTCCGCCTCTGCGCGTCCCCAGTTAACCGCCGCGCGCAGCCCCCCGCCGGCTGGCGGGTCAGAGAGCCTGCGAGCGACCCCCGCCCGGCCTCCTGAGGCGGGGCGCCCGGCCGGACCCTGAGCCTCGCCCTCTCGCGCTGCAGCCGCCCGCGCCTCTTCGGCCGCCTGTCCGGCATGAAGACCAAGTTCTGCACCGGGGGCGAGGCGGAGCCCTCGCCGCTCGGGCTGCTGCTGAGCTGTAGCGGCGGGAGCGCGGCCCCGACGCCCGGCGTGGGACAGCAGCGCGACGCCGCCAGCGACCCAGAGCCCAAGCAGCTGGGCGGCAGGCAGCCGCCGCTCGCTCTGCCCCCGCCGCCTTTGCCGCTTACCCTGCCCGCTTTGCCTCCGCCGGCGGCGGCCGACGAGCAGCCGGAGCCCCGGACGCGGCGCAAGGCCTATCTGTGGTGCAAGGAGTTCCTGCCCGGCGCCTGGAGGGGCCTTCGCGAGGACCAGTTCCACATCAGTGTCGTCAGGTCGGTGGCCATGCCGCGCCGGGGCCGGTCGGGTCAGGTGACGCGGGCGGGCGGGCCGGGCCGGGTGGGGGGCCAGGGCCCGCCGAGGCCGTGCTTCCCCGGCTCCGGAGGCAGCCAGGCCGAACCCCGCAAACGCGCCCCGCCGCCGCCCAGAGGCAGGCTCTTGGAAACAAGTCGCTTTCACGAGAAAATGGGTCCCTTCTGGGAGAACAATACCCTTCAGTCACAAAGTACGTTTTGTACTGAAGCTCAAGATGTGTCTAGAAAGTCCCTTTTCGAATGAGGAAGGGAGATTGTGGCTGGGTTAAAAAAGTCACTTGGTGGCTTGTAATTCCTCTAGTCCAAAATTTGGTCCCCTTCCCCCGCCGCAATTCTGAGTTATTTGATAGTAATTAGTAACATTCGCTCATCCCCTAGGGCTGTTGAGACGTCAGGTAGCTGTGTTCCTTGCCCAAGTTGGGAGGCGTGGCTCCAAAAGAAAGTGAGGTAGAAAGACAGCCCCCATTTTTAAGCTTAAAAATATTTCATTTTAAGTTTAGATCACAAAAGTATGTGTCTGGGGGCTGGGGATTTAGCTCAGCGGCAAAAGCGCCTGCCTGGCAAGCGCAAGGTCGTGAGTTCGGTTCCCGGTACCAGAGAAAAACCAAAAAAAAACAAAAAACAAAACAAAAAAAAAGTATGTGTCTGTATATTCAGACAACAGAAAAATGCTGTCCCCTTGAAAAATGCGGTGGCCGCTGCACCCAGGTGATAAGCATTTAGCTTTCAGTGGGAGTCCGATTTGCACCTTAAAAAAAACCTATGTGGTCTTTTTGTTCTAGTTGTCTTTTAGTTGGTTGATCAGGTTGAGTGCAAAGTATCTAGAAGCTGGCTGGCTGGTTGCCACCAATTTCCAAATCCCATTTTAGTGTTTTTCTTTTTCTTTTTCCTTTTCCTTTTCCTTTTCCTCTTTCTTTCCTTTTTTCTTTTCCCTGTGCCCACAGTCTTTACTGAGCCGCAAATGCAACAAAATGAACTCCTTAGACTTCACTTCCTCTTCGTGCTTCAGGCCCCTCTAATATATGTTTGAGCAGAGTTAAAAGGCAGTTGGGGAAAAAAACAAACAAAAAAACAACTGGAAGGAAGCAGAGAAAAGACCCAAGGTATTTTTACATCATTCCTGAATTTCCTAATGGCACTTAAAGCAAATAAAACTTGCTGTAAACTTCAATCCAGCTGGACCTGACAATTCTCAGTGAGAGCAGTGATAGACACTGTTGTAGGCCATGTACACGTCAGTCTGTAAAACGAGAAACCTAGAGAAGTGGCTTGGCTGCAGTCACATGATTTGCGGGCAGAGCCTGAACTGGTCTCAGGTGTCCCCCTCCTGCACCAACACTGTCACCTGTGCAACCATTGGGGTGCACCTGAGGACCCCCCCTCAAAGCCTCCAGGTTCTTCCAGGTGGTGGCTCATCAGTTAAGCCTATTTTGCTCAACCAGTCACTAAAATAGCATTGAGAATGTTTTTTTTGTTGTTTTTCCCCTTGGAGTTTATAATCTTGGAAGACACAGTTTTCTTTTTGGATCAGAGAACATTTTAAAATAAGGTATACACTAAGTTGAATAGGGAGAAAAGATGACTTAGGACATGGGAATATGAGCGGTGCACAGCTTAGAAAAAGTTAAGGATTGCTGGGTGTGGTGGTGCACGCCTGTGATCCTAGCACTCACCTGTGATCCCATCATGCACCTGTGATCCCAGCACTCAGGAGGCTGAGGCAGGAGGATTGCCTTGAGTTTGAGGCCATCCTCAGTTACAAAGTGAGTTCAAAGCCAGCCTGAGCTGCATAGCAAAACCCTGTCTCCAGAAAAAAAAGTTAAGGGGTGGGGTATAACTCTGTGTTAGAACACATCCTTAGCATGTCCAGGGGTTTAAGGCTCAGCATTAAAAAAAAACAAAAGAAAAAAGAAACCAGAACAAAACAACTAAGACAATTGAAGGTGGGAGGAAGTGCACCTGGTTGAAATTCAGTGGTACTCAGCAGGCAGTTCCAAGTACCGCGGCTCCAGCTATCACGTATTGACACATGCCAGTCTGTTTCTGGAGCTTCAGGTTTTCAGCTGCACCTGTTTGTAGACTTCCTTAATGCAGTCCATTCAGTCTTTCTCAAATTTAAACCTGCTCCTCCCACCCACAGGGTGCTGCTCCTACTTTTCCTCTTTGCGTTATTAGCTGCGGCATGGCCCAAACCCAGGATCGTTTCTGACGCTACGTTCCCTATGGTATCCTTCCTGCACTGTGGTAACTGAGGCCTGGTGAAGGTACCACCTGTCTGCCATTCTTGCTCAGACACTGTAACAGCGGGTGCCTTTGGGGCTTTGAGCTTCATGTGTTTCTCCTCTAGTTCATTCTGTATCCTATTGCCAGGTATTTTTCAAATATCATTATATCTGTGGCTTTCTCTAGGGAAGAAAATTCAAACTTGTTTGCAGGGTCTAAACTTGGGCCTGTGTGGATTTTTTTTTTTTTTTTGGTACTAGGAATCAAACTCAGGACTTTGTGCTTGCCAGGCCACCCAGCTATATCCCCGGCCCTGTGCTTGGCTTTTGAGGGGTTCTTTGTTCTTGTTCTAAAGTCACACCTTCCCATAAACCTTAGGGACTTAACATGGAGCTAGCTGCACTAGACCTTGCATTTTCTGAATGAGCTCTGTGTTTTCAGTTACCAGGCCTTTCCTTGCGCCTACCCTCTGCTTGGCAGCCTTTCCCCTGGTGTCTGCTTTCAGAGTTCCTCCTTCAAGGCCTAACTCAGCGAGAACCAGAATTTTTTTCTTTCATTCTTTGTTTTTTTTTTGGTGGTGGTCCTGTGGATTGAACCCAGGGCTTTCTCACAATCTGCATCTGTAGACTTTTGTTTATTCTTTCCTTTGAGACAGGGTCTCACCTAAGTTGTCCAATTTGAGTTCAGACTTGCTGTCTTTCTGTCTCAGCCTCCCAGAGTGTTGGGGTTATAGGCATGTGCCACTATGTCTGGCTGAGACAGAATCAGTTTTTTTCATATCTGTATTTTCTCCCTACCACTTCATAGATAGAAGCCTTGACATCACAGCACTTAGTATGTTTACGTGTGTACTTATTCTTTCCAGTCTCTTGTTAGGTTGAATTCCTAGAAGTATTTTATGTTCATCCAGTATCGGCAGCACTAGAAGACTCTCTGGCCCGCCCTGGCACTCTGTACAAATGGTCATTTTTAGCCTCAGTTGATCTCTTTGCCATGTAACAATAGGGTGCCTAGTTATCAGGCTGTGTGTCCATGCCTAGACATCACAATACTTAATTTCTCTCCTTATGTGTTTGGGCTTGCTTAGGGGGCTGTTTCTTTGTTTTGTTTTGTTTTGCAGTGCTGGGGATGTACCCAGGGCCTTATACCTTCAAGGCAAGGGTGCTGCTACTGAGCTATACCACTAACCCCTCTCCCTGTCTATCAGATCAAAGGTTTGTTATTATTTTCATTGTTGATTGATAAAAGTCACAAAGCCTGGCATTGTTAGGGCACACCTGTAATCCCATGACTCTGGCAGGCTGAGGCAGGAGGACTGAAAGTTTGAGAACAGCCTAGGCAATTCACTAACTTAGCAAGACTGTTTTAAAGTAAAAACAAATTTAAAGTGCTGGAGATGTAGTTCAATGGGAAGGCCCTAAGTTCAACCCCTAGAAACACAAAAACAAAACAATAACAACCCCCACATCAGTTGCAAGACAAAATGAAGTTGATGTAAAATTTCATGAAGTTTATTGAAAATAAAAAAAGGTTTTAAAAAGTTTCACATCTCTGATGCCGCATTATATGCCACAGACAAACCTGAACAAAGAAACTCCATGAGTAGGATGGTATCATAGGCCCAGTAAAGATTGGTTATATATAAAAAGATAGCACCTTCAGGAGTCTTGTGAAGTCCTCAGATAGTTTTCCAAAATTAAACAGTAAATCTGCAACAGGAAGCAAATTGTGTCTTATGGAGCGATCATAAAATTTGGGGGAAAATCAAAAGGCCGGGCGTGGTAGTGCATATCTGTAATCCTAGTGCTTGGGAAGCTGAGGCAGGAGGATCATTGAGAATTCAAGACCAGCCTGGGCTGCAAGGTGAGCTCAAGGCCAGCCTGAACTGCATAGCGAGACAGTGTCAAAAAAACAAAAAATAAAATAAAATTGGGGGGAAAATCATGGCAAAATTTTCTACTTACTTTTCATTTTAAGTGCATAATTGAATTTATACTATGTACTACATTTTGTCACATATATGAACAGAAATAACAGTTTTATTTTTTCAAGGTAAAGTTGTAGCACTGTTGTACTGTTTACTGTAGAGATTTAGTTTGTTGGATGACTAACTTCTGTTTTTCTTTTTGGTAGTAGGGATTGTACTCAGGGCCTTATATAGCTAAGCATACACTCTGCTTTTTAAGACAAATTAATATATTTTGTTTTTGTAGTGGTTTTCTTTTGTGTGTTGCATTGGTTCTTTTTGTTGTTGGTTTTTTCTGTTTTTGTAGAGACAGGATCTCACCATGTAGTCTAGGTCAGCCTTGAACATGCTATGTAGCTGCAAGCCTTGAACTTGCAGTCCTCCTGCCTCAGTTTACCCAAGTGCTGGAATTACAGGCATGTACTATCATGCCTAATTCAATTTTTTTAGAATAGTTTTAGATTCATAACAAAATTGAGCAGCAGTACAGAGTTTTCGTACATCTCCTGCTCTTTCCCAGCAAGCATAACTTCCCCCATTACCAGCATCTCTCAGCAGAACGATGCCTACGATGCATCATCAGGACTCAGAGTCCTTCATTTATATTAGGGTTTACTTTTTTCCCCTGCAGTGCTAGGGATTGAGCCCCCGCCTTTACACTAAATTCCATTCTCAACCTTTTTTTTTTTAAATTTTGTGAGACAGGGTTTCTGCAGGTCGGTAATTTGCCCAGGCTAGATTTGACATGATAATCCTCCTGCTGAATAATCCTTACTGTGTGGATGTGCCGGTTTGTTCATCCATTCATCTACCAAAGAGTGTCTGGGTCAATACTAAGTTTTGGCAGTTATGAACAAAGTAGCTATAAACACGTGTAGGATTTTATGTGAATGTAAGTTTTCAGTTAATTTGGATGAATACCAAGGAATGTGATTGCTGGTTATATGGTAAGAATTATGTTTTGTGTGTTTTTTTTTTTTTTTTTTTTTTGCGGTACCAGGGATCGAACTCATGACCTTGTGCTTGCCAGGCAGGCACTTATGCCACTGAGCTATATTCCCAGCCCAAATTATGTTTTGTTTTATAAGAAATCGCCAAATTGTCTTGCAAGGTGGTTGTACCATCATTTTGCATTCCCAGAGTCAATGAGAGTTCCTTTTCCTCCATCCTGATCAGCATTTGGTGTCTGCATTCTAGGTGTTGGCCATTCTAATAGGTGTGTAATAGTATATTGTTCAATCTGTAATGCTCTGATAAGGTGATGTTGGACAACTTTTCAAACCTTTTTTTCCTCAATTTTTATTTTTTATTAGTACGTGTTTGCAGTATGTACACTGCATTCTTCCTGGGGAGTTGGTACATGTACATAACACGCTTTAGCTCTTTTTTCATCCCTTTCTCCTCCCCTCCTATCCCTGTTCCTCCATCTCTTGGTTCCCTTTCTATTTGCAAAAACATTAGTTCCCTATTTCCTTTTATCTACCTTTTATTTTGCTCTTTATTTATATTTTTAGTTACTTGTATAAGAGAAATCATGTAATACTTAAGCTTGTGTGTCTGATTTATTTCATTTAACATTATGGTCCCAAGATGCATCCATTTTTCTACAGATGACTCGTTTATTCTTTATTGCAAAGTAGTACCCCATTCTATATAAATGTTAACATTTCCTTTATCCATCCATCTGTTTATGGGCATATAAGCCACTTCCAAGATTTAGCTATTATGAATTGTGGTACTATAAATAATGAGTATACTTGTATTGCTGTATTATGATGTCTTTAACTCTTTTGAGAAGATACCTAGAAGGGGAATAGCTGGTTGAGTGAAATTTCTACTTTGTTTTTTGAGGACTCTCCATACTGATTTCCATAGTGGTTATACTAGTTTATATGACCACCAACAGTGCAGAAAGCTTTCTTTTCCTCCACAGCCTCACTAGCATATGATATTGTTTGATTTCTTGATGAGAGCCATTCTTTCTCGAGTAGGATGAAATTTTAGTGTTTCATTTTGCATTTCTCTAGTGGCCAGAGATGTTAAACATTTTCTTCTTATGTTTATTGGTCATTTGTACTTTTGAGAAGTGTATATTCATTTTACTTGCCCATTTTTTTGTTTGGATCTTTTATTTTGGGGGAGTCTTTTTTTTTTGAGTTTTTTGTAATTTTAGATATTCGCTGTCTAAGGAGTAGCTGGCAAAATTTTTTTCCCGTTTTGTAGGTTGTTTCTTCATACTAATAGTCACAGTTGGGGTGCTGTTCAGAAAGTTCTTGCCTACACATATATCTTCGAGTTTTATCTGTTTTATCTCCCAGCAGGTTGTTTCCATTTTAACATTTAGATCTTTGATCCATTTTGACTGTACTTTAGTACATGGTGAGACTCTATTTTCTGCATGTGAATGCTAGTTTCTCATACACTGTTTAATAAAGAGGCTGTCTTTCCTCTGGTGTATGTTTTTGGCTCCTTTGTCAAAGATCAGATAGCTGGATGTGCCTGTATTTATTTATTTATTTATTTATTTATTTATTTATTTATTTTTGGCTTTTGGCTTTTGGCTTTTTCTCCGGTACCGGGAACCGAACTCACGACCTTGCACTTGCCAGGCAGGTGCTTTTGCCGCTGAGCTAAATCCCCAGCCCCCCTGTATTTATTTTTGCATCCTCTGTTCTGTTCTGTTCTATTGATCTGCATGTCTTTTTGTGCCAGTACTATGCTGTTTTTACAGTTGTAGCTTTGGAATATACAGTGGTACCTCAGTTCATGAGCGCTTTTGTTTGTGAACAATTTGGTTTGCAAACAGAAGTGTTTGGCAACATTTTGTTTTTGTTTGCAAATACTGCATCGGATTACAGCACAACTGCAACCATTTTTCCCACACAAGCACAAACATGGCCATCTTTTCCAAACTCATGGAACAGTTTAAGTTCATGAACTGAGATACCACTATAATTTGTTTTTTATATTCTTTTTTTGTGCGGGGGGTGTACCAGGAATCACACTCAGGACCTTGCACTTTCCAGGCAGGCCCTGTGCAGCTGAGCTATATCCCCAGCCCACCACTGTAATTTGAAGTCTGAGATTGTGATGCTTCCTGCTTTGCTTTTCTTACCCAAGATTGCTTTTGCTATTATGGGTCTCTTCTGGTTCCATGTGAATTTTAGGATTGTTTCCTCTAGTTCTAGTTTGGTTGGTATTGTGTTAAATCTGTGTATCAGTTTTGGAGTATGGGTGTTTGTACAATATTGTTCTGCCTACCTAGAAACAGGGGATATCATTCAATTTTTGATGACCTCTTTGATCTCCTTTTTTTTTTTTTTTTTTCGATACTGGGGAACGAAACCAAAACTTTGACCTTGCCAGGCAGGCGCTGTGCCACTGAGCTAAATCCCCAGCCCCAGATCTCCCTTTTTAGAGTGCTGTCATTTTCATCGTAGAGATGTTTCACTTTCTTCATTAGGTTAATTCCTAAATATTTAATTTTTCTTTTCTTTTTTTTGTTTTTTTGAGACAGGGTCTTGAGCTGGCCTTGAACTCACTTTGTAGCCCAGGCTGGTCTCAAACTCACAACAATCCTCCTGCCTCAGCCTCCCGAGTGCTGGGATTACAGGCATGTGCCACCACACCGGGCTTATTTAATTTTTCTTGATGCTATTCTGAATATTATTTTCCTTTTTCTTCTCAGTTTATTATTGCTATACAGAAACACTCCTGATTTTTTTGTGTGTTGAATTTGTATCTTCCCGTGTTGCTAAATTTTATTATTCTAGGAGTCTTAATCCCCAACCCCTATTTTAGGAGTCTTTCGGTGGATTTTCAGTCTTTTACATAGAGAATCATGTCATCTGCAAATAGTGATACTTTGACTCTTCCTTTCTTATATATATCCCTTTTTATTTGTTTGTCTTGCCTGATTGCTCTGGCTAATGTTTCAAATACTATATTGAACAGTAGTGGTGATAGTAGGCATCCTTGTCTTGTAGCTGAAATTAGAGGGAAAGCTTTCATCTTCTCCCCCTTCATATGATGTTAGCCATTGGTTTGTCATAGATGACTTTTGTCAGATTGAGGTAAGGTCCTTCTGTACCTATTTTTTTAAGGGTTTTTGTCATGAATGATGTTGGATTTTGTTAAAGGCTTTTTCTGCATCTATTGAGATGATCATATGATTTTTGTCCTTGCTTCTGTTTATGTGATGCATTACATTTATGGTTTGTGTATGTTGAACCACCCTTGGGTCCCTGGAATGAAGCCTACTTGGTTATGATGTGTCATGATCTTTTTAATGATTTGCTGCATGCATTCTGCTTGCCAGTATAGTATGTTGTATCTATATCTTGTTGGGAATTTTGTATCTATGTTCATTAAAGAGATTGGCCTGCAGTTCTCTATTTTGGTTGATCCTTATCTGGTTTTGAATCAGGGTAATGCTATCTTCCAAGAATCCCTTTGGATTTCATTAGTTCAAGGAGTAGTGCCAGTTAGATCTGCCCTGAAATTCTTGTAGAATTCGGCATTGGTTCCATCTGCACTTGGGCTTTTCTTAGTTGGTAGGTTATTACTGTTGCCATTTTATTGTCCGTTGAATAATTTATAATTTGGTAATTTATATGTATCTAGGAATCTATTCATTTCTTCTGAATTCTCAGTTTTGTATTGGAGTACAGGTTTTCAAAGTAGTTGCTAATAATCTTTGGGATTTTGGTGGTGTCCAGTGTCCATTGTGATTTCACCTTTTTCATTTCTAATTGCAGTGATTTGGGTCCTTTTTTTTGTAAGATTGGCAAATGGTTGGTCTATTTTGTTGTTTCTTTAAAATAAACCGCTGTTCAACTCTTTGTATTTTATTTATTTATTTATTTATTTATTTTTAAGGTAGGTCTCCCTCTGTAGAGCTTAGGGGGCCTTGGACTTGGCCTTGGACTTGTTATGTAGCGTAGGCTAGCCTTGAACTCTTGGTGATCCTCCTGACTGAGCCTCTCAAATGCTGAATTACAGATGTGCATCCCCACTCCCCAGCCTTTGTTTTGTTCTTAGTCTTAATTTCATTAATTTTTTCTCTAATCTTTCCTCTAATCTTTGTAATTTCCTTCCTTGTACTAGTTTTGGATTTGAAATGATCTTGCTTTTCTAGGACCTTGAGGTACATTATTAGGTTATTTATTTGGACTCACATGGATATTCAGGGATGTAAACTTTCTTCTTAGTACTGCTGTCAATGTCTCCCATAGGTTCTGTTATATTGTCTTGGCATTATTGTTTGATTTTAGGAGCTGATTTCTTCTGTGACTCATTGATTATTCTAGAGTGTATTGTTTAATTTCCATACATTTGCATAATTTCTCTGGGTTTTTGATATTTAGTTTCATGGTGCTATGATCTGATAATAATGGGATAATTTCATTTCTTTTGCATTTACTTAAGCATGCTTTATTCACTAGCATGTGGTCTGTTTTGGAGAAAGTTTCATATGCTGCTGAGAAGAATGTATATTTTGTTGTTGGGTGGAATACTCTGTAGATACTGGGTTTTTTTGGAGACAGGGTCTCAGTTTGTAGTGCAGGCTGGCCTTGAACTCGCTATGTAGCCTGGGCTGGCCTCATACTTGTGGTGGTATTGACCTGCCTCAGTCTCTTGAGTGCTGAGATTACAGGTGTGCGCCACTATGCCTGGCTGTAGATATCTATTAAGTCTGTGTATTTGAGAGTTTGGCTCAAGTCTAATACTTCTATGTTGCCTTTTTTCTTTTTTTGTTTGGTCTAGTTGATCTATTTGTGACTGTGAGATACTGAGATTCCCCACTATAACTGTGTTGATGTTTATCTGATCTTTTATGTCCAGTTGTGTCTGTTTTATGAAATTGAGTGTGCCCGTGTTCAGTACATATGTTTATAATTGTTATCTCTTCCTGTTGAATTATTCCTTTAACCAATATGTAGTGATCACCTTTGCCTCTACTGATCAATTTTGGCTTGAAATCCACTTTGTCTGAAAATAGGATGGCTACTCCTGGTTTTGGGTTTCTACTGCATGAAATATTGTTTTCTAAACTTTGATTTTTAGTATGTGAATCAATCAGTCAGTCTTTCTTTCTTTCTTTCTTTCTTTCTTTCTTTCTTTCTGAAACAGGGTCTTACTGTGCAGTTCAGGCTGGCCTTGAACTCACTATGTAGCCCTGGCTGGCTCTGAACTTGTAATCCTCCTACCTCAGCCTTCTGAGTGCTAGAATTACAAGTGTGTGCCACCATGACTGGCCTCAATATTTTCAAGATGGCAGTTGTTCCCAACTTCATCTTCTTTGATATCTTTCATCAGAATTTAATAGTTTTTCCTCACATTGGTGTTGCTCATAATTTTAGATTTATATCTAAATATTTTAGTGCAAATGGTAATGTTTTATTTTTGTTTTGGTACAAGAAATCAAACCCTGGGCCTCCTCATGCTAGGTAAGCCTGTATCACTGTGCTTGTTCCCCCAGACCTTTTTTGTTTTTTATTTTGAAACAGCGTCTTGTTAAGTTGTCCAGGCTGGCCTTGAACTTGTGATTCCACCACCTTATTTTAGTAGCTGGAATTAGAGGGGTGCACTATCACACAAGTTAATGCGTTTTTAATTCCACTTGTCCATTGCTGGTATATAGGAAAGTAGTTCACTTTTATCTATTCAACTTGTATCCTGCAATCTTGCTTATAGTATCTTATTCCAGGTGGGTTTATTGTCAATTTTTTTAGTTTTCTGCATAGACAATCATGTCACCTGCAAACAAAGAGTTTTATTTCTTCCTTCCTAATCTATATACTTTATTTCCTTTCCTTGACTTTATGCAGTAGTTGGGATTTCCAGTATAATGTTGAAAAGTATGTAGAGAAGATATCATTGCCTGGTTCTTGTTTTTATTATTCACTTATTTTTTTACAATATTGGGGATGGAACCCAGGGGCACTTTACCATGAGTTACATCTCTAACCCTTTTTATTTTTTATTTTTAGATAAGGTCTCACTAAGTTGTTCCCTTTGGCCCTGACCTGTACCTCCTGCCTCAGCCTCCCAAATCGCTGGAATTGATTTTTGTTTTTATTGGGAAACCTTTGAAGTTGTCACCATTAGATAAGTTGGTAGCTGTAGGGTTTTTGTGGATTTCATTATTAGGCTGAAGTTCCACTCCATTGCTTATCTTCTGAGTTTGCTTTTTATCATGAATGGGTGTTAGATTTTGTCTGATATCTTTTCTGCATCTTTGTACTGCTGATCATTCCAAAGTGAGAAATGATAGAAGTGAAAAAAGACTTGTAGGGGTTGGAATTGTAGAAATAGCAGTTCTGGAGACATGAGTTCAGATGGCTCTGAATCAGTGTTCTGAGGAAGGCAGGGAACGTGGGTGCTTACATGCTGAAAAGAAGGGAGCCACGTGACTGATAGAAGATGAAGACAAGGATGTATATGCAGAGTAAAAATCTCCATAAAACTAGAGTCCAGTAACCTTTTGATGTGGATCTTGAGCCTCTGAGCACAGTGAGTTGTCCAGTTGTTTAGATTGTTCTAGATAACTCTGGTCAAAGGGCTAAGATGACCACAGTTCTAATCCAGTAGCTCGACCCGTGCTTGTTTGCTACTGTAATGCCCCAATTCCATTCTGAGAAGCTCTTTCAGTGTTTCTTTCATTGTGATGAAAATAGCTTGTTGACCTGTTAGATTATATTAGTTGAATTTTGATTGTTGACCTTATAGTTCTGTGAATTAGGTCTTAATCTTTGATAGGTGTTATGGCTTGTGTCAGATGTCCCCCTGAAGCCTCATGCAGTCCTGGATGGGGCTTTTTCAGAGGTAGCCAAATCTAGAGCATGTGCCTGATTCATGGTGCAATGCTCGGATTAAGGATGCTAGATTAAGGGTGGGCGATTACTAAATCAGTCCACTGATTGGTTCAGCGCCATTCTAATCCCGGTACCCTGGATACAATATGAGGGGTAAAAAGAGGCTTGTCTTCCTTCCTTGCTTGCTTGCTTTTACTGTCTTCTGCTTACCATGAACTCCTTCTTTTCTGTGTTGCTCCTCTGCCATGCCACCCTGCCTTGGAACCAGCCAATCATGGACTGAAACCTCTACAGACTGTGAGCTGAATCACCCTTTCCCCCTTTCACTCTGGGAGCAGAGTATTTTTGTCTCAGCAAGAAGTGAAAAGTAACTAAGCTAATGAGGCAAGGCTCCTAGACCAGGAACTTCCTGAGTACTTTTTAGTTTTTACCTGCCTTAGCTGGGGCAGTATGGAGTAGTACATTCCCCTTCTCCCAGTTAGGCTCTGGGAAAACCGTAGCAGGTTAGGCACTGACAGAATAGCTTTTCCTGAGGGCAGACAACTGCTTAAAAAGACAGAATGCTATGGGTTTTTCTCTTTTCCTTTTTGTTTCGTCTTGTTTTTTGACACTGGGAATTGAAGGCAGGGCCTATGTATTAAGCTATATTCTCAGACTTCTTTTTTCTTTTTTAATGGGATCTTGTTAAATTAGTTGCTCAGATGGGACCTGAATTTTTGATTCTCCTGCTTCAGCCTTCCAAGTGCTGGGATTACAGGAATATGCCAGCATGTTTGGCTGTATTTGAAAATGCTTTCTTTTCCCCTCTGTCTGCTAGGAGCATGAAAAGATTTTTCTTTCCCTTTCAATAGTCACTGTGAAGATGTGGTGGAGCTTTAGGAGGTAAACAAACAGACAAACAAAAAAAACTTTGGGACGCCATAGTTGGTCCCCCTGAAGTTTTTTTTTTTTTTTTTTTTTTGTTTGTTTATTTATTTATTTATTGAGGTACTGGGGCTGAACCCTGGGCCTTTGCTGTGAACTATATCCCAGTCCCTTCTTAAAATAAATTGATTTACCTATCCCAGTCCCTTCTTAAAATAAATTGATTTACCTTTTTTTTTTTTTGAGACAGAGTCTCACTGTGTATTCTAGGCTGGCCTTGATTTACTTTGTATCCCAGGCTGGCCTTGAACTCAGCTTCCTGAGTCTAGGATTACAAGTGTGTGGCACCACACCTGGTTCAGAATTTTTTGAGATAGAGTCTTGGTAAGTCACTGAATTACCCAGATTGTGCTCTGCCTTGCAGTCCTTTTGCCTTAGCCTCCTGGAGTCTGAGGTTACAGGGGCCACCACACCTAGCCTTCCCTGAAATTTTGGACTGTGTTGTTCACACTGAGCACCCAGTAATTTTTTAGTTGTTTTACAGATTTTCCTGCCCTCCACTGGTTCCCATGGAGGTTTCTGCTCTGAGAGTGTCATTCTGTGCCTGCCTGTTCAACTTTAGAGGTGCATTCTGCCTTGTAACCTCATTTCACTAATTGATTGAAGAATTGATTCTTTCCCCCCTAATTTAGCTTTTTGTTTGTTTGGATCAAGTGGCTTTTTCCAAGCGATTTTTCCTGCCTGTAATACTGGGGATTAAACCCAGCACCTTTGCACTGAGCTGCATATCCAGTCCTTTTTATTTTTTATTTTGAGACTGAAACTTACTAAGTCACTAAGCTGCCCTGGCTAGTCTCAAACCTGTGACCCTTCTGCCTCAGCCTTCCAGAGTGTTGGGATTACATGTGTGTACCACCATGCTTGGGCCTTCTCATTCCAAAGCATCTTAAATGCCCGGCTAAAAAGCTGAAGTTTGAGTAGTACGTTATTATTTTCTTTTGGTCCTGGGGCTTGAATTTAGGGCCTCCAAAATACTAAGCATGGATTTCTCCTCCTGAAGAGCTATGCCCTCGGCCTAGTGGCATTTCAGTACCTACTCTGTGCTGTGTGTGTGCGCGTCAGCCCCTGAGCTGACTCCTGTTCTGCCTCCTGGATTTCCCTCCAGTTGATTTCTCCAGAATCGCACCATTCAGTATGTGCCTAGGGACAACATTTATCTTTCGCTTTCCACACTGAGATTGTAATCTCCACCTCTTTCACAATGTATTTACACATCTCATTCAGTGTGCTTAGTACTCCTTTTATGGAGTACTGTAGTAGCCCAGGGGTTAACGCCAAATCAATCAAAAAGCAACCCCTAGGAGGTCAGCGTGGGCTAGAGGGGATACCTGAGAAAGTGGGAGTATTGAACCCTGAAAGATAGAAGGACCTTCAAGTGGGAAGAGTAGGCAGAGAGGTAGGCTACTAAGATACAAGCTTGCTAAGGAGAAGGGCTTGAAATTTGCCTTTTAGGAAATGGTTTTGGGTTGGCCTAGGGGAGAGCTAAGAGGTGGGGGAGAGACTAGAAGCTGTGAATTAGGAGAGGAGGCTGCTGTAATGTAGGGCACAAAGGAGGACTTGCATTTGAGAACACTTTTTTTTTTTTTTGGTACTGGGAATAGAACTCAGGACCTTGTGCTTGCCAGGCGGGCGCTTGTGCCACTGAGCTCTGTCCCCAGGAGATCACCTTAAAGGAGGAAAGAATTTGGAAGGTAAGGAGAGGACCTGGCTTTGGAGGTAGGAAGAGTTTAGAGCCTTGGTGCATAGGAAAGGGTACTGCTGTTGTAGGTGAATCAGCAAGAGGACATTATGTTGGATAGAGATAAGAAAAAATTGAGTTGGAAGTCAAGCTAGAGATAGATTGACATTTCAATTTTGGGGAGGAGAAAATAGATAAAAAATGAAGAGAAAGTATTAAAAAGTCAGAGGAGTAGTTTTCAGATGGGAGTGATTTTTGCCCCTCCCCCTGACATGATAATGACTGGACACAGATTTGATTGTCATGATGCTATAGAGGTACAGCTGGCATCTAGTGGATAAAGGGCGGGGATATTTCTGAACTCCTGCAGAGGGTAGCCACCTCCTTCCTTGCCCCAAATGTTAGCAGTGCTGAGGTTGAGCCACCCTGGAGTGGAAGACTTGAGACCAAGTTTTACTCTCTTCTTTCTGTGACCTCTCAAAATTAACCTTTGCTCTGCAATTGATACTCATAATGAACAGCTGACTTCTCATGGGATCCTCACAAGAATCTCTACTAAATTCCTCTGCTTTAGGCTTAGAGGTATTGAGTAATTCGGCCAAGGTCAGAGTGATCATCTGTGCAGACTCAGGACTCCCTCTGGACTAGACTTCAAAGCCTGTTTTGTGTGTGTGTCTCTCTAGGGGGCATATTGGGCATCAAACCCAGGGTTTCACATTGTTATGTTCCCAACCATGTATGTATGTATGTTTTGAGACAGCATCTTACTAAATTGCTGAAGAGAAAGTGTGAAATAAGAAAAAGCAAGATTATTAGAAGAATTACAAACATTGCCTAGTACACCTAGATCATCTTATTCCTAGTCATAGTATGTGACTCATTGCTCACTGGCTTTTTCTTTTTTAGCAGTTTTGGGCATTGGTGCCAAAGACCTTGCCTCATTCATTTTGGCTTTCACTAAACAGTCATTGACAGCTTAGTCATTAAAGCCCATGAGCCAGAGAGAGTGCAGAGAACACAATAGATGAAGGATTTCCAGGTTATGAGCTCGTTTTGGCCAACCAGCCTTCCTTCCTTCTGTGTGGGAGTAGGGGACAAACTTCGAATCAAGTCACACAGTTTAGAACAGTAGCTCATCTGTTTGCTCTGGCATTTATTTGAGCTTCAAGAGTATGTGACAAGAAGAAAAAACAAGGGCTTTTAACTCAGATATAATCCCTGTCCTGTTGCTTGGTAACCAGAAGCCCATGTTGGTTGTTGACTGGAAGTGGCTAGGGATTCTGAAAAACTACTTGGAGGAATTGCTGCCCTGGGGATTGCAGAAAACTTCTTAATTATGACATATTTAAATCTGGGGAAAATTGTCTAGAAACACACTTAGTTTTTTAACTGGTTAAGAAAAAAAAAATCACATTTTTTTTTAAAAACAGCTTTATTATGCTTTGTTCACTACTGTATCATTTATAGTCACTCATTCAAAGTATACAATTAAGTGCCTTTTAGTATGTTCGCAGATACATGGAGCTGTCTCCACAGTTGACTGTAGAACATTTTCATCATCTCAGAAAGAAACCCTGTCCCTTTTAGTTGCCACCTCCTGCCTCCCCCAGCCCATCCTAGTCCCTGGCAACCACTAATGCACTTTTAGTTGCTGTAGATTCCCTGTTCTGGACATTTCATATGAATGTGGTCACATAATATGTAGTTTTGCGAATAGCTTCTTTCAGTTAGTGTAAAGTTTTTAGGATTCATGTTGTAGCATATAGCATCTATTAGCACTTTATTCTTTCTAGGAGACAAGGTCTTGTTAGTAGTGGCACGATTCTGTAATCCCAGCTACTTGGGAGGTTGAGAAATGAGGATAACAAGTTTGAGGCTAGCCTGGGAAACTTACTGAATTCCTGTCTGAAAAAATAAAATTTAAGAGATGAAGATGTAACTGAGCACGCCTGGATTTAATTCCTAATACCACAAAAAAAAAGACAGACAAGAAGCCAGGCATAGTCGCACATGCTTTTAATCCCAGCATTCTGGGAGACTGAGGCCAGTGGATCCCAAGTTCAAGTCCAGCTGGGCCATTTAGTTACTTGGCAAGGCTCTGTCTCAAAATAAACAAAAAAGAGTTGTAGCTCAGTTTGAAGGCCCTTGCTGGGTTCATTCAATCTCTAGTAAAACGCACAAACACACACACACACACACACACACACACACACACACACACTCAGAGAGGGAGAGAGAAGAGGGAGAGAAGAGGAAAGTCTGGCTGGATTACTGAGTGTGACCTCAAACTCCATGAAGTTTTACGATTTTAACTTTTTAAAAAATTAATTAATTAATTAATTAATCTTTCTTTCTTTGTTTTTTTTTTTTGGTACCAGTAATCAAACTTACGATCTTACGATCTCATGCTTGCCAGGCAGGTGCTGTGCCGCTGAGCTATATCCCCAGCCATTTTAACTGTTTTTAAATGCATAGTTCAGTGGTGTTAAACACGTGCACATTGTTGTAATGTACATGAACTTTTTCTTCTCAAACTCAAATTCCATCCCCATTAAACAGTGATCCTCCTTTCCCACTGAAAGCCCTTATTAGGGCCCAGTCAGCATCTTTTTCCATTTACAGTATCTTGTGTGTGTTGATCTACGGCCCTGCCAATCCCTTAATTTTAGCCATTGTAAAACCTGTTTTCAAGCCAACTGTGGTGGCGCATGCCTATAATCCCAGCAGTTGGGAGGCTGAAGCAGGAGGATTGCGATGAGGTCAAGGCCAGCCTGGGTTACATAGTACGTCCAGGCCAGCCTGAACTATATAGTGAGACCCTGTCTCAAAAAATAAATAAATAAGTAAACCCTTGTTTTCAAACTTCTGAACACTAGAACTGTAAGATAAATTTGTGCTGTTTCTTAGAGTTTTGTCTTCTCTCCATTAGAAGTTTTTCTCTTTTTTCTTTTTCCTTCCTCTTCTTTACTTTCTTTTAACAGTACTGGAGATCCAATCCAGGAGCTGAGCTACATCTCTAGCTAGCCCTTTTAGAGACGTGGTCTTGCTAAATTGCCTGGGCTGGCCTCAAATGTTAATCTTTCTGCCCCAGTCTCTACAGTTGCTAGGTTTACAGTGTGCACCACTGCACCTAGCAGAGCAGAAATTTCCTGAAGGGGTGGACCAGAGCATGTTTCCACTGGGTTTCCTTTTTGCAGTACTAGAGAGTGAACCTAAGGGTCTTGGCACTGAGCTATTTATTTTTCAATTTTTTGTCCCTCTTTTATTTATTGCTTTATTTTTGGTTCTTGCTATGTGGTTCTGCCCTTGAACTCACTATGTAGCCCAATCTGGCCTCGAATTTGAAACAGTCCTCCTGCCTCAGCCTCCTGAGTGCTAGGATTACTGGTCTGAGCCACCAGTATTTTTTGAGACAGGGTCACACTAGTCACTACTAAATTGCCCTAGCTGGGCTCATACTTCATATAACTCCTGCCTCAGCCTTCCAGAGTGCTGGGATTACTGGTATGTGGCTTCATGTTTTGATTCTGATGTTGCCCAGGTTTCTACCACGGTGCTTTTCTTATGTAAATAGTTGCTAAGATTTATTGACTAGATAAGAATAGAATTTAGAGACTCTTGAGTCTACCACAGCTGAAGTACCTCTTATCTGTAATTCCTCATTGTGTAGTATTTTGTATTTTGCATTTATTGCATAACTAACCTTCGATACCTGATCATTTTGTACACAGGCAGATAATTTGTCCCCAGGTTGTTGCTTTCCTGTGTAAATGGCTCTGTAACTTGCTTTTGGTCTTAGTAGACAGCTGAATTTGATTGTAGGATATTGAGGTCTCTTTGGGCTTCATGGAGAGCTCCAATAACCAGTTAATGTTGCAAGATTTTTGAAGAGACTCAAAATCAGTTGAGGAATTTTTGGTAACACTAGCAGAGAAAAGGTAGGTCTTGGAACCACATACTAAATGGGAAGCCCTGGAGGTGAAGGTTTGAATATTGCCCCAAGATTTTTGTTAGCCTTAACTTGGAATCCTTCTGCCTGATCCTCTTGAGTGGCTGGGATTACAGGTGTGCACTAGCACATTGGCCTGCCCCAAGATTTTATAGAGTGATTATGAGAGTATAATGGAGGGACTGACAGTGTAGCCCAGTGGTAGAGTTCTTGCTACTTACTTAGCTTGAGCACGAGGTCCTGGGTTCCCTCCCAGCATTACAAAACAAAACAACAACAAAAAACCGCTCAGGAGATGAGCTTGTATAGTGAAAATCTTGGATTCTAAAAGAATATGAGCCTAAGGAGATGGATTATGTGTCCTGTTCCTAGTGCTGAGGAGGTTCTTGTCATTCATTCTGTAGGTATACACTGGCAGTTTTGTGTACAAACAAAAACAAAAACTCCCCACCTCTATGCTTAGAAGAACAGATTGGGCATTTCTGTTTTTAATTTGGCTCATGGAATTAACTGAAAAGTGGAGCTCATCATTCATGTTCCACGTATCCTGAGAGAATATATGGAGCTTAGATGAGAACAGTTCTTTTATAACCCTGACTTCTCTTCTGTATGTATTTACCAAGAAAGGGACATACTTCATCTCCACAACATGAGTCCTCACCATCTTCTGATTCCAACAGGGGTGGCCTCAGTAACATGCTGTTCCAGTGCTCCCTACCTGACACCACAGCCTCGGTGGGTGATGAGCCTCGGAAAGTGCTCTTGCGACTGTATGGTGCCATCTTACAAATGGTGAGTTCAGGGGCTCCTTGGGAGGGGGGGTTGTTGACCTTTCTGATCTTCTTTCCTAAGATCCTGGAAAGAGATTCTAAATACTTTAGTGTTATACTAAAGATATTTAAATGTACTGCTTTTATTTTAATTGGTTTGTACAAAACTTGGTTTGTTATTCACATTCTAAATTAACTCATGTTTATATTAGTAAATATTAGTACTTAGTATATTCGTAAAACAAGTAATATTAGTGAAACAAGTATTGTCATTTTGCATCTAAAGAAAATATAATTTTAGTTAAGTCTTATAGTGCTTGCTTGGATTTTCTACAGTGAAATTTCAGTTCAGACTTAGATTGTAAAATTCTAATGTGGAGAAAGAATCGTTTTGTAGCATAATCAAAAAGATTTTATACCATAAATATGTACAATTATTATGTGTTAGTTAAAACTCAAAAACATTTTAGAAAATAGTTCCATTTAACAAAGTATGCTCTCACTGCAGCTGCCTTTGTTAACGATTTCTCTGAGATACCTTTATTAGAATATACTAGATTTGTAGTCTTTCTAAATTTTTGTATTAGTCCAATTTAATTTTCAATTGAAATACCTTTTTTTGTATTGTTTTGGAATTCAATTAAAATACCTTTTTTGGAATTGTTTTATCCAGTTACAGGATATCCAAAATGAGTTTTTTTTTTGTTTCCCCATTTCACTGATCATACCTATAACACTGTTAGGTTGATACCCATTTTACTCGTGGATAGTATCTTCAGAAAATAGAGAAGAACAGTTTTCTGATGAAATTTTTTAAGAGACCAGTCTATTTCAACTCAGTCTAAAAAAGCAGATCATGCCAGACTTGGTGGCACGCACTTGGAAAGCTGAGGCTAAGGTGTGAGAACCACCATGAGTTTGAGGTCAGCCTGGATTATATAGTGAGTTTAAGGACATCCTGAACTACATAGCAAGACCTTGTCTTGAAAGAACCCCAAAAATAAAAAAATAAAAAATAAAAAGCAGGTCATGTCCATGTCTGTGATACTTGATTCTGTGCTTAAATGTATAAAAAAATTGATAATCTAATTGGTTAAATTGTCATAATGTGAATGAATCTTTTCATTAGGTAATTTTTCCTTGACTGTGTTAAACTGTGAAAGTGGTTAAGATCTGGAAGTACAGGAAACATGTTAGAATATTTGGAGCTGTACATTGCTGAGGACATCTGAAGTCAGTTATTAGGTACTGGTGCACAACTAGGGCTACCTACATAAAACACCGGGCTTCTACTGAAAATATATAAGCAGAAAGATTCTTGTGTTTATTATGCAGTTTGGTTTCTTTTATTTAATCAAATTGCTGTTTCAGAGCATAATTTTTAATTGATGTCCTTTTGGCACCTTTTAATGAAATCAGTCTTTTTAGCACTTTTTTTTCTGTAGGACCACTTACATTCTGTAACAGTTAAGTCTCACTTCTGCTCTTTTGTGCATTTTGCATTTAAGCAGTACTTTTTAAAATACTTGAATGATAAATAGCTCCTGAAATTGTGATATGATTGTTGTTTAATTCTGATAAGGCTTTGGTTCCTAGTTCTAATTTAAATAGAAGCCATTTAAGTACTCACACTATGCCCTTTTAGTAATAGACTAAACTAGGAGTCAATTCTATGCTGTAGAGCAGTGCTGCAGTGAAGTTCTGAAATGTTCTGTATCTGTGGTGTCCAGCATGGTTGTCACCAGGCACATGTGACACTTTGAAATATAGCAAGTGTGACTGGCGAACTGAATTTAAAATTTAATTTTAGTGAATTAAAATAGAAAGTCATGTGTAGCTGATGATTGCTATATTGGACAGCTTAGCTCTAGAATGTGCTGGGTTAGTATATGAATAATTTTGTAAAAGTCAACTGCAACCCAGCCTGTAACGGGACAGTATTTCCTCCAGTAAAGGTTCACTATCAGCTAATACTTCATCTTTTGGGAATTTTAGCTGTCTGGAAGGTATTACCTTATAGTAGTTAAGTATAATAGAAATGCCTGGAAATAAAATTTGTGTAAATAGAATTCTATATTCTTACTTATTTTTACGGAAGAAAATTTGGATAACTCAGAAAAAGAACTAGAATAATCAAAGCTACTTGAAATGGAGTCAGCTCTTACCAAACAAATAGAATGAAGTATGTTTTATGAACCTTTCTAACTTTGGGGGCAAATACTCTACTACATTTAGCTATTCAGTGTGCTTTTATCTTTTAAATGTTTAAGTTTCCATTTCCCTTCCTGAAGCTACACTTACTGATGAAAAGTGAAGATCATGCTTGCTAGCATCTCATCAGAACAGGCAGGCAATGAGTGATTTTTCTAAGAGATAAGCAGCATATGTCTAGCAATCTCACAATTGACTTATTAAACTTAAAAACTTATTTTATTAAAAAATGAACTCATTTTTGTTGGAAAAAGCTTTGCTTCAAGGTAGGAATGTATATTATTAATAGCTAATTTAGTTCAAGTGTGCTCTTTTGGTTGAAACTTAAATTTAGTAAAATCATGGAACTTACCACTTTAAATTGAAAAATTTTTCATTCTCAAATTTTGCAGTCTACAAGGACACTTGTTGCCACCTGAGAGTTTCAAATGTTAATGGCTGTTGTAGACGATTGGTTGTTGGGAATACTGTGACAGCATGAGGAGAGGAGCCAAATTCAGGGACTCTGAAATGGTGTGGTAGAGAAAGAAAGTAAAGTAAGATATGAGCAGGTAAAATAAAAGTTGAGCTCTTGTGACAGCTCCTACAACAGTGCGCCAGGGATTTTGATATGGAGTAAATTGCTTTTCAAAGGTTTTTAGCTCAGTTTTCAAATTTCTGTTACTTATTCTTGGCATGGGTGCAATCAAATTGCTGATTTATGATCAACTGTTTGAAATGAATCTGGGCTATCATGAAAGGAGATATCTATGGCCTATATTGAGGCCTTTGTTCTTAAAATGCCAGAATTGATAGTAAATTATCAGGATTTGCAATAGGACATGTGGTGGAATTAATATGGAGACCCATATAATAAATCCTACTACTTTAAGAAATGTATGGGCTAAAGACAATTAAATTAAATATAGTATAACTCAAATGGTTTTGCTTTCCTTTTTCACTGTACTTTATAAGAAAGCACATACATTCTATATATGTATGTGTGTTTGTACAGAAATAATTGGTGTCTCCTTGATCAGCTGTGTAAATGCCACTGTAGCCTTTAAGGTGGGCCACAGTTTACTCTTTCCTTAACATGGTAATTGAAGACTACAGCACATAATGATAGGCCCATGTATTTTCTCAGAGTATTTTGCTGTTTTGCTTAATTATAGATGGACCAGTTTAGTATGTCCCTACTTTTCTTTTCCTTCTCATTTTAAGCTCTTGAACTTTTTACCTCTGACAGTCAAATATTAAGTAGAAGTACTTCAAGTGACTTGGTTTAAAATTTTCTCAGTTTTCTCATATTTATTCCTTTTGATGTTGTGAGATGTCTAATTTCCTTTATTTCCATAGTGACAGTGAAATAACTGCTCTTTGGTGCAGTTCTCTAAGGGTTATGTACCAGAAAGCCAAGGTAAAGCCTTCTGCTTAGGTTCACACTCACAGTTTGTGTCCCACAAATATCTGTCTCTTACGGCGCTTAATTTTGTGTGAGATGAGACATAAGCAAACGCTCTAACTGTCCTGGAAGTTTTGTTTAGAATTCGTGTTGGTTTTAGTGCACTAAGGAAAAGTCCCATGTTTAACAAGGACAGGAGCAGGTCCTTTTGAAAATATGAACAGGAGTCATAGCTGTACAATCTGTAGGAAATTATTAAACATAAAAATGTTGGTTAATACATGTCAATATAATTTAGCATCAGTTTTACATAAACTAGGTTTAAATTTAATAGAGAGGAGGCTATTTTCATTCATTGCAGGGATGATGAAAACCAAACTGAATTGTGAAGTTACTGTGAACTAACGTAGAATAGTTAATTGAAGTTTTGAGAGTACTTCAGCTTTTGCTTTTGTAGAAAGAGATGTAATTGCTACAAGAGAGCTTGAAACTATAAAACTAGCTATAAATGTAACTTGATTTTTTTCCTTTCTAATACTGGGAAGGAACATGAGCTCTGCAACGTCCAGTAGCAGCCTTTTCAAAGAAGCAAGTTTGGCTGATTACAAATAACCAGTTTGCTTATTTATCATGAATTGTGGAAGACACAAATGTCAGTACGTATTGTTCATTCAATGTAACCTGTGCCAGTTGGCGGAAGTCTCAGAGGAGTGCTTTGTCTCTTCCTCTGTCAGAACAGTGACTCTGTGTTAAGCCAGATCCTCTGTGCATGAATGGAGAGATTGGCCTCGCCGTTACCAACGGTCTCACAGGCATGAATGTTTATAACACACATCAAAGATCTCTCTTGAGTGTTGTCTGGAAAAATGTTTTTGTTTGTTTTTTTGGGTAATAGAAGGCTAATATTAGTGCTTGTTTGAGTACTAACCATAATATACTTGAAGACATCAAGGCACAACGCAGATATTTATTTGTAATTCAAATAAGAAAAATTTGGGACACAGACCTTTTTGAATCCAGGAAACAAAATACCCTCTTCCCTATTTTCTCTTATCTCCAGTTTAAAAGTTAAACCACAGTAAAATATGGAGTGGTTCACAGATAGTTAATATTAAAGCATTTGTTACTGAGAAATCTATTGCTTATTAATTCTGTGAACTAAGGTCACACTCACGGCAAAATCAGGATTGCTAACGCTTTTTAATGGAGAGCTGCCCCTCCTCACTGAATAGTATGAACTCTTCCCCCCCCTCCCATTGCACTTAGGATCATTATGAGTTCACATTGTTTTGTTGGCTCTGTTTTTAAAAAATTACCACCACCACTACCCGCAGCCGGGGATGATGGCACACAGTTGTAATCCCAGCACTCTGGGAGGCTGAGGTAGGAGGATTGCAAGTTTGAGCCCACCCAGGGTAATTTAGTGAGTCCCCATCTCAAAATAAAAAGGGACTGGGGATGCAGCTCAGTGGGAAAGCCTTGAGTTCAATACCTACTATGGCAAAAAAAAAAAAAAAAACAAACCAAAAAAAAAAACCCCTCCCCATATTTTGAATATCATGTAATTAAATTTACTCTTATAAGAAACTTCCCCCTTGGAAGTAAAACTTTTTTTTCCCTTTATTGTGTGTCCCCCTTTTGTCCAGCCTCATGTTTCTTAGCTGATATTCCCTCACATACACACGCCATTGTTGCTAAATTACTGTCCATAGTCCATCCATACCTGCCTTGGTGCCTTCTTTTGATAACTAAATAAACCACAGACTACTATGTCTAATTTTGACATATTCAAACTGTCCTTGTCTTGCTGGTCTTAAATGTTTGGAATTTATAGCATGAAGCCAATGCAGATTTCTGGTCTCTGGAACGATGGCTTGACTGCAGCCACCCCAATCTGGGAAGGAATGTCTTGTGTTGGGTGGAGTGAAGGGCGATGGGGGTAATGTACCACTTTAGCTGTATGTGCATGTGTTCTCTGCTGCAGGCTTGTCCATGCGATCGTGCCTGGAGCACTCTGGTTTCCAGGTGACAGACACGATTCACGGTATAGTATGAGACCTCTGAAGTTGGAGCATTCTCTACAGCTTTAATTTCTTTCTTTTAGTTCTTGGAGTCAAGAAATGCTTTTAAAAAAGAAAATTGTAATGCTTGTTAAGTAGCACCAGCTACAGTTTGTGCTGTGCTTAAAAAGAGGTATAGTGATTAAGATTTTAGAATGTTATATATAAATATATCTTTTTTTTTTTTTCGGGGTGGAGGGGTTCTTTGGGTTTGTTTTGGTTTTTGTCCAAGGCAAATGAGATCCCTTTCTTCTGTTTCCTCAGTAGAAAATGACAAACATTTAGTAATTTTTGAACTTTATAGTAGGCCTCAACTTGAGAATTTAATTGAAGTACTTAATTCTTCTCCCTTCATTCCACTTTTAGCATTAAGGAAACACCGTATGTATCTATAGCTCTTTCAGTCAGAGTTAGCAATAAACTTTCTTTCTGTGCTGATCAGTTAGTATACTTTTGCATGTCTTAGCTGATTGGGTACCCAAGTCCTCAGCAGAGCTGCTCTATATGGCCTGGAAAAATATTGCTAGCGAGACAGCCTCAGGTGCTTCTGCGGAAGCTATTCAGCCTTGGAAGTCCCAGACATCCTAGGTCATGAGGTTGTCTGGATCAGACAAATTTTGAGAAGGTCTTGTAATGAGCCTTCTTTCCCTGAGCCTCCACTCACCAGCTACTAGCTTTTGTCACCTGAAGCCTTTCAGAGGTTCTAGTCTTCACCCATGTTTGAGTCATATTGTTTTGATATTATTAATGTTCAAAAAGGTCAGGTTTTTTAGAATGTTCTTTGGGATGATGGTAGATTCTATAGAGACTACCATAAACTATTAGAAGTCACTTATCTGTTTAAACACTTGTGATTGGAGCTGGGGATTTAGCTCAGCGGCAAAGCGCCTGCCTGGCAAGTGCAAGGTCGTGAGTTCGGTTCCCAGTACCGGAGAAAAACCAAAAATAAATAAATAAATAAATAAACAAACACTTGTGTTTAAGTGCTCATGAACTAATCACATAAGCTATACTTTAAAATCATTGCATTGAGCTTACACATTTTAATGTGTTCTGTAAAACATTTTTATAGAATACTATTTTAAAAAACCATAGAAGGAATAAGAATAGGATTTTTTTCATAAAAATCAGGGAGAAGGAAGATTAGCGACCCTGACAGCACTGAGAAGAAAACATTGCAAAGAAAGAGCTGCAAATGGCTGCTGTGCATTCCACGGAGTCATGACACTTGCACTTTTTTTGCCCCACTTCACCTGAGATGGAACACTGTTGCAGGATCAGTAGAAACTTGGCAGGGTTAGGCCAGGGACTGTGATAGGTGCCACCCCTTTCTTAAGAATCTTCTCTCTCAGCCAGGTGTGGTGGCACATGCCTGTAATCCCAGCACTTGGAGGCTGAGGCAGGAGGATCCCTGTGAGTTCGAGGCCAGCCTGGGCTACAAAGTGAGTTCAAGGCCAGCCTGAAGTGTATAGTGAAACGCTGTCTCAAAAAGACAACAACCACAAAAAAACCTAATAAACAGAAAAACTCTCCTAGAGAGTTATGTGTGGTCAGATAACTGGAGTCAATATTAGAAATCTTCAAAACCACAGACTAGGCTGCATATAACAAAACCCAATACCACTTCAGGACTAAACAAACATCACACCTCTAGTGTTGAGAACAGTGCAGCTCCTCCTGTTACTCTCAGGGGTGCTAAGGACCTGGAGTTTCTGGGACTCTGCTGCAAAGACAGTCTCAGGCTAGTGAGGGGTAGGCTTTTTTCCAGAACTAAACTTTAGATGCTCTGGAAATTGAGTCTGGCCAACAGTTGAATTAATCTCATGTGCCCCAGTTTACTCTGTATTTTATGTAACACCTTTAAAAGAGAAATAGTAGCTGAATGATCCATGGGTTTTTTGTTTTGTTTTGTTTTGTTTTTGATAGGGAAGGGGTAATGGGAAGAAGAGAATATCGTAGAGTGTCCTGTGAAACACTTATTTGTATCACTTCAGTTTCCACAGCTACCATTATTTGTATTGTATGTATTTCCTTATTATGGCATTGTCTGGAATTGATAAAGATTTCATTTCTTTTCTTTTCTTTTTTTTTGGTTTTGGTTTTGGTTTTTTTCTAGTACTGGGAATTGAACTCACGACCTTGCGCTTGCCAGGCAGGCGCTGTGCTGCTGAGCTAAATCCCCAGCCCCAGGATTTCATTTCTTAAATAGCATTCTCAGTTTGTTATGCTCTTGACGGGGTCTCATTCTTTGGGGCTGAGTTAACCACTTTTCCCAGCCTGTCCCAAGAGCAGCCTATGCAGTAGTGGATCTTTAAAGACACTTTAAATGTTTCAAATAACTACCTGCCACTTCATGCCAGTTTCTGTAGGCCACCTGTAGTAATTTATTTATATCTACACACCCTCATATACTCAGACCCCTAGGGAAAACTAGTGTGCTACTTTGTTTCATCTCATAAATGGGACTTTGCTAAAAGTTTAGCCATAAACCCACTTCCCTCATTCTTAGAGGAGTCTTTTATTGAGTACTGGCCGATCAGATCCTAGCACTGCAAAACAAAACCAAAAATTGGCCAGTGTGAAAATTTTTATTAAGGTAGTTTATTTGATGATTAAATGTTTTTAAATCCTAAAATTACATAACACCAAATTTAATCAGTGAAATCTTGTCTTAGGCCCTAAAGCTGTCTTACTACCTATTTATTTTCTTTTTTAAGGTCTGAAATAGAATATTTTGAAAACTAATAACTTGTAACTTGGTCATTTACTGCTTTGACAGTCTCACTGAAAATAAAAAACTGAAATACAGAGCCTTAAAATACGATTTTATCAGAAAAGTGACATTTTAAATCTCATACCAATAAATAAGTATTATATAAGCTGGGTGTGGTCGTGCATGCTTGTAATCCCAGCACTCAGGAGGCTGAGGCAGGAGAATCACCTCAAGTTCAAGGCCTGCCTGGGCTACATAATGAGTTCAAGACCAATCTGAACTACATAGTGAGACCCTGTTTCAACAAAACAAAAAAAACCCAAGTATATGTATATAATAAAAGTAACACATTTTTAAGCAATTTTTAAATTATAGACACATATAAAAATGAAAATCCTCTATTCTCTCATCTTCCTAGCTGACAGAATTTAGACTTTTAGAAATTTAGATTTTAAGTTTAAAAGTTTTTGGACAATCAAAATCTTTCAGCTTTTAAAATCTTTGGTAGGGGGCTGGGGATTTAGCTCAACGGCACAGCGCCTGCCTGGCAAGCGTGAGGTCTTGAGTTCAATTCCCGGTACTGGGAAAAAAAACAAAGAATAAAAAAATAAATAAATAAAAATAAAAAAAATATTAAAAAATCTTTGGTAACTTAAAAACTTTAAAATGTTAACGTACCCTTTTTATTACTGCTACTACTTTAGCCTGTTTTATTTTCTACATCACAGGTTAATGAGTACATGACTGTAATAGATTGTCTGGAAAATGAAACCCAAAATAGGAAGGAAATTGACAGGAAGTCAGTGGCAGCATAGTTTTACCATGGGGTGGAGGTGGGGTAATTTATAACATAGAATTCACCTATTTAAGTTGTACAATTCAGTATTTTTCAGTACATACAAAGTTGGGTGTCTTATGCATACTTGAGACATTCTAGTTTCTTAGGTTTTGAAATTGCAGTGTTTATTCCTAAATATCTTTTTATTATGGGTAATTTCAAATAAATACAAAAGTAAGCTGAAGACTGAACCCCAAGTTCATTTTCCGCACCTTACCAGTCTTCTTTCATCATGTCCCTGGCCTCCTTCCTCAGGGTTATTTTGAAGCAAATTCCAGACATTAAATTATTTCTTACATAAATAGTTCAGATGTATAAGATGATTTTTTTAAAAAAAAATTACTATGGGCCAGGGATATAGCTCAGTGGCACAGCGCCTGCCTGGCAAACACGAGGTCATGAGTTCAGTTCCCTATATTAAAAAAAAAAAGATTACAGTAATGTTCACATCAAAATAATTAGGGGTAAGCATGTAGCTCAGTGGTAGAACATGAATTTAACATGCAGGAGACCCAGGGTTTGGTCCCCAGTACCTCCCTACAAATGAAATAATACTTTACTACTAAAATAACTAGTGTTCAAATTTGTAATATTTTTATACTTGTATATAAGAATTTTTATTAGCTTGCAACTTAGAGGAAAGTTTGAAGTTATGCTAAATAATTTGTACAATATATTTTACTGCCTGCCTCAAATAAATTTGTATCACTGAGTAAAATCTAAGTGATTCCAAAATATACTTTATTTCCTATCTTCCTGGACAGAAAATATCTGTGATCTCTTTTGGCAAAGTGAATAGACCTCTACTTGACTCACATCAGGAGGCTTCTTCCAACTTTCTCATGACATCTTCCTGGCTTGAGGCTTCCTGGTTGTACTCTTCTTGTTTGCAGGCTCTAGGGAGCCTGGGCATTCTGTACTGAGGAAACAGAACTCAGGGCTGCATATTGCAGAAGTCCATCTTGCCTTTGCAATGGTGCTCTTATGATGTAAGTTATGCATTTATTTTGGGTGAAAGGGGTGGGCAGGAGTGGAGAAATAATTAATGGAATTTATGTTTGTTTCTAGTGCTAATGTATTCTGGTGCTAAAGAGTGACCTTGTAACTAACTATAAGCCAGTTTGTAATTTTGGGTTAAAATGATTTGCTTTTGAGAGCACCATTAGACAAGGAAAGGGACTTCTGTTAGCTAAATAACCCATTAACTGTATCTCCCTAAGAAGATACAGTTAGAGCAATAACAGCATAGGAATAACCATAGTCATTTAGAATTTGGTGCAGGTCAAATCCCGTTACACATTTCAGTAGGACACCTAAATTTTTTATTTGTCTTAAAACTTTTGGTACAAAATAGTAATATGTAATGTATCAGATTACAGAGCTATTGTTTGCTCTTTACTTTCTTGTCAGGGGCACAAAGACTTTAAGGGGCATGTCAGTCCCATTCAGTGTCCTAATCAACACTGCAGCGAATTTTCTTACTGTTGGAAACACAGATGTAAGTTTGCCCCAGGCCCCCACCATACTAGGTTGCTCCTTGGGCTTGTTTGCTTTGTGCTTCACAGTGCTGGAGCTTTTGTTTACCATGCAAGCATCAGGATTTGCTCGGGGCTCTGCTGGAAGACTAACATCAGCAGAAGGAGAAGCTCCTGCTCATTGACCACTGAGGCATAAGTCTAAGGTACATTTCCTCATGAGAGAGTTTTGGAGTTAAGGGAGTGAAAAATCTTTATTCAGGTGACTCACTTCTCCCTAGGGTTTATTATAGCATACATCAGCAAGTGTCTAGAATGTTTTTGTAATATTTTAATTTTTATAACTTTCATCGTAATGGGATTTAACCTGTAACATCTTTTCATCAGAAAAATGCAGATTACACAAATGAAAATATCATGTATCCCCATTTGTACTTTCTGTACTTTGTACCAAATATACTTAGCTATATATTACAGATATTATTGAGTATGTGTCTGTGGAAACATTAGAAGCCTTTTGCAGATAGCTTTATGAATATGGATATTTGTTTATAGACATGTACTGTTTATACAAAACATGCATTGAAATGCCTGGAATGTTATTTTGGTGTATGATGAATGAGAGTGGTTGCTTTAAATCACGAGGTTTTTTGAATGCTGCTAGAGTAGCTGGTGTTGCTTAACATGGCATTTTTTCCCCTGTCCACACTTTCCACCCTTGGTACAGGTATTTTTGATAAGCTGTGGAATGGAAAGGTATGTTTTTCACGGGATGTTCAAGAATCTCTTACCTTAAATTCTTTTAAAGAGGTTTCCTTTATGGGATTCCTCTTGGGTCTGGTTTAAGCAGACTTAGTTTACTTGTAACAAATAACAGTTTTAGAGGCAATAGTTGAGTATAAAATTTTGACATGACCCTTAAGTTTCTGACTTAACTTTTCCCCATTCCTTTATTAAAGATAGAGTTTTAAAGTACTTGGGGTGGGGGGTTGCTTTGGAAATACATGATCTGTGCCATGAAGAAAGAATGTAGGCTAAGAGTTGCTTGTGGTAGTTGGTAATCTAGTATGTTGTTACTGTTACAGTGCTGGTTACCATTAATTTGCAATTTCATTGAGGAAAGTGATGTAAAAGTAACTCTTAATATATTCATATATAAGATGATTTTAGGAACTTTATTAAAGCCACACAATTCTCTTTTTGCTTGAGGACAAATTCAGATTGGACTATTGTCAACCTAATGAGAAGGCTTAGTCCAAGAAGTGGCAGATGCCCAGAGCCTGTGCCCGGTTTCTTGCCTGCACAGTGCGGTCTCCTCTGTCCGCATTCTGTGCTAACCATGGCCATCCACAGGCATGTTGATGCTCCTGTCCTGGTGGGTTGACTTGAAAGAACCGTCTAGCTAAATTGATGAGAGCCTCAGCCTATGCTTGTCTTTAGAAGGCCCAATTGGAGGCCTGCACTCAAGCGACTTTCCTAACAATGAAATTGTGAAAGGTATATAGGGACAGCTGTGAGACATGCAGCTATTTGGTCTCAACGGCACATCCCTTTTCTTGTAAAGAGATGAAGCACTTTCTGAGGCATTGGTACTAGTGCTGGAGGCTGCTGGTGCCTTTAGACTATGCTGGTGACATGGTGGGCTGAGAAGCCCTTGTTAAAAATCTGTGGTGTTCTGTAAACCCTGACTGTTCTGGTGGTTGCAAAGTTAGTGTCCACTTGTTGTTCTCCATCTCACCAGAAGTGTTTGGTTTTTCTCATTCATAGAGGTCCTGTAATAAGGAGGGATCCGAACAAGCTCAGAAAGAAAATGAATTTCAAGTAAGTAATTCAGTCTGTTCTGCACCTGCATGAGATATAAACTGGTGTGAGCCAGCCTCACTGCACTGCATTTGGCAGTGCTTCTTATCTTTCTTAGAGGAAGGGCTCTTGGTATATTGCAAATTGTCTCACAGGTATTCTGACTGTTTCATCTCTAACAACCACTTCTTCCTATTCCTCATCTGTTGTCCACTGCCCTGGCTGTGCCCTAGACTTCTATCCCCAGAAAGTGTGCCCCCTCTGTCATGCCCGCTTTAACAGTCCACCACCTGCTGACCTGCAACCCACTTTGGCACAGTTGCAGCTGCCACTCGCTGGCTACTATTAAGCCCTCCAGTCTAGGCACTGCCACCCTCTCACTGTCCATCTGCCCTCTTCACCTGCTATTAGGACTGTTCAGCTGAGAGCCCAGCTCTGTCATCACAAACAGGCCTTTTCTTTCACATGTTCTCAGCTCATTTTTCCACTCACCTCCTGTCGTGCTCACTTTGTGTCATAGTTACTTTTCTCATTGCTGAGACAAAATACCCAATGCCCAAAATTAAGGGAGGAGAGGTTTATTTAGCTCACAGTTTGTAGAGGTTTCTGTCCATAATCACCTGGCTCCAAGGTAGAGTGGCACACTGCACAGGGGCAACACAGCAGGAGGCAAAGCAACAAGAGCAAAAAGGGAGGAACAAGCCTCTTTTCCTCCCTTATATTGTATGCAGGCTACCTACCCTAGGATGGATGTAGCACTCACATCCCCAATCTCAACATTAGACAGTGAACCAATCACAAACTAAACAATGCCCACTCCACCCTATGACTGCGTGAAGTTTTAGGGGACATCTAGACACAAACCACAACACCTTGTAAATCCTTACCCCACTGAGCCCAGCCCACCTGTGTGCTTCCTCTGGGCTGCATCTGCAGCTAAACATTACTAGAAAAGAATTACATAGTTGTGAGGGCAAGTTTCATTTTAGGGCGAGCAGCCTCACTGCCTCAGAACATTCTCGAGCATGTTCATTTCCTGATGCTAGAAGTCTGTTTCAGGTTTCTGTTTGCTCTTCAGACTTCACTGTCCCTACCCTTAGTGGATGGTAGAATTTAATTCTTTTTTTTTTTAATGTGATCCTGGGGATAGAACCCAGGGAGGCATGCTTGTTAGATACATGCCCTCCTGCCAAGCTGCATTCCCAGGCCCAGAACACTTTCTTTCATGGCTGCTTATCTTCTGTCCCCCATCGACACTCGAGGCCTTTCTTGTCTGCACTGGCTTTTCGATGGACCCTCTCTTTTGAAGGGTATTCTTCCCTTGTATGCCACCCTTGGCTTTGCTTTCTTCTTTGAGTCTGATTCCTTGTTAGTCCCCTTCTCTAGGTGACGAAATGTTCTATGCTTATGCCTTCTTTACTCCCACCCCATCTTTGCTGCCACTCCTGACATACTCTTTTTTTCTGTAAACATTTCTTTCTTTCTTTTTTTTATTGGCAAGGTTTTCTTCGTGGGGAGTTGCTGGGCATCAGACCTGGGGCCCCCTGCCCACTAAACAAATGCTCTACCACCAGCCCCCAGTAAGATTTCTTGAGACAGAATCAATTGTATCTGCTTTCTTCCTAATTTCCTTTTTCAGAAAAAGCTTTAAAAGCACAGGAAAGCACAAAGGGAAATGTAATAAACGCGTTCCTTCCTGTTATACAGAATCACTAACTTAGTTTTGTCATGCAGCTTGACTTCAGTCTTTTTATATGAGTTTTTTTTAACTTTATTTCAAGTACATTTTAGACTTACGGGACAAGTTGCAAAATAGTACGGAGAGTTCCCATGTACCCCTTACCTAGCTTTGCTAATGTTCTCGTTTTACATAACCACAGTGCAGTGACCAGAACTAGAACATTGACCACTGGTACAGTACTAATAACTAAACCACACAGACCTTATTAGAATTTCAAAAGACTTTCTTTCCACTGATGTTTTCTTTTGTTCTGTCCCTGGCTTTAGCCAGGATCCCAACATTGCATCTGGCATTTTTCCTTAGTCTTTTCCAGCCCAGAATGGGTCTCATTGTGTTCTCTTGATACTTGCGAAAGTGCTGGTCAGTTACTGTGGCAAGTGGCCCCACAGTTTTGTCTGCTGTTTTCTTCTGATTGGAATGAGGCTGTACGTTTTTGGGTAAAATGCTACAGACTTGCTGTGTTTTTTCTAGAGGCTCATAATATCAGTATTCTTATTAATGGGCCTTAATTTTTTGTTTCTAATAAAAGCCCATTTAAAGCAGGCATGGTGGCCTAGACCTGTAATCCCAGCACTCTAGGAGCCTGAGGTAAGAGGAACTGCAAGTTTGAGCCCAGCTTGGGCAACTTAACGACTTAGCAAAACCTTGTCTCAAAATTTAAAAAAAAATTTTTCAAAGAGCTAGGGATGTAGCTCAGTGTGAAGACTCTGGGTTCAAGCTCCAGTACTGCCCCGTCAAAAGTCATTTTAGTCCCTTGCTTTTATCCTCTGTTCAGTTCCTTCCACTTTTCCATGATTTGTTTTTTTTTTTTTTTTTTGTACTGGGAATTGAACTCAGGACCTTGCGCTTGCCAGGTAGGTGCTTACACTACTGAGCTATATCCCCAGCCCCTCCACGTCTTTTGTTTACCCTCCACTTCCCATCTGACACCTGTACCCATCACATCTCTGAAACTGTTCTTATTTAGTCATTAACAGTTTCTGTGTTGTCAGATCCAGTGTCTCCTTTTTTTTTCCTGCTGTTGGACCCTGGGCAGTGTGTGACAGAGAATGCGTTAAGATGGCAGGTCTCTTACTTCCCTTTGCTTCTGGATCCTCTTTCTGCTGCCATTAAAGCCAGTGGTTCATCTGGTGGGTTGTAAATCTTTAATGGAGTATGATAATTTTGTTGTTTGTTTTTTTTTATTTTTTAGATAGGATCTTACTGTGTAGCCTAGGCTGACCTTGAACTTGGTATCCTCCTGAGTAGCTGGGACTACAGGTGTACTCCACTGTACCTGACTTCTTGATGTTTTAAATGAAATACAGTAGAAAGTAGTAGGAGCTGGGTGTGGTGGCACACACTTGTGATCCTGGCACTCTGGGATCTAAGGCGGGAGGATCACAAGTTCAAGTTCAGCCTGGGTGACTTAGCAAGACCCTGTCTCAAATGAAAAATTAAATTAAAAAAGGACTGGGGATATAGCTCAGTGGGAAGGCCCTGCGTTCAATCCCCTATATTACCCAAAAACATATTAGAAAGCTTGCCTGCTCATGAGGATAAGTATTACTGTGTATAACATCTGATGTATGTGTGGATGGGTTGCTGTATAACAAATGCCTTTCTTGTGATGACTTTTGGTTTGAAAGTGGTTGCTCTGCATGTTGGGCATTCTTAGGCCCAGGGCTGCTTCCTCATCTTCTGTTACTGGGAGAGTTTGCCAAATGCAAGGTTTTAAACACACTCAGCATTTTGGGGACTTTGGAATTCCTTTACCCACACCTTTCCCTAGATCCCAGCTTGTACTGCAGGCCACTCCTGCCCTCTTTTTTCCCCTATTTCAGGTGCACCACCCTTTCCTACTCCTTGAATGCACCAAACTTGCTCTTCCTCAGGCTGCTCACAGCTCCTTTTCACCCTTGAGCCTCAGATTACAGCCATCCCATCATACCCTATTGTTCCACTTTTCTGTCTTTCCATGGTAGTGACACTGTCTGTAGTTGCATTCACTCGCTTACTGTCTATTTCTCCCAGATAGGCAGGCTCCTGGGTTTTGTTTCCCGGATGCGTGGCAAAGTGCTCCGTACATAGTAGAAGCCTAAGCAGATCTATGAGGTATTGCTCTTTTCTGAAGAAATAGGACCAGCTGTAGCTACATGGCCTTTGGCTGACTCGGGCATGGTGTGCAAGTGTAGACTGAGCTGCATCTCTCCAGCCCTGTCCCGACCTTGTTCACCTGCTTTCAGCAGGGACCTGAAAGGGCTTTGTAAACCCTGTGATCACAAAGAAATGATTAGGAGTTGGTCATCCTTCCTAATCTGTCTTGCTTGTACCTTTGGTATTCTCATTTTCTAACTCTCCAGATTCTGCTATCTCCCACCACCCCTTTTTCTTCCTAAATACTGAACTGCGGTGTTGCATAAGAAGAAGGTCTTATTTATAGTTCAAAACAGTGAGAAGAGAATTGGAAGGTTAAGTCTCTGCACCTTCTTGGCACTGTTTCTGGGCGTGGGCAGGCTCCGCTCTGGAGAGAAGTCTGGACAATTTATTGATCCAAGTCCCCAAGGGGTAGTGCTGCCACATGGAAATAAGTCAATTCCAGGAATCCTGTTTTTTGTTTGTTTTTTTTTTTTTTTAAGACAATGTCTCACTATGTAGTCCAGGCTGGCCTTGAACTCACTTTGTAATCCAGGCTGGCCTCAAACTTGCTGCAGTCCTCCTGCCTCAGCCGCCTGAGTGCTGGGATTACAGGCGTGCACCACCATACCCGGCTAGGAATCTTCTGTTGGGTGGATGTGATGTACAAAATGCTGAACCTATTGAAGTAATAAAACAGGGCTTAACCTTGTAAATAAAACTTGAAACTTCAAGTGTTAGAGGGTATTTTAGGTTAGATACATGTATGTGTTGTATACAGTGCCCCCCTTAATGCTCTTCATCTTTAGTCATTCTATCATGTAGAAAATTGGAAAATTTTCTGGAATTCTTACAAAATTCTGGATACCTAGATGAAATAAATGCTAAGTCTACCATTTGGAAATGATGGGAGAGTGAGTTACAATTTTGTGAGCAATTTTACACGTGGTGAAGGGCTGTGAAGAGACAGTGACAACCTGGTCTAGGAGCCGAAGCTACCACTCTCTTGTCCTGATGAGATGCTCAGGCTCCATTAGTATTGTAGTCTGTACAGTTCAGGAGGTGCTATAGTCTCCAGAGTGCTAGAGTGTGCTGCCCTCCAGAGCAGGCATGCATGTAGAAGTGGAAGACACTTCACAAACCCACTGGTAAGCTTCCCAGCACTTTCCCATGTTGAGCTTGAAGGCAGCTGCAGCCAGCCTGGGCAACTGTGCTGTGAGGCTCAGATGAGTGGTAGAAAACAATTCATCAACTATGTGGAGATGTTAGGTATTGTCATTCTGTAAGGGTTTAAAAAATAAAAACTGATCAAACACTGCTCTAAAATTCATTAACTTAATCAAATCAATGCTATATGTATACTGTCAAAAACATATAACTGGCTGGGTGTTGTGGCACAACTTTTAATCCTAGCACTTAGGAGGCTGAGGCAGGAGGACCGCTGTGAATTTGAGGTCAGTGTGGGCTACGTATTGAGTTCAAGGTCAGCCTGAACTACATAGCAAGACCCTGTCTCAAAAAATGAACAAACAAACAAAAACCCACATAATTGCAAATTAGTAAATAAATATTGAGCCTTAGAAAATAATGGTTAGACCATAATTATGGGGATTACACAGATGATGATTAGGCTGTATTTGTGGGGGATTGCTGAAGAATACATTTGCCCCTACAAAATGTAACTGAATTGCTTTTTACTTTAATGTGGTCTGATGTCCCTTGGAAGTAGTTTCTTTTTTGTTCTAAGTCTAGCATTCTCTCATTGCCTAAGGAGTTTTCCTCATAGTTTCTCAGTATTTTTTCGTAATGTGAGTGCTTTAAAAAGTGTTCTTCTGGAATCATATTCTTCACAGAACATTTCTTAAGGGGTGCATTAGTGTCACCTGAAATGGTTTTCAAAACACACCTGTTGGTTCCTTTCTTTAAATGTATCAACTTAGAAACTTAGGGTCAGGACCACAGAATGGCTTTTGTCTTCAAGAGATTCAAGCACCTGATTGAGAATGGCTTTTTCCATGCCTTCACTCCAACATGTGGAAACTCAGAAGCTGTAATTTACTATTTAAGGATAAAAGACTAAGGAAGGAATTTGAATTGAGACAAAAAGGATGGATTTTGAAAGCAAAATGATTTTAGACCTCATATTAGTTATCAGGACTGAAGATACAGCATAGGAGCTTCATAGAGATTTTAACAGGAATACGAACATTAGAGGGCAAAAGGTGGAAATTGGAAACTGGGAATGAATACCACATGCCAGGGTACTTTGGACTGAAAAGCCATAGGTCCCAGACCTAAATCAGTAGTCATCAAACTTACTGGCCCCGCAGGCCAGTTTAGTAGACAGAGGCCTTTGGATCATTCACTTTCACCAGTCACTGTCAATGAAAAGGCAAATCCGCTACACCAGAATGGCTGGAGTTGTGGTCGTTGGTAAGTGGCCAGTGGTGAAACTCATATAGGTTGTAAAAGAGAGAGAAGCAATTGAAGCACCAGTAGATAGTTGTTCTAATTTTAGAACTAGGTGACCTAAAATAAACTTAAATTTTAAATCTCCTCCATGTGCAAAATGCTTGCAGGCGTGGATCCTGCCTATTACAAGATGTGTAACTTTTGAGGCTCTTATTTCATATTTACAGTGGGGTGATGATACCCACATCAAAGTATCAGTGAGGACTGGAAGAAACTGCTTGTGGGAAAATGCTTCTGATGCCTCAGTAAACACCTTGTTTTTGCTTTCTGTTTTAGGGGGCTGAAGCCATGGTTCTGGAAAGTGTTATGTTTGCCATTCTCGCAGAAAGGTCACTTGGGCCAAAACTCTATGGCATCTTTCCTCAAGGCCGACTGGAGCAGTTCATCCCGGTAAGATGTGTATATAAACTGTCAGTTGACGTGGGTTCCTTGTCTCACTTTGGCAAAAACCTGAAATATTGTGATATGAAATAATAAATGTGACATGTTATTAAACTGGATCAGAAAATAAAGAGAAACCTTTTTTTGAATATATACCAGAACCTCTTTTTCTCCTATAAAGACAGAGTCATCCAAATAAAAGTATATGTGAGATTTACTATTCCACTGTCCCCTGAGTCTTCCTCTTTTCATTTTATTTTCCATCTCTGGGGCTTGCTTTATAGAACCTGATGCTGGAGGGCTGGTGGGGAGCGGGCTCAGCAGTGGAGCACTTGCCTGGCATGCATAAGGCTCTGGGTTCGGTCCCCAGCCCCTACCCACCACAAAAACAACTCCGTGCACAAACAAAAATAATGCCAAAAATTAAAATTTAAAAAAATGGGCAGGAGGCCCAGTGTAACCCAGTGGTGGAACCCTTGCCTGGCACACACAAAGCCCTGAGTTCAAGTTCCCAATACTGCCAAAAAAACCAAAACCAAAAAAAAGTCATTGCTATAGCATCAGAGCCCCAACCACAGCAGCCACACCTCTGGCCACAGCCCTTGTGGATCCATCGTTCTCCTTTTGTTTCTGCTTTCCTTCTGTTTTTATAGTTTCCCTTGCTCCCATCCCCCTGAGATCTTATTCAAACCCTGTTTCTAGGCAGTAAGGATTCTTTTCCCCTTTCTTGTTGGCCTGAGGCATTTTTAATTTTTAATATTTGTAACGCTTGCCAGGGTGCTTAGTCTTTGGGTGTATATGTGCAAATCTGAAACACACCCCTTGTCTCAGCTGTCAAATTGCAAAATACTACAGATAGTATCGTGCCATTTTTATAAAGGCCAATAAAAGCAAAGATTGTTTTTTGTGGTGCTGGGGATTGAACCAAGAGCCTCTCACATGCCAGGCAAATATTCTACTGCTTAGCTACACCTTGAACCCCTCAAATCAAGTTTAAAAATTACCTTATGAAACGTACAGATAGCTGGGTATGGTGACACTCCCAGCACTAAGAAGGCTGAGGCAGGAGGATTGTGAGTTTGAGGCCATTTTAGGCTATGGAAAAAGCAAGACCCTGTCTCAAAAAGAAAAAAAAACAAGCATGTATGCTGAAAGTTCTGTATAATCAGTTCTGTTCTAGTTCTTAAGATCTATGCTCTTTTGATAGATTGCTTACTGCACAGTGAAGTTTTAAATTCTATTAAAATACTAAATAGAGCTGGGTGTCACTTGGGAGGCTGAGGCAGGAGGATCGTTGCAAGTTCAAGACCAGCCTGGGCTACAAAGTGAGCTCAAGGCCAGCCTGAACTGCACAGCAAGACCCTGTCTCAAAAAAATACTAAGTAGAGTATATGAACTGCCAACATTCAGTTGTTTTTGACCCTCAAAACTGGCAGTTTTACTTGATTCTACCTAATACCATACAATATTTCTAAGTTTCCTCTTGACTAGTTGCAGTCTTTCAAAGAGCATGGGAGAGCAAGTGACCTTTATGAATGGTAGTCTCCATTTCCCTTTCTTTGTGATGGCAAAGGAGGTTGGCATCTTGAGATCCATTCATCTTTCACATGTTAGCTTTAATGTTTCCATATTGTCAAACGAATTAGTCATGTGCTGCATAACATTTGTGTGAACAATAGAAACTGCATGTGTAGGACAGTGGTCCCATAAAGTTATGATGGACGTATAAAATATCTGCTGCCAGTGGCATCGTAGCCAGCATAACTAACATCAGTACTGGGCAATACTCACCCATTGTGGGGGTGCTGGTGTAAATCCACTGTGCTGCCGGTTGTAGAAGTGTGGCACATACAGCTGTGTGTAATACATAGTACTTGATAATAATATCCTCTGGAGGGGAGAGGCACATGGGGGAGCTGGAAGGGCCTCATTCATTGACCACAGGCTCCTGAGAGTACACAGTAAAAGCATCAGAACAAGTGTGGCCTCAGGCTGCATTGGGACTGTGGCTGTCCACTTGTCCAGTGTGGCCCCCTGAAGCCTGCTCTGTGCCAGGCAGGATGCAGGGAACACTGTGAGAGCAGCTGGCTGCGGGGCCTCCTACTCAGGACTTGTGTTGAGCATCACACCTTCCTGGCTGGGTGGTAGCGGAGCAGGGCCTCCATCTAAGGGAAGGGCGAGGGGTTGGGCTGTGGGCCAGACAGATTTGCCAGCTTGGGCCCAGTGAACAGACTGTAACGTTAAAGGGCAGAATCATAGCTTATAGGAGAGAACTTTTTAGTTCATCAAAACTTAAAGATAACTTTCTCATAATTGAAAAGGATTTGTAATACAGCAGACCCTGGGAGGAGACTGCTTTTCATGTAGATGTGCCATGGCCGTTGCTGGGTCATTGTGGGAACACAGTGTTAATTCTTAAGGGAACTTAAGGCACTGGTTCCCTTAAATGTCCTACACTTAAATGAGCTACAGAAACTGGCTTGTCATTCTTAGGATTTTATGATCTCAGACTTGCTAGCTTACCTGGTTAAATGTCCATTTTTTATTTTTTTTTAATTTCAGAGCAGACGATTAGACACTGAAGAATTAAGTTTGCCAGATATTTCTGCAGAAATAGCCGAGAAAATGGCCACATTTCATGGTATGAAAATGCCATTCAATAAGGAACCCAAGTGGCTTTTTGGAACAATGGAAAAGTAAGTGGTCAGTGTGAGCTGCTGCAGGGGTGGGGCTGCGCTCTCTTGGTTCACTGTGTACAGACAGTGGTCCTGGAGTTTGTCTCCTGAATAAGTCTTTCTTGTGTAAATGTGTGAAGCAATCAGTTTTTGGACCGAGAAGGAAGCCTTGTTTGCAAAATTGCTGGTGGGGGTGGCTTCTTAGAGTGCTGAGGTTCCTAGCTACTTCCCTTCCCTCCTGGGGACAGGAGCATTCCTGTCCTGTGATTGTGCAGGTAGGTGTCAGGTGTGTAACTGAGGGTTAAGAATGCACCTTGGTGAACTAAGCAGTGGTCCTTTGTACTCCTTTGTTTAAATAGATATCTAGATCAAGTGCTGAAAATTAAGTTTACTGAAGAACCCAGAGTTAAACAGCTCCAGAAGTTCCTCAGTTACAACTTGCCTTTGGAACTGGAAATGCTGAGGTGAGTGTTCGCTTCTGTTTCCTGACTGAGTGGGCACATCTGTCCAAAGGTATAAATATTCCTAGTCATTAAAATTGTCAGGAAACACTGAGTAAGCTGACCCCAAACCTATCACCTCATGCCGGCTTTGCAGGATGGTTTAATAGGTGAACTTTGTCATCTCATATGCTCCATGTATGCTGTCACTTCACTCAGTCCAGGAACATTACATGGAGGAGGCAGGCTCTCAGGAGTGTTCAGTGCATGGAGGAAGACAGTTTGTGGGGCATTAGCATAGGCTGGGGAGTGAAGATGCGGTTGAGAGATGCGGTTGAGTGAAGATACGGATGAGAGATGCGGTTAAACGTAACCTTTGGGTGACAACCTCTTCGGAGGCCACCAGGTGTTCTCAGCGTATGGCTGGGGCAGGCACTTACACTTTTGACCAGGACTTACACTTTGGGTTACTTGGCTACTTCAGTGTGTGCTGTGCTGGGCAGTGTGTTGATGGTGAGGAAAAGTGAGCAAGACATTTTATTAGGACGGAAAACAGAGGTTAGATTGTGACACATGCTGTGAAGAGAACATGGGCCAAAGCAGAACAGTAAAGATGGGCCTGCTTTGTGTCCGTGATCAGAGAAGGGCTGAGGAGGAACCATACAAAATCAGGTGCTCCGGAGAATAGTGTATACAAAGGTCCTGCTGCAGAAAGAACTTCAAGTATAGAGAGGCTCGTGTGGGTTTCTGCTGTGAACTGCAGTAGAGCTATTACCATATAATGATATGGTTTCAGATTTCACATGAAAACTACTACACAAGATCATGTGTTGCACTGAAGCGCTAATACAGTGCTGGCCCTGCTGAGTGGAGCAGTTGCATCTGACTTAAAAGTGTGATAGCTACAAGTAAAACCTTCCTTCCTTTTTCAGATTATTGCTTGAATCTACTTTGTCTCCTGTTGTATTTTGTCATAATGACTGTCAAGAAGGTAAGAATTGCCACATGCTAAAGACGGGATTCAAGTGTGTGTGATAAATGCCAGATGGTTGTCAGGAGTGTTAGAAACATTAGATTTTGCTGCACACAGACAGCTGTTGTGTAACTTTTCAAAAGAATGAGATAAACGGGGTGCTGTGGGGCATGCCTGTAACCCCAGCTACTTGGGTTGCTGACGGAGGGGGGTCACAAATTCAAGCCCATCATGGACAATTTTGTGATATGCCATCTCACAAAAATAAAGGCTGAGAGTGTATCTCAGTTGTCGAATGCTTGCCCTGTAGCATGCACAAGGCCCTTTGGTGTTACAAATGAATTTTTTAAAAAGACTGAGACATCTACACATATCAGTAGAAAAATCTCCAGAATATGTTAACAGAAAGAGGTAAGTTTTAGAAAAAAACATAGAGTATCAAATATATTTACATGGGGAAAATCTGAGATAATACTCACGAAAGCAGGGATTTGGGACAAAGGATTTAAACTTTGTAAATCATATGTTACTAATTGTGTTTAACACTTTAGAGATGACTTCTTTAAGCAGAAGTGGTAAAAGACCAAGGTCACCTCCCTAGTCACACGGGCCCTTCCCTCCCACACTGAGTAGCCCAGGGGAGCTTTTCAGCCCGCTTTTTCTATTGATATTCATCATTCTCTATGGATGATTTAGGGTTGCTCTGCTTCAGAAAATTACATCACATGTCCCTTATTGTCACAAAATGTTACCCAGTGTGATTTCCAATTTGACAGTTTAATCAGGGTCCCACCTAATTGTGCAACTCCTGCTGAGGCCACCAACACTGCCTAGTTGTGACGGCTGTGATCCATCCTCAGGCCCTTCTTGGCTGGGCTCAGCAGTCTTTGTGTATGTGTGTGTGTGTGTGTGTGTGTGTGTGTGTGTGTGGTCCATTTAAAATTTTCTTTTAATTAGTACATGTTTGCCATACATAATGATCACATTATCATAGGGAATGTATATCTTAATTCTTCCCCCCATTTCCCTCACTTCCCTTCAAACCTTCATCCCCTCCCCATTTACAAAAGCTTTGTTTCAATTTTTCCTTCCATTCTCTTTTTTTAAGCCCTATTCCCTTCCTTCCCTTTCCTCTCCCCGCTTGCTCCCTATCCATTTGAACAGTCTCTTCCTACTTCCCAGTATCTATCCTCCTTGTTTTGTTTTTGAGATAGTGTTTCATTGTGTTGCTCAGTGGGCGGGAGATGTAGCTCAGTGGCACAGCGCCCCCGCTTGGCAAGTACAAGGTCCCAAGTTCGATTTCCAGTCCCCCCCAAAATAGATATTTAAGGGCCAGAGATATAGCTCAGCAGCATAAGTGCTTGCCTGGCAAGCCTGAGGTCATGAGTTCGATTCCCAGTACCCCCCAAAAAAATAAGAAAAAAAAAAACTGCTATAGCAATCGTTGTGTTGCTCAGGCTGCTCTTGGGCCAAAGTGTTCCTTCAGCCTCAGCCTTCCAAGTACCTGGAGTTATAGACATGCACCAATGTGCCTGGCTCTTGATTTGTTATATTTTTTATTGAGACAAGGTCTTGCTCTGTTGCCCTGGCTGGCTCGTAAACCTTTGAGCCCAAATGATCTTCCTGCCTGGCCACCTTGCTTTTTTTTTTGGTTTCTTTTTCTGGTACCAGGAATCGAACTCACGACCTTGCGCTTACCAAGCAGGCGCTGTGGAGCTGAGCTAAATCCCCAGCCCTCGACCTTGCTTTTAGTTTCAGAATAGTCCCTCATGAAGATCTGTCGTCAGCCCTTGGTTTGAGCCTGACTTCCTTATAATAATTGTAGTACAATTAGTGAATTACTGACTCTTGCTGGGTAACTCAAGTGGAGCAGGATCAGAAATTACACCTATAGCTTGGGTGTCAGCCTTGCTCTATGGTGGTGATGGGGTGTTACAGCGAAGACATCACCAGAGATAGTTGAGAAAGAGGGTCAGCTGGCAAGTATGGAAAGGACAGAGATGGGAGTTGTGCATTCATTTTGTTTTGCCGCTTCGAGTATCTGCCTCATTCTTTTCATTGCTGTTGGAAATGGGAAAAATATGTGGCAAAGCCTAGGAACTTATCCTCCCATCAGAAACCCTGGGAGGGAGAGAGCCAAACAGTTAGCAAAGGCTCCCTCCCCAGTGCCCACCCGCCCACCCTATGGTGCTGAGATGCTGAGCAGCATGGAATGTGGGGATCTTAGGAACATGGACATCATAGGGCCGCTGCTGGAGCTTCCTTAGGAGGGAACACCAGGCTAAGCAGAGGAGGGGGCGCTATTGTAGCTAAGCTTGGCCCTGGCATCCAAAACAGGGAGGACACCATGACAGCTTCTTGCTGCTATGCCCAGCCCTAGCCCTGCTAGCGGGCGAATCCCAAGGCTGCTGAAGGGAGTGGGCAGATGAGGAGGGGTGTAGAGGCCAGGGGAGCTGCATTGTGCCCTGTGGGAAACATTTGGGAAGCATTCCTCAGTTAGTGAATGAGAGGTCAGGCATTGTTCCACAGTGAATCCCACAGAAGGACCAGGGCCGTGGGGAGATGGGTCTGGAATCTGCCAGGGGCCAAGCTGTACAGCACATCCCTGTTCTGTGCCCGTGGTATCTGTGCAACTGAATGCCAGAGTGAGTCAAGGGCCCCAGCAGGGCCAGAGGCACTCTCAGCTTTGCTCTCCGAGAACTTGAGCCTTCTGTTGTAAAGCATGTCTCGTCACTCTTTCTCGTAGGTAATATCTTATTGCTGGAAGGCCGAGAGAATTCTGAAAAACAAAAACTGATGCTGATTGACTTTGAGTACAGCAGTTATAATTACAGGTAATATGTCAAAGGCTTGTCTTTCAGTACTGTTGTATTAGTCCGATACATTTATCAAACAAGTCCAGGAGAAGAAAGTGAAAACAGTACGCTGAATTGGAAGCATTCTCCAGAAGAAAAGGCACCTATCTAGGGAAGCCATAGCACAGGCCTCCTATTTATTCCTAGGTGGCTGTGTAGTCAGTAGCTGCAGTGTCACTTATATCCAGTTTTGGCCTTTCTTTGGGCTGCCAAAGTCCTTTTCATTCCCTCAGTACTGACTACAAGAGATACATTGCACTCGAGCAGCAGTTCAGGCGGCCTCTTTATAGCTTCAGACAACTGTGACTCCGATAATCTCTTGTGTCTTCCTGTGACCAAAGTTGCCACACCCCTGTGCACTCAGGAAGCCCCGTGGGTCCAGGCAGATCTTTCTCTTCCTGGTCAGGGAGCTGGCAGGCCCCACAGCGTGCCTCATGCTTTCTTCTGTCTTCTGTTTCAGAGGATTCGACATTGGGAACCACTTCTGTGAATGGATGTACGATTATACCTATGAAAAGTACCCTTTTTTCAGAGCAAATAGTCAGAAGTATCCCACCAGGAAACAGCAGGTAGGAGATAGGATTTAATAAATTTGATAAAGTTCTATACACCAATGAGTTTTAGGCAGAATTACATAGGGTTTTTGTTTTTGTTGTTGTTTTTGCAGTACTGGGGATTGAGCCCAGGGCTTTGCGCATGCTAGCCAACCACTTTACCTCTGAGCTATGCCTCAGCTCTTATATTTTATTTTGAGATAGGGTTTCACTAAGTTGCTCAGGCTGGCCTTAAACTTGGTGATCTTCATACCTCAGCCAGCATTCCTAAGCTAGTTTTTCATTTTCAGAAATATTCTTTTTAAATTGTACTGTGATGAGTTAACCCTTTTGCTAAGTTAAAAAAAAGTTTTTTTCCTGTTAAATGTGGGTTCACACTTGACTCTTGAGTCCAGTTCCTTTTTAATTCTTGTGCCAGAGACTCGGCCTTCTTTGTAGTCCCTCCAGCTTTATCCAAAAGCACAGCCACCGCTAAGCTTTCCTGTTTATTTTGGGTCATTGACCTTCCTCTGTTCATTTCACACTGTGTGAAGAAAAGCAAACCTGGGTACCATGACTTAGTAGCTGGAGGGAAATGCCTTTGGCGTGAACAGTTCCCTTCCGGTCCTCTATTACCGGAGGCTGATGATTGTGTGAACGCTCATTTCTCGTGCGAATTCTCTTGGCCACTGCTGAGGCTTTGGGTGGAGGTGTAGTGGGCAGCGTGAGAATGCGCCAGGCCCCGCTCTGAGCCCTGGGGGTGGGGGAGCAGCTTGGGTGCCTGGAGCTCCCTGCTGCACCACAGCGGCTAGGGGTGCAGACAGCAGTTGCAGCAGTTCTCTCAGCCTGTGTCATATGCGGGGCTCAGAGCCAGGTGCCTGGATAAGTCTTCAGGGCTGCTGTTCGCATGTGGGCTTGCTAAGGGCTAGGATTTGTAACTACTCTCTTGTGGCCACATTTTAAAGCTCACAGAGATGAACTTGAACATGTTGCAAACATGGAGCCAGGATTCCATGAGATGGAAGGGTGGGAAAAGATGGGACTGCTCAGCCTGGGGAAGAGCACAGTTGCAGTCTCTGGGTATTTGGGTTATTGCAGGAGGGAGAGAAATGATAAACCAGGAATGCTGAAACGGAGGTCAGAACTGTCAGACTTGGAAGGGGAAGAGTGTTGGTCAGAGGAGATTCCATTTCAATGAAAGCTGGAGCTTTATAACTTCCTGTACGGCAACATGTAAATTTTAGGAACTTCCCTTCTCATTTCTTAGTTTCTGAAAAGTTGTAAAGATGGTGTGGGGCTTTATCAGATAACCTTTCTGCATCTGTTGAAGTAATCTCATGTTTTTCTTTAGTCTGTTATGAAATATTTTTATTTTTATTTTGTTTTTGTTTTTCCAGTACTGGGAATTGAACTCACGACCTCGCACTTGCCAGGCAGGCACTGTGCCGCTGAGCTAAATCCCCAGCCCCCATTTTTAGATATTTTAACCATTCTGGAGCTCTGAGATACACTGTGAATCAATTGTATTGTTTTGTAACACTGTGGTGGAAATGTAGGTTACTGTTGTCACTCCAAACCTAAGTGTAGCTTTGCCAGTTTACCAACATAAATGTGTAGATAATCATATCATCTCAGGTGGGAAGGCACTTTGCCTGGCGTAGTCCAGCGTCCACTAAGGAAATGCCTGCAGTGAACACCAGGTCACTGTGGAGCCCTGCGACTGCATGTTTGTGGCAGCCCTGTGTGGAAAGGTGACCCGTGTGGCAAAAACTTTGATAGCAGTCTGCCCTGCTTTGAGATCAGACAGTGACAAATGTGTGGATTTGATTAGGAAAAAAATGATCTTACCCGGTGATGTTCTCCAGAAGTACTGGTAGTAGCGAGTATGCCACACCAAGTCCACCAGGACTTCTGCTGCGAACCACGCCAGCTGGGGCCCAGTGGTGATTCCTGCGGGGAGCGGCCGAGGCTCAGCTCCAGCACAGACCAGCAGGACTCACACAAGTTTCCCTGAGACCGAGGAGTCTAGTCAGTCACATGGGTGTGTGTGCCTTCTGGCAGCTGTTGTTAGTGTGTGCTTTAAACCATCATGGAACCTAACACGGTTACTTCTTTTTTAAGCTCCATTTTATTTCCAGTTACTTGGCTACGTTCCAGAATGGCTTTGGAAACCTCAGTGGTGAAGAAAAGTCTGCAATCAAAGAAGAGATGTTGCTTGAAGTCAATAGGTAACTGTTCCCTTTTCCGTTCATGAGGGCAGCGCCACCCTATGAACTGCGGTGACTTTTTCCTCACAGTTCTCAAAGCAGGAGCCTAAAGCATCAGATCTGGCAAAGTTCTGGGTCACAGTTTATTCATGCTTCTCTTTAGTGGGTTGTTCCTGTTGTTGGGTTGCTTATGACACAGTTTGAGTACCTTTGGGTCGCCTTTTCTGCTCCCCCGTCACAAGGCGTCTCTTCAAGGTCCTCAGAGCGTTTGCCCCTTTTGCTGTTCACCCTTCTTGCCTAGGGGCAGCCTGCCACTCCCAGCCTGCCACTTCCAGCCTGCCCCTGGGCTCCAGTGGCACACAGAGTCTCCCCTGCTTTCTTGAATGGGTGGAAATAGAAAAGCACGCTGGTAGAGAACCCCACAGAACAGGCAGCACTGAGGGACTGGGTGGACCACGAGGGATCGCCAGGACCTGGAGGAGGGCTGGCAAGGATGCTAAAGCAGAGCTTTACCCTACGGGATTGTTTGAAGAGGAACCTGGACTCCCAATGACGGGGGCTGCAGGTAGAGATGGTGACAGGGCTCACACGCTCCTTTTTGTGTGAGGCAAGGATGGGATTTGAGAAGCCCTCCACTTGGGGAATGGCCTGCCTCCAACCTCCTGCAAAAGGCAGTGGGTTTTCAGGGGCTGCTGCTTGGTTGCTGAGGCTGTGCACTCACACTTGCAGCAAAGATTGATCCTTCCTCTCTCAGCATGGCTACTGCGCTCCACCCGTGTCCTGAGAAGGTGATTGTGTGTGGCTTGCCATTGCGCTCACACCTGTAAGTCCACTTGCCCCTGGCCAGAGGTGGGAAGAGGCCAGGAGTGGCCTGCCCCCGATCTCAGTCCCTGTATAGTCCAATGGAGGTTGCTCCGGAGGCGACTTCTGAGTTCCAGTGGCCCATGTGAAGTCACTGCATGTCTGTGACCGACACTGTACAGCTCACATGTGTTTCTCATTTTGTAATTACAGATTTGCCCTTGCTTCCCATTTCTTCTGGGGACTTTGGTCCATTGTACAGGCCAAGATTTCATCCATTGAATTCGGGTACATGGTATGTTTTGGGGACAGTTCTCTTCTACTTCTGCAGGAAAAAAATGCTACAACATATACCAATGCTTGCCAGCAACTGACCATTCCTTACAGAGCGTCACCTATTCCCTCAAGTCCCTGAATGTGCTCACTTGCCCGCACTAGGACAGCGTAGCTCTTTGAGCCCCTCTCACTGATCCTGTAGAGGTCACCTCACTTCTAGGCCTCTCAGAGAAATGTAGGCAGGCCTACAGTCCAGGTGAGGCATGGAGAGATCTGGTCTGGCAAGTCTAGTCCTTGAGCTCAGCCCTTTCTCACATAAGGGACATTAAGTGACTTTGTAGGTGGTACATCCACATGGTACAAAGGGCGCTTTACCACTGTTGACACTCTGTACCCAACTTGGGAGCCGATACTTACTGGATATTTATTGACTCCTAGTTTTGTTTTACTCCTGTTTTTTACAAGCACATTTGTAACCAAACCAGGCTGTCATTTTATCGCTGTTAAAAACTGTCCTTGACATAGACACCATTTTTAACCTTCATATAAACTCTTACGTTAGAGGAGGGTCTGGGTAAGGGTAGAAGCATAACAAAAGTCTGTCATCTAGTGAGTTCCTTTTCTTTCAAACAGATAGTAAGAAATTACTAGTTCATTTTATCCATCTCAGTCCTAGAATAATTTCCAGTTCTAGGCAGGTTTGCTAATGCAAAGACACCATTAGGCAAAGAGATGAGGAAATTTGCATTTAAAAAAAAATTTCTGTTTGTGATACTGGGGTTTGGACCCCAGGGCCTTTGTACTTAGGTATATCCCCAGTCCTGTCTGTTTATATTTTGAGAAAGAGTCTTGCTAAGTCATTAAGTAGCCTAGACTGTGCTTGAACCTGAGATGTTTTTCAGCCTTTGCCTTCTAGAGTGCTGGGATTATAGGCATGTGCTACCAAGCCCAGCTTGGAAATTTAGATTTTTAAAGCAGATTTGATGTCATAGTCAAATAATACTGTAAGACAAAGCAAACTTCAGAAAAAGGAACATTAGCAGGGATAAGTGTATTTTCTAATAATAAAGGCATCAAGTCATCAAGAAGAGGTAAAATCTTAAGTGTGTGTGTAGCTGTCTTGCCACAAAGGGTGCGAAACAAACTCCAATGAGGCTGAAAGAAGAGGTGTGCAGATGCACAATTAAAGTAGAGGATTTTGCTGCCATCAAGCAGTGACAGTGACAGACAGATGCAGCAACAGTCAGCTTGACTCAGACATTTGCCGAGTTCCCAACAGCTGCACACACAGCCTGTCAGAATGGGAGGGGTTTAACTGACATGGTGTTTAGAAACTTACAGCTTTATAAAATGAATGTTTATATTAGACAGACGCCCCAGTACCACCAAAAAGAAAGTTCTCAGACTCATCGCATGACTAAGTTTCTACGTTCGGTATCCAAAAAAAGAACAAATTAAGCTTAAAGAAAATAGAATGACCAAAGCAAGAAGGGTAAGAACACAAATCATTGTAATAGAAAATAGACCAAAATCTGGAGAAAACTGATGAAACTCGAAAAGTTGGTCCTTTGAAAACATCAGTAAAAATTTATAAGTTTCTAGTTATATTGGACAAATAAAAAGGAAGACACACATTAGCAATATTGAGTGTCAAAGAGAAGACCTCACTGTAGGTCCTATTGACATTTAATGATAGATATTTAGGAACAACTTTATACATTTGGCAGTACACAAGAAAGTGCACATTCCTTGAGAAGACAGAGATGACCAAAACCAACATAGAAATAGCATGTATTAGTTAAATAAACCGAATTCATAAAAAGTTCTACCAGGCATGGTGGCGCACACCTGTAATCCCAGCATTCGGAAGGCTGAGGCGGGAGGATTGTTGCGAGTTCAAGACCAGCCTGGGCTACAAAGTGAGCTCAAGGCCAGCCTGAACTGGATGGTGAGACCTTATCTCAAAAAGACTGGAAAAAAAAAAAAAAAGATGGCATAATAAAAAAATTCTTCCAATAGAATATACTCATGTTCTGATGGTTTCCTTGGTGATTATCATCAAAACATTTAAGGAAGAAACACTAAGCCTACACAAACTTTAAGAGTAAGGGAGGATGGAACATTGCCCCTCATTTGGTGAGACCAGCGTTATCTTGATACCAAGTGTACATAAGGACATTTCAAGAAAATTACAGATCAGTGTCCTTCATGAACATTACATAAAAATACATAAACAAACATTGGCCAAAATTAAAACACTATCTTATACAAAAGGATAATACATCATGACTAAATTGCATGTATCCCTGGAAGGTGTGGTTGGTTGAAAAATCTAATGTGATTCTTCATATTAACAGAGTGAACATGAATTGTATGATCTTCTCGTTGAATTTAGGAATTGACAGAATAACACCTAGTCATGATAAAACATCTCAGCGAACTAGGAATGCAGGGGAACTTAACCAGATAAAGGGTATATGTGAGGAGCTCTCACTAACATTGTAAGTGTTGGGGAAGGACTGCGTGCCCTTCCCCGCCCACTCACCAGCAGGGTCTGGCACTTGCCCTCTTGCGGCCTGTCCGTGCTGTGTTGGAGTTCCCAGCCAGCACAAGGGGCAGATGCAGAAATGAGAGGTGGGCATGCTGGGAAGGAAGAGGGGAACTGACTTTATTCTGTGGATGACACATTTAAAAATATAAGAAGTCCAACAGAACCAGCTATTTAATGAGTTTGTTTACCAAGGCCATAGGACATAAGGGCCGAAAACAAAAATCAGTTATGCCAACAACATGTGGAAAAATGTTCAGTGTGTCTGGCCATTAATGAAATGCAAATTAAAACAAGCCTACATCATCCTGTACACTTTGTCATCTGAAGATTGCTTGTAATACCTTGTCATTACAGTGAATGTTATGCAAAGAGCTGTTATACCCCATCTTAGGAAGTGACAAAACAGCCTACATGTTCAGTACAGAGAGAACTTTTTTTCCTAAATATTTTCAATCCATGGGCACAGAGCCTGCAGATATAGTCCCCACTGTCCATCTCCTGGCTTAGAGTCCCATGGAGCTGAGTACACATTTCCACACCAAGGCTCCTCTTCAGATGCTTACCGTACCTTTATTTTTCATAGTCCCAAGATGGAGCCAGTCTAAATGCCAGTTAGTGGGTGTGCTCTTACATAAACAGGGTGTTAGGTCCATATCATGGGAAATTGCTCAGCAGCAGGAAGGTCGGCCAGCAATGCACATGCAGCATGGGTGACTCTCAGACATACTCTACGGAGAGGTGCGCCCTGTGTGCTCACGTGTGAAGTATGTTTGAGGGGTCTGGCTGGTAACAGCAGGTCAGCAGCTGCCTGCCATGAGTAGGGGTGGATGTTGATTGCTGAAGGCCAGGGGAGCTTTGGGGGCTACTGGGAACTTGCCTTGTCACAGCGGGTGCATCTGTAGAAACCTCATGGCGTACCTTTAAAATGGGTTGTGCTCACGGGGTAGAAACTATGCCTGCAGGTTAATTTCTCAAAACGTGACAGTGTAACCTCCTGGAATTTAGACTGCAGACTCCTAAAGCAGATTTGGAGCGAGTTTTTTTTTTTTTTTTTTTTTTTTTGTTTTTCTCCGGTACCGGGAACCGAACTCACGACCTTGCGCTTGCCAGGCAAGCGCTTTGCCACTGAGCTAAATCCCCAGCCCCTTGGAGCGAGTTTTTACTGTTACCTACACTGGTAGGCATGAGGGAACAGACCCGGAATACACAGCAGCCTGTCTTCTCCAGTGTCCTGTGTCACAGTGGGGCTGCCAGTGACCCCCGGAGGTGCTCTGTGGCTCACCTTTTGCTCTTATCGTGGACTTTCGGCTTTAAAAGGGGAACCATTGACAGGTGTGTGTGTGTGCTATGGCGTTCTGGGTGAACAAGCCCAGGAATAGTCAAGGTGCCAGATACAGAGACAAGGCCTTCCTGAGTTGGCTGCTTGGCCGGTAGCTTTAAAGTAAAGTTGTGAAGGACCCTGTCAGGAGCTTGAACAGATTGTAGCTTGAGAACAGCCCCATAGCACAGTCTACTCTGTGCTCAGGGGGTCCTTGCTATGCCCACAGCGCTGGGCTAGGCCTGTGAGCAGGGCCCGGGCCACAGGAGCCCTTGGTAAGGCCTTCTCTTTACTTGCTGTCTTCCAGGAATACGCCCAAGCCAGGTTTGATGCCTATTTCGAGCAGAAGAGGAAGCTTGGTGTGTGACTGGGAGGACCCTCACCCGCTCCACCACTGGACTGCCAGGAGGCGGCCGAGCGGGGCCTCTGCGCCGCAGCCACCATACTCGCATGGGGAGGCCTTGATGTCTCACACCGCACAGATGTGTATGATACGGAGGACTGTATTAAAAATGGAGTAACATTTATTTCCTATCTTGTTTACAATCTCATTAGGACTCTGAAACGAGATTGGGAGGCAGAAATATAGTACAATAGTGCAATATCTCAGAACTTTTTTAATCTAGAAGAGGTGGTTTCTCTTTGGGGCACAAGACTTTGTCAGACATGGCCAGCAGCAGGAGTGACCAGTGTTACTGCAGGTACTTTGGTTAATGTTTTTTTAAAAATTCTTTCATTAACATGCCAGTGGACATTGTGACCAGGCTCTTTGTGGGTGATGATGTGTTGTAGACACCCCTCGCTCCCAAGGAACACAAGACATACTGTGAAGTGACTCTTCGGGCTGAGCTCCAGCCACGGAGTCTGCAGCGGCACCCAGCCCATGTCCCCAGGAGCCTCTGGGCTGGACGGCTGTTGGGGAAGCAGGCTGCACACGTGCTGCAGGAGCTCTGTCCGTGGATGGACAGACAGAAGGACAGATGGGCGTGCCTTGTATCTGGCATACACATGTTGGTACACGAACAGACTTCACCGTAACTAGACATACCTGATTCAGTGTGCTTTGTAACTCCAGCTTTGGGCAGTGGGGGCCTCGCTGGCTTTCTTCACTCCATGCTGCCAGGGTGGAGCAGGCCATAGGGCGGCTCCCTCAGCCTTTCTCACTTCCCTGTATCTGGCCTGGAGCTTGGGCTCCTGGGCTATGGGTGGCTTCCCCAGGGGCCCTCAGAGGCCTCCTCCTGCCCTGGCCTTGGCTTTACTAGTGGCCAGCATTCCCAGCCTCACCTCATTCCCTTCCCCATGTTGCTGAAGTCATTCTGTGGGAGTTGGCAGCCCTCATGTGGGGTGTGGAGGCTCTGACATTATAGCTGTGAAATCCATATATGTTAAATGTCCAATGGGATAAGTTCTTAGCCTTTTTTTTTTACTCTGAAGTCTTTGAATTTTTTTGTGTGCATATATTTCTGCTACTACAGAGATTGTACTATACAAATAAAAAATTAAACCTCAACTCAAGCTGTCACCCTGGATGTGTCCTAACCCTCAGGGCGGGCTCCTGTTACCTCCAGTGTCCAGGTGCATGTGGGCTGCTCAGCATCTGGCTCCTCATCATCCTCTCCCTCGTGACACTTTACCCTGCTGGCCACACACACTGGTTTCCCTCTGGCCTCCCTGGCCTCAGGTGTCAGGAGGCCTCGGGGTCCGCCCTAGGTGTCTAAGTCTCAAGGAGAGACTGGGTCTGAGTCTCAAGGAGACTTGCCCAGCACACTCATCCTAGGACTCTGCCACCCTCTACTTAACCTGAGTGTGGTGCTGCTTCCCCAGACGCAAGCACCCCTGGAGGGATGTGGAGGAAACTACCTGGCTGTCGGGGCGGGGGGGGGGGCATACTGAACGGTGGGCTGGGGCAGGAGGGAGACTAGTATTCACCTGTTGAGACACTTAAATTTTTACACAGGACAATAAATGACACCGCTGCTTTTGTGCAGTCTCTAGGTTCACATCCGGTAGAAGGAAGATGCCCCACCCATCCTCTGCCTGCCAGCTTAGCTTCAGCCCACCCTCCTGACACCTAGCTGGCTTATACAGTATCTTGGCTGAGATTCTCTCGGGTTAGCTTTCCAAATGATGGGGTATTTCAGTTGTCCTTGTCAGCTCAAAAGTTTGCCCATACCCCCAGGCGTGGTAGAAAACTTGTAATCCCAGCACCCTGGGTATCTGATGCAGGAGGATTACAAGTTCAAGCCCAGCCTGGGGAACTTAGTGACTTAGCCAGATCCTGTCTCAAAAAGGGCTGGGGATGTAGCTGGGGATGTGAAGGCCTTGGGTTCCATTTTTAGTATAGCAAGGAAAGAAAGAAAAACATGGGCAAGTCACTCCACACATTTCTGAGCCCTTCCAGTTAAGATGGGCCAGCCCTTGACCTCCTGGTGACCCCCACCCACCCTGGCCTACCACTTTCACATTCTTCGGGGAGCTTAGCTTTTCCTGCAGTTCTAATTGGCTTGCTCAGTTGTCTCCTGGGTGAGCAGGAACTGCATCACAGCCACCCCAGTCCTCATTGCAGATGATCTCCCAAGGGCAATGGCCCCATGGCTGTTGGTATGCCATTTCCATGGCAGCCAGATCTGGGCAACCCAGCTGCCTAGGTTTTCAAAGTCAAGGCAAGACCAACTGACATCTACCTGGGATTCCCCACACTGGGGTCTGAGCATCTGTCTCTCCACGCTTAGTGCAGGGCCATCCATAGCCTCAGGCCTGTGCTGGCCTCTCCTCTGCTAGCTGGACCCTATTACCAATGTCTCTCACCTGAGTCCACCAGGCACAGAAACTGCTCAGAGCGCCTCATATCCCCACCTGGCTTTCAGGGGTCCTCAGCAGGGCAGTCCCAGACCCAAAGGACAAGTCTCCCTCAGCGGCTGGCCAGAGCCACAGCCAGGGGCTGGGCCACCTTGGCTTCCTATGCCCAGGGCAGCTCTGGCCTCAAAATAGCCTTTGCACCTGGGGCCTCTGGCTGGAAAAACCACTTTGTAGATTGTTGGCTGGAAAAATCAAGGCCTCTGAAAAGCACTGGCTCCTCTTCCCGGCCTGTGGTGGGACTCAGGCCAGAGGGAAAACGAAGGTCTCCGGGCAAGACATCACCCAGAGGGACAGGCAATGGCCTTGGTGTGGGAGGGCAGAGCCTGGAGTCACTTCAGCCTCTGCTATGACCTTCTGGGGCCTGAGGAAGTCCTTGGCTGCTCTGGATGGCTCCTGCCTTTCCCTGAGGGCTGGCTGCGGGTGGGTAACCCCTTGTTCCCACATGCAGCACTAGACCAGGCCGGGGTGTCCCACAGCTCCTCACTAGCGCTGGGTACATAACAAACGCCACCTTCTGCCACAGTATGTTGGATGTCCCCTAGCCAGTGCTCATACCTGCAAGGGTGGCAAGCTCACTCCCCAGCATGGCTGGAAGACAGTGGCTCACATGAGCTAGAACGTGCCGGAAACACTCTTCAGCCCTAGTGTTGTATATCCCTTCCACCCCAAAAGTCTGGGGCACTGTAGGTGTGCTGTGAGTCTACACCCTGACTTCTTGAGGCCTAGACCCTAGACTAGTGCTCCACACCCCCACCCTACTTCAGCTAGAAAGTAGGGTCAAAGTAGGACCTAACAGAGCCCAGAACCCCGGGCCCTGCCTTCTGGCTTCAGCCCCACCCCTGGTATCTCGGAAAGGACAAGGATGCTGTTGCAGGCCTGCCTGCTCTTTATTGCTTTCCTGGCTTAAGGAGGTAAGGACGCGCTGGGGTGCTATTCATCCTTCGCAGCAAAGGTGAAGGGGCTCAGCTTGTAGCCAGTGCCTGAGTAGAACTTGTTCTGGAACTCCACCCTGCAGGTGAGAAGAGGAGGCTGGTGAGGGGCGCCCACTCAGCCCTTGCTCCCAGGCCGGCGGGGGAGTGCTCACCAGTGCAGCCGCAGTGCATGCAGGAAGGCCGAGAGCCCCTCCATCACCAGCAGGATAGCAACGGTCAGCACGGCGAAGGCGGCAAAGACAGAGACCAGCGCCACGGCCTGCATGCCCACCTTGAGGTTTGCACTCAGGGCCACGCGCATCACCATGGCCCACAGGACCTCCGACAGCTCTGTGGGAAGAGGGCCAAGGAAGGGGTCATGGGTGAGGAGGTGGCCGCCTGCCCCCTCCCCAGGGCTGATGCCCTCCCTGACTGTGAGGTCAGCAAAGTTCAGTTTCACAGAGGGGACACTGAGGCGTAGAGAGACACCCAGGCCCCCGAGCCAGCCACTGTGTGAGTGCTCTGGAACAGAACCCAGGCCACCCCACTGTCCGTGCCACTCTGCTGGCCACTCACGGGCATGGGCCAGGCTCAGGGCCCAGAGGCGCAGGTAGGAGGCCGTGTTGGAGATGCAGCCGAGGCAGAACTCGATGGTGTGGATGGCCTGGTGCATGAAGACCTCGGAGGGAACAAGCTGCCAGGCAGCCAGGCAGATGGCAGTGAGCAGCACGGAGGAGCCAGCTGGGCTGGCGGCCACCACAGCCCTCTCAGTGTCACACCCACCTCAGCTTCCTTTTCGTCCCCAGAGCACCCTGCCTTCTCCTCATCAGGACCCCAGCCACTCTCAGAGGCATCAGGGGAGTCCGTAAGTTTGGCCTTGTCCTCATCCTGGGGCAGAGGGTGGGAACGGGCAGTGTAAGTAGCCCCCAACCCCCAGCTCACAGCCGCCCAAGCCCGCAGGACTGAGGGTGAGGGACATCCACGGCAGCCTGCTTCCCACACAGCTGTCCCCTCTCAGGCTCTACCTGTCCCACCGCAGGCCTTCTCTGGAGGTGGCGCTGCCGGCGCAGCAGGTACAAAGGTGTGCCCAACAGCAGGACAGGCACCGAGGCCAAGGCCAGGACCACCAGTACGTACTGCACCACTTCCTGGGGGCAAGAGGGTGCATCAGGTCACAGTGCTCTCAGCAGGCGCTCAGGAGCTCAGGCCCTTCTCCGCCGGGTGCCTGTCACTAAGGGATATCGCTCCACACGGACTCCTGAAAGGGGCCTCGGGCCACCAGTAACCACTGTGCATCACCCACGCAGAACTTTATGCCACCGCCTCAGAGCCTGTCTGCAGGGCCTCAGGCCCACAGCCCCATTTCGTAGATGAAGACCCTATACCTCTGAGCAGCCCAGGGACGCGAGGTCCCCACGAGGTGGTGCGCACCACCTCCTGGCCAGCCCACCTGCATGTGGTAGAGCGGCCGGTTGGTGGGGCTGCTGGAGAAGAGGAACATGTTGATGAAGTGGATGAGGATGCTGGGGGCGGAGGCAGAGCTGGCGGCTGTGATGCACAGCCACTTGTAGACAACCAGGAAGACGAGGTAGCCAAAGAGGCCCAGCAGAAAGATGAGCTCGGGCAATGTCTCCAGCAGCAGCCGGTGGCCCTGGCCAAAGTGCCTAGGGGAGCAGGTGGGTCAGAGTGCTATCTCGGCCTGCCTGGCCACTCCCCCTGCCTCCCCCGGCAGCTCTGTCCTCACACATGGTTGAAGACACCCAGGATCACCCCGAAGGCCATGTGGATGACACCCAGGATGACAGACATCTTCATCTTGAAGGAATTGAGGAAGCTCAGGTGGTTGGTGGCCAGGCTCCAGACCTGGGGTGATGGGAGAGGGTGCCATGCTCAGGGGGTGGCGGGGAGCCCTGCAGTCCAAGCCCCTTATCAACCACAGCACCCTCTGTGACCACTGCTGAGGGGTAATGGAAGGGAGTGAGTGGCTGAGAGGTCAGAGTGGTCAGGCAGCCTGAGCTCAAGCCCGTTCTTCCCAGCCAGGTGACCTTGCTGTGTGGCCTGGGCTTCAGTTTTCTCATCTGGACAATGGACACCCATGGGGTCATTACGTGAACCAAACGTAAAACCACTCCTCACAGAGGGCTCAGCACAGGCTGAGCTGCTACAAGTGCAGGCTTCTCTGCCCCCTCAGGTGACAGGGACAGGCCCAGCAGGACGGGCTGTGTCCTGTGCATAATGCAGAGCGTGGCACACAGTAGGTGCTGGGGATGGCTCCTGAAGGAGGCACAGGCAGATGGGGTGCAGAAGTCTCCACCCCAGCCTACACCCCACGAGCACTGGAGTGGCAGCACTTACCGGGTCAATGCCGAAGGGGTAGGGTCCTAGGAAGACACCAGAGACATTGGGGTCCAGGGTGAGCAGTGGGTGCTGGGTCAGGTATGCATCACTGTGACAACAGTGGGCGGTGGTCAGGAAGCACAGGCCCAGGTGGTAGAGTAGGCTGGGGACCAGGGGCTGGGGGCTGTAGGCCTCACCTCCAGCCAGACTGGTTGGCCATGGCGGCCACGCTCCACCCAGAGGGGAAGATGGTGGTGGCTCGGCTGAAGCATTCGTTGTAGATGAAGCCGGTGTACACAGAGAACAGGCCCATGAGCAGAAGCAGATAGCGGCCCCCGAAGAAGGTCTGCCAGATCTGGAGGGGGTGGCGTGGTGAGAGGCGGCCCAGCCCTGCCGCCCCATCCCTCCCAGGTCCCAGGCAGCCCGCACCTCATTCTGTGCGGCCTTCACGGCCGGCCGGTTCTCTGCAAGCACCATGGCCAGGGCGAAGAGGAACATGAGGAGCCCGTGGCCCACGTCGCCGAACATCACCGCAAAGAGGAAGGGGAAGGTGATGATGGTGTAGGGTGCTGCGGGCAGAGGAGTGCGTGGTCAGCCAGAGCCTAGAGGGAAACCAGCATCTGCTCCCTTGGTCCATGGTGCCTCCAAGGACCCCAAGCTTCTGGACCCCAGGAACTGCCAAGAGGGCATTTTCAAGGCAGGGACACCACTTGCTGGCATTCCAGGGCTCTGCAGCCTTGGGCTTGCTACTCAACCTCTCAGCCTGTTTCCCCATCTGAAAATACAGTCAACAACAGTGCTGCTTCATAGGATTATTATAACTGAGTCTCCATGGGCAGGAGCAGGCCACTGGTTCTCAATGGCAAGTTAGCAGCTGAAACTTTTATTTTCTGGTACTAAGATTTGAACCCAGGGCCTTCACACTGAGCTACATCCCCAGCCTTTTTTTTAAATTTATTTTTTTAACCTTTGAGACAAGGTCTTACTAAATCACTAAGTTGCCCAGCTTGGAATCAAACTCCCCATCTCAGCCTCCCAGTGCTGGGCTTACAGGTGTGCAGCACCACACCCAGTTTATTTATCTTTGAAAGGGGTCTTGCTGTCTGCCCAGGTTGGTCTCAAACTCCTGCAAGCTATCCTCTTTCTCAGCCTCTTGAGTACCTGAGTCTACAGGTAAGTAGCACGTCTGACCACTAACATTAATTCTGCAAAGCATTAAGCAGAACTACAGAAAGGACAGAGAGCTCCAAGATGTTCTTGGTGGGCACACGGCCAATTCCAGAAGGCTGAGCTGGTCACTTAATCTCTGAGGTCTATTTCCCCAAAGTAAAATGGAACAATTCTTCATGGGGGGTAGACGGATTCCTGTTGAGAGCGGCTGGAGCTGGAAATTGGTCATATGTGTGAGGGCAGGACAGAGCCACAGTGCCTCAAGCAGTCAAACTACCCGTCTTGAGAAAAACATCCTGCCTGGACAACTTCAGTCGTTAGTCGCTAGGCAACACTGCCTCTCTTGATACTAACTTTGCAAGGGTATAAATTAATGCCCGTACTAGTGTTATTCGGTCCTCTAGCCCTCCAAAGAGGTTACTCTACCTGGTCCCAGCTTTTCTCTCATTTTTATTTTCCTCATACCCACCTCTGTTCCTCCCCATGGGGTACACTGAGAGACCAATGAGCTCCCTACAGATTCCAGTACACATGCCCTACATGGGCTAAGCTGTGCCCCAAAAAAGGTACATTTGTGTCCTGACCTCCAGCCCCTCAGAATGTGACCTTACCATGAGCCAGTATCCTTACAGGGGTCAGGGGTGAAAATGAGGCCACTGGATGGGCTCTACCCCAATATACCTGATATCCCTACAGAACAGGGGAAGTTTGGACACCGTCACAGACATATGAAGGGAGAATAGTGCCACCTACAAGCTCAGGAGAGAGGCCAAGACCAAGTCAGCCCTCAGGAGGAACTGACCCGGTCAACAACTTGACCTTGGATTTCTGAGCTCCAGAACTGTGAGCTGCGTCTGGGATCAGCCACTGTGGTGCTCCAAGCCACGGCTCTGAGAGCCTGCAGCAGCAGACCGTCCACTGTGGGGACCTGGACAACGCCACTGGTCCTAACTAACTGGCATCTGTCAATGAGGAGAAACTCGGGACAGGTGACACCAGGTGGCCCCTGGCCTGGGGCCCCACAGCCTCAGACTCCGTCCTCATATCCTGCCTACTACCTCAGGAACCTGGGCATCCTGACTTGCGCAGTGGGTGGGACCAAGGCCCCTCCCCAGAGAACAGTGGCCAGAGGGAACAGCAAGCTGTCAGAGTGACTTTGAACTCTTGATCCTCCTGCCTCAGCCTCCCAAGGTACTGGGACTACAACTGCATGCCATCCTCCTTGCCCTTCCTGGTTCTCCCCACAGCCCACCCCTGACTGATTTCTCCTGAAGACATCTCCATTAATAGCCCACTGGAACACCCATGTTAGAGCGAACCTAAAACAGAATGAACTCAGTCTCAAACATGGTGTCTCTCATGATCCAACCTCTCTAACATGTCTTCGAGTCTGTACTATCATTTCCACCTGACAGATGAGGAAACAGGCTCAGAGCAACTAAGAAACTCATCAAAGCAAGCTAGCTGGACTCAGAGCTGAGCTCTTGCTTGCCGAGGCCCGCACAAGGCACAAACCCAAGCTGGCTCTCCTGTGAATCCAGCAAGGGGAACTCGCTGGGGACAAACACAAAGGCCCTGAGAGATGGGGAGGGGACTGCACTTCTCAAAGGTGTGGGCTGGCCCAGACTGGAGACCATTCCACTCCGGCCCAGGCCCAGGCCCCCAGGTTGGGCACAGGGGTGCAGGTGCAAGCTCTCACCAGGGTTGACCTCCTGGTAGCGGCCCACACCGTAGGCGTCCACAATGCCCTGGAAGCTGGCAGTGAAGCGATTGGTGCGGATGAGAGTCGGGGGCATGTCCTGGCAGGGGATGCGGTGAGCCACGGCACTCACTCCCGCCTCACTCTGGAGCCCGGGCAGAGACAGAGACCAAGGCTGGGGGCCTTCAGGAGCCCTGGGACCCCAAGCCAGGCCCAGCTGAGATGCAGAGCGGTGCAGGGCTCACTTGGTGAGCACCGGGTGGGCATGGGAGTGAGCCAGGCTGCCCCCTTCTCTCTGAGAAGCAGGATGATCAGCCTTACCCTGCCAGGTCAGGAGACTCAAGGGCGCCAAAGGCATCACCTAGACTAGAAGCTGCTTGAGAAACAGAAGGGTGTGCTCCTCCTCCGGCAGCCCAAGACCTGCACCCACCAGCAGGGTGCACCACAGAGCCCCCGCGTCAGGGTCTCCGTACCACATCTGGAGTCTGGAGGTGAAGGAGCTTCCTGACTATAACTGCAAAGGCTTTGGGAAGGCAGAGGAGGGTGGGCTGAGGGCCCAGGGCCATCTGGGCCTTAGAAGAGGTGGCTGGGAGAAAGGGGGCCTTGGCCCCATCCAGGGCAAAGGCAAGATGCTGGGGACATGAGGTGTGATGCAGCCAGGAGGCACCTGCCTGGTAGGAGGGCGGGCAGGCGGGAAGGGATGAGGCCTGGCCATGCTCACCGAGCTGTCCTGCAGCACCTGCTGCAGAGTGGGCAGGTCGAGCACGGCACACCAGGCCTCGGCAATGAGGCACTTGTGTGTGGAGCTCACACTGCACTGGTTGAGGGCCAGGTACACAGCCTTCATCTTCCGGATCTGCATCTGTCCTGCGGGCAGCAGCTGCTGCACCCGGCCCAGCACCTGGCTCAGGAACCGTTCCGTCTCCCCTAGGACCTGCGGGCAGGCGTGAGTGGTGAGAAGGGGCCAGGCAGGCAGGGGAGGGGGTGGGGCGGGGTGGGAGCCCACCTCCTGCAGCTCCTGGCTCTGCTGCTGCAGCTGTTGCAGGGCCCCCCGCCGGGCCTCTGCCTGCTCCAGGTATGGGAAGACGTGGCAGTGGAAGCTGGCGGGGACAAGAGCGCATGTGAGGGTCATTTTGAGGGGGCTCCCCAGGAGGAGCTGGGACAGGACAGGCTGCCAGTGACAGGCAACAGCGTGGGGCACAGGAGGCCAGCAAGCGCCCAAAGCCAGGCAGGCCTGCTGGTGTGCATGGTGGCTCACCATGCTGTGATCTTGCGGATCTTCTGTCCAATCTGCTCGCCCCAGTAGGAGATGAGGAAGGTCATCCACCTCGTAGGCTCACCCTGCCAGAGCCAGGCTCAGTTTACCCTGGGGCCCTGGCTCGGCCCAGGATGCCCCCGCCTACCCTGGCCCCCAATGGCTCACTGTCACGGGGTCCTCCAGCTGCTGTTCCATCTCCTGGAAGCTGGCAATGAGGAAGCCACGACAGGCCCTCCAGAGCAGGCGCTCCAGGGCGGCGGCCTTGTGGGGCTCCACAGCACCTGCCACAAAGCTGCAGGCCGGGGCTGGAGAGGAGCTCAGACCCCCAGCCCATGCCTCCCTGAGCCGTCAACCTGGTCACCCCTCATCAGGAACAAGGCCAGAGACAGACCAGCCCTAGGAGCAAGGCCTCAGGAAGCAGGCAGAGAGTGAGCTGTGGGTGAGGGAATAGCGCTGGGCAAGGAGCAGCCCCATCCACCAGGCAGGGCAGGAAGGAACGAGAGGACCACACTCACTTGACCTTCAGGTCCTGGTGTGGCCCCCCAGGGGGCGGCAGCAGGGGACTTCTCTCTGAGGAGGGACCATCCGTGTGGGCAGCTGCCAGCTGGGAGCCGAGAGACAGACACTATGAGCCCTGCATGGGGGTGGTGGGGGCTGGCAACCCCCTAGGTGTACGCATACCGGGGGGCCGTGGCTCTGGCCCAGCACGGCCTCATGGAGCTGCAGCTGGTGTAGCTGGGCCCGCAGCTCCTGCTGGTTGCCCCGAACGTCACGCAGCTCCTGGGCCAAGCGATCTGTCTCCTCCTGGATGCGTAGCAGTTCACGAGGTGGGGGCGCGGGCAGCCTCCCCTCAGGCAGGGGCAGGGCCAGGCCAGCCCGCCGCACCTCCTCCTGCAGGAAGGCTGGGTGCACAGGGTGGAGTCAGGGGGCTGTGAGGGCCGCTTCAGCTAATGTCCACTGTTAAGCAAGGGCTGGCTCATGCCTAGAGGACCCTAAAAGCTACCCCCAACTCCACCACACCTGCTAGTGAATTCATGGAGTCAGGGATCCCCAGGAAATCCCAGGCTCAGTTCTATCCTGGAAGTCTTCCTTGAAGCTCAAGTCCAGGCTGCTCTGCCCCCCATCCCTGAGCCTCTGCCAGCCCAGGCCCTGAGACCCTCTGAGGTCTCCCAAGAGGCCGGCCCTGGCATCCCCAAACCTGCGATGAGGGCTGAACTGCCGGGCCTGTTAGTGCCGTAAGTCAGACTCACAAACCACAAGGCAAATCCTGCCCTCTCGTCCTATTCTGGCTGTCTGGGAGGCTCCTCTCTGCTGGGAGAGGTGGTCAGGGTAGGGCCCAGGGCTGGGTCTCTCCTGCCTGGATCCACGAAGGAGCTGCTCCTTGGAGGATGCGACTCTAGACCATGGGGGCCACCCATCCCGGTCCATCACAGAGCAGAGAGTTGTCCCTGCCTCTGTTCTGCTCGTGGCTTCCAGTGTGCAGAGGATGAAGTTCTGGGCCCTGCCTGAACCTCCCTTCTCTGCCTTCCACCTGGGTCACCTGGTCTCTGCCTTTCAGAGCAAGCTTGGATGAGGGCTCCTCCAGGAAGCCTGCTGGGTCAACTCACTGAAAGTCTTCTCCAGCTCCTCACAGCGCCGGACATCCACCACAAAGCGTCTCTGGAAGGCGCTCACCGATGCATTGAGCTGTGGTCGCCACATGGAGGAGTTAGTGTCCCAAGGAGGTTCCCACGCTGGGGCCTAGGCCTGGGTTATCCTTGGGCCTTAGATGCCTCCTCCAAAAAGGTGCTGAGGACTCTGTGCGCCTTTAGATGCCACACACCCACAGAGGGTAAGAGCAGAAGCCAAGGAGGCCTCCTAAGAGCAGAGCACCTATGACAGGGCCGCTGGGACACATGTGGAGCCACCAGCTGTCATGGGGGAGGTGGGTCCCCACCAAGCCCGGATCATTGTCACCCCTCAGCAGCGATGCCAAGGATGAAGCCCTCCCAGCTGTCCCAACCAGACTCACATCTCTGAACTCCACGAGGCCCAGCTCGCCCAGCTGGCTCACGCAGGTGTAGGCGGCTGCTGTGGGCAGGAAGAGCTGCACCAGGGCTACTTCCTCGCCACGGAACATGGAGCCCATGGTCCTGCAGGGTGGGTGAGGGGTGTCAGGGGCAAGCCACAGACAGGTCCAAGCCAGCAAGTAAAACGCACACCTCTGCGCACAATCCCAGAAGGTGCTGCTACCAACCCCACTAGACAGGTGGGGAGACTGAGGCCCAGGAAGAGGGTGATGGGATGCTGAGATCCATAGGAAGGAAGCAGTGTGACTGGGCGTGGGGCTGGCCCGGCTGGCCCTGCAGCCCTCCACCTGCAACCCAGCATCAAGGTCTCTCTCTCAGCTACCCTCTTGTTGCTCTGACCCCTGTCCAGAGACACTGGCTCTGCTCACACCCCTGCTGCTGCTGTCCCTCCTCTGGGTTCTGGCCTCCCCAGACCCTGCTTATTTATCTCTGGTCCCTCAGGCACCAGCTACCTCCAGTCTTGCCTTGAGTACAGGAGCTAGCAGGCAATGACAACTGACACCTGGCTAGGCTGAGGCTTGCCCTCGGGCAGCTAGAGCCTCCTACCTCCCTGTGGGAAGGAAGATGGGGGGGCACCTCCTCTGTGCCCCCAGCACCACTGGGCTGCAGCTGGTGCCCCTGGTGGCAGTTGGAAAGGGGGCTGGGGACAGCCTCCCAGGTGTGGAAACCAATGAAAGTGAAACTGAAGCAGGCGGGAAGGGACTTGCTCAAATGCAAGGGGGGGGGAGTGGCCTCCACTGGGTGCCCCAGCTTGGAAGCCAGGCTGCCCTACAGGTCCCCTGCTTGCTCTGTGACCACTGCTCTTCAGTCCCAGGACCCCTCATGAGACTAAGTTGTCTGAACTCCCAAATCAAGATAGAGAGGCTGGAGGAGGGAACCTCACACCAGTGAGCCCCGCCTGCTGCTGTCTGAGCCAGTCCAGCTGGTCACTTCCTCCCCTAGGCCTGGTTTACTTAACTCTGATTAGGAAACTGCAGCCCCATCGGGCAGACCCAGACTGCAAAAGAGTAGGCCCTGGGCAGGGACGCAGGGCAAAAGGGACCGGTGCCATGGCCCAAGGGATTGGCTCTGGCCTCGGAGCAGAGGGCCGGGGATCAGGGCTTGGGCATCCACCCAGGCTGGCACTGGCTGTGTGACATGGGACAAGCCCCCTGCCCCTGCTGAGCCTCCACTTCCTCTTCGAGTGAGTGAGTCCCCTGCATTTGTCCTGCCACACCACCTCACACCAGCCTCTGGAAACAGCGTGGGAACCTGGTCCTATGGGTCGGCCAACTGAGGCTGGAAGAGGGGCAGTTTAAGGTGGCACAGCCAGTAGGGGGGCCAGCAGCGGGGTAAGCCAGGCATGAGCCAAGCGCAGAGCTGCAGTGGGGGCAGCCCTAGCACACAGGTCCCCAGCCAGGCTGCACTTCTCACCCTGTGCCCCTTCCTCCAGACCCACCAAGCCTCTCCTCCGTGCCCCACTTCCTCTTCAAAGTGGGCTTTGGAACCACCCTGCTCCTTTCTAGCCTGGCCACTTCCTATTTGGGCCTCAGTGTCCTTATCTGTAGAATGGGCCCCTCCCTCCCGGCAAGATGCAGCAAGGCAAGCTGTGAGCGAAGGGCCGGAAGAGCTGGACTCAGAAGTTGTCAGGGGTTAAAATCCCACCCTCCTTTCCTTCCTGGTCGCCTCTGTCACCCCCAGCACAGCGGACACCGGCGGGGTAACCATCTAAGTTGCTTCCTCTGCCCCAGCTGGGTGGGGCGCCTGGACCCCCTTCCCGGAGCAGGGGAAGTGGGTGGCAGGCAGAGCAGGGGCTTCGCGGACCGCGCCGGACACTCACTCTGGTGGGCCAAGCCTCTCCGTTCTCAAATCTCAACCGGATCAGGTAGACACTGCACCCTTGCCTCGGGCCGCGCCGCTCACTCCAGGCGGGGTGGGCGGGGACAGAGCCGGAAACGCCCCGCCCAAGCCCCGCCCCCAGCCCTGACCCAGGCGGGGCCGGAATCCTGCGAGCCTGGGAGAGCTGGGCCGCCTTTACAGGTGGTTTCTTTCCCCTCGCCGGGTTTACTTAACTTTGAATAGGAAATCGGCGACGTGGCCAGCAGACGGAGCCGAGAAATGGACCAGCGGCGGCCAGGAGACAGGGGAGGTGCCCAGCGCTGCCCGGCTGCAGCCTAGGAGATGGGACCCCTTCTCCCCGCACCTGGAGGGCTCGCTGGCCCTGTGGCAGGGGACCCCAACACACTCGGGCTGCTGGCCCGGGGATCCAGACCCGTCCCTCTCAGGCGCGGTCCTCCGCCTCTGGGACTTGCCCGTTTCTCCGCGGGCTCACACCGTCCTGCTCTGACCACCTAGGACAGGAGCTGAGCTCCAAGCCCAGTGCTCTGTGTCCTTGTGGGGTGAGGAGGGGGCTGCTTCTTTCTGTGCCTTTTTCTTCGACGGCAGCAGGACAATGAGGGCCAAGCCATGCCGTGTTCTGCTCAGTCCTATGAACCCAGCAGGCACGGGGAAATTCTCCCCGAGCACAGTGGGTTAGCTGTTCAGCTGCCTGCACCGGGGGTGTCCAGGTGACCTTGATTCTAATCAGCTTCATAAGGCTCACCGGGTCTCAGTGCCTTGAAACCGAGACAAGACCTCATGACTGTCCACCTGCCCACACTTTGTACAGGCTGGACTGTACCCACTGGGACCAGAGGAAGGTAGGGCCCCTCAGACCTGGTGATCCGTGAGCCACATACAGGAAGCAAGGGCCTGAGGAGGGGTGCAAATGGAGCCCCAGAGTGAAGCCTAGAAACTGAGTCACAGCCAAGGTCAGCATCCCCACGAAACCCAGGGGCTTGTGTTTGGGGCCTGTGGGTCTGCTCTAGCCAGCAGTAGGAAGAGCCCCAGGACAATTCAGAGTGCAGGAGCAATTGGAGCCCTACCATGTCACAAAAGGTCATGGGTGGTGGTGCACACCTGTAATCCCAGCTCTCTTTGGCTATCTTGAGCTGGAGGCAGGAGGATCACCAAAAGTTCCAGGCCAGCCTGGGATACATAGTGAGTTCAAGACCAGCCTGAGTTACATAGTGACGGCCTGTCTCAAAAAGACCAAAAACACTGGTCTTGTCTACACTCATAATGCAGAAATGGTGTACCGGCAAGAGCCAGATTACCAGCTGGGTACAGTCTGTGCCATGTTTAATGCAAACGTCCCGTCTGTCTAGGGACAATAAGGCACTATGCCAAGGATCTAAGTTTTGTCTGGGAAAAGGTAAACTGGAGACGTCTGGGATTTCTAAGCCCACCTCTTTGGAAAGAATTCCTGTCTGCAACAGCCACTGGGACTAGCACTGGGCAGGACAGACATTTGTGGGCTGTTTTTCCCTTCAGCTGCCGCAGTTACATCTCACCCCCAGGGTGAGGCTGTGTGGTCCCCAGGGACAGGCTGCGTTTCTCTGCTGCAGGCCTTTGCCCACCTTGGATGTCTGATCTGTAGTTCTGCCTGAGTCGAGAGGGCACTTGGGGCATCTCTCACTGGTCCGCAGAACACCCTCCCGCTTCTTTTCCCAATGCATCTTGGAGAATGTTCTGTAGATAGCATTTTCGGAAAGGATGGGGAGGGGACCTGAGTTATCCTAGACCTGAATTAGGCATTATGTGCAATGTGACCTGAGGACGTCACTTCGCCTAAGCCTGTTTTCTCAAGCTCAGAATGATAGGACAGCCAGTAGGCTCGAGGCGCTGTCAGTGGCCATTTCATCAGTGCACAGAGCTAGCGGGAACCACAGTGCTGTGCTGGGACTGCAAATTGGGAAGTCCCAACACTGAGCTGTAGCCTGGTGCGGGGAATCTGAGAGGAAGGGGATGTGGCTGGAGGCAAGGCCAGCTCAGGGGCAGGAGGCTTTGTGTCATCCCCTCGTGACTGTCACCCAAGGAGCCTTCCTCCTCAGCCCAAGGATGCCTTGGGCTTTCTGAGCTTCCTGATATACTTCAGCCTGAGGTGCTGGGAAGCACCAACTTGTAATGGTCTTAGTTCTGGGGCCTCAAAAGAAAGCAGGCCCAGGCCCTACCCCTCACACTCTATAGAGACTGGGAGCAGCAGGCCTCAGGCGGCCTCCAGCATCACTATACCTTGGGGAAGACGCGACATGTCAGGGTTGCTGTGGGCAACCACAAGCAGGGCCTGAAGGGCCCATGGAGTCACACAAGAGGGCTGGACCAGCAGAGGATCCCTGGACAGCTGGAACCCACTGAGAGAACAGGCCTGGTGGACCACGCCCTGGTCTAGCTGGAAGAATCCACAGGCCTCAGGGAGGTAGAAAGGGGCACCCTAGACTCCTGGAAGTAAGACAGGACATGACAGTGAGGGTCAGAGCTTTTATTGGGCAGCAGGGGCTGCGGGCACCGAGCAGAGGTGGGCACATCACCGGTAGAGGTAGTCAGCCTGGATGTTGGCGGCAATCTCAGCCTCCCACTTGTCCCCGTTGTTCAGCAGCTTCTCCTTGTTGTACAGCAGCTCCTCGTGCGTCTCAGTGGAGAACTCAAAGTTGGGGCCCTGCAGGTTGGAGTACAGGTGCAGCCTGGTCAGGTTCCTCCCAGGAGCCCCTGCCCCTGCTCCCCCACCCCCACTCACTCACCTCCACGATGGCATCCACAGGGCAGGCCTCCTGGCAGAAGCCACAGTAGATGCACTTGGTCATGTCAATGTCATAGCGGGTGGTCCGGCGGCTGCCATCAGCCCTGGGCTCGGCCTCAATGGTGATGGCCTGGGTGAAGGAGTGGCCACCAGTCACTGCCACACTGCCAGCTATGTCCTGGCTCCGAATCAACCCCTCAAAGTTCATCGCTACCCCTGGTGTCTGCATGGATGCTCCATCTCTTCAGACACCATCCAGAACCTCAGGGGGCCACCCTCACACCTGCCATCTCACCCTCTGTCGCTTGCTGCAGCTGACACTCTTTTTGCTCCCATGTTAACTGTCCAACCTCTTGCCCTAGAATACCATTCCCACAGAAGACTGTTATCTGCTTTATTCACCGCACACCGATAGTCCTGGGAGTAGGGGATCCCTCATCTGTAGTAAGTGGCCAGTGACTGTCTAAGCTTAACAAGACTCTAACTCAGGTCTAGTTATACCCATTTGGTGGATGACAAAACTGAGGCTCAGCGAGGCTGAAGGCCTCCTGATGTTACACAGCCAGTGTGGCAGAGCCTAGACTTGAAGATAGCCTTAACTTTCAGTTCCCAAGGTCAGCCTTGTGACAGCTGGGGGAAAGAAGAGCTGGCCTGCCACCTCCCATAGCTTGGAGGACCTTCCAGGACATTTAACTCTCACTCCCTTCAGGAGTGTCACACTCACTACTCACTGTGGGACCTCTGCCTGGCAGCCTCATCTTTTTGTATCAGCAGAAATGGACACATGATCTCTACCTGCTGGCGTTGTTATCAAAATTAAATGTGATAAGGAATAAGCTTGGCACAGAGCCTAGCCTGCCCCTCACCACCTGGAAACCACAACCCATGACTACCACCACCACTGCCGTCGGGGGCGCTCCTATGTGCTCCGGGACACTGGCTGGAGGAGAAATGTCAAGGGCACAGCCTGTGCCCTGGAGGACCTGGGCGAGACCAGTAGATGAGCCAGGACTGCCCTGAGCCATGGAAACAGGAATGGGGCTGCTATGCAGACCGTGAGTAAGGACTGTGTTTGCCAGAGCTCCTGCCGGGCACGCCAGCGCCTGGACAAGGGCCACAACTGCATCTGTTCCTGCACCAGGGGCCTGACTCCAGGTGGTCTGGGCAAGATCCACCAATACAGCCAGTCACTGCCACATGCCAGCTGTCCTGGCAGGGTTCCGAGGACCAGCCATCAGAGATGGGACGGGGGCAGGGTTACCCTCACTGGTGGATGAGTCCTCAGCTCCAGCCTGGCATGGGCTCCTGAAACTGCTGCCATATCCAGGGAAAAGGACGCCTGGGTGCCACCCCATGGCTCATGGATCCAAGCTTCATACCCTTGGCCGATCCTCGCGACAGGCCCCACAGGCCCCACCTGGCCTGCTCAGGCAGACGCTGGCCTCTGCTGACTCAATGACTCACAATACTTGGACAAAAGGCCTCACTGGTTCCACTCACGGGGTCAGGGGAGGGGGTTCAAGGCAGGAAAGGGAATTTCCTGGGGCAAGTCTTCAAACAGAGGGGTCAAGTTGTGGCTTGGGGCTTCCTGGGCTCCCTTGCACAAGACCAGGGGCAGCGTGGAAGCCAGGTGGGCTGGGGCTCACCTGGGCAGGACAGACAGCCTCGCAAAGCTTGCAGGCGATGCAGCGCTCCTCCCCAGACGGGTAACGGCGCAGAGCATGCTCCCCTCGGAAGCGTGGGCTTAGCGGGCCCTTCTCAAACGGGTAGTTGATGGTAGCTGGCTCCCGGAACAGGTAGCTCAGCGTCATGCCCAGGCCTGTGAGCAGCACAGTCATGGTGGGTGGTCCGCTCTCTGAGCCCCACTCCAAGCCTGCCTACCTCCACCAGGACCCACCTCGGAAGAGCTCAGTCCAAAACAGGGTCCGAGCTGCGCGGTCAGTCACTGACCTCATGTCCATCTCTGGTTCCTGCATATTCACGTACTCTGCAGGGAGGCCGTGGGAGAAAGTTAAGGAATCCAGCTCAGCAGATGAGACCTAGCCCTCACACCTAGGTGCAGTCGCTGGGTTCACTCCCCCAGCACCAGCCAGAGCCCCAGAAGGTGATCTCCGGCCCTAAGCAGGCCTGCTTGCTTCTCCTTGTCCCAGGTGGCTCCCTAAGCTGAGGACCCACAAACCAGGGTTGAGTCAAAGAATAAGGGGTTCTGATAAAGAGGCACAGGTTCCCTCCCCATCACGCTCAGAGTTGTGCTGAGACCGCACCTCCTCACCTCCTGCAAGGAGGCTTCTGCCCCATGAATCACATTCAGTCTCCATCATCACCCTCATTTTGAGAGTAGAAATTGAGGCTCAGAGGGGGGAACCTCGCAAAGTCAGAATTGGGACCCAAGTCTCTTCCCTGGCCTCCAGCAAGACCACAATCAGGAACACCTAGGCTGGAGGCCACCCAGGTACTCACTATAGGTCGCTACCATGGCACTGCTGTGGAAGCTCCGGCCACTAGCATGTCCTGCAAAGAGAAGGATGACGTTTCTGCAGGTGGGATCTCACACCAGGAGACTGCAATCCCCCACCCCAGGATAGGCCCCCTTCGTCCTACCTGTGCGCACAGCCTGGGCCAGGGCCCGCAGCAGTGTGGGCGTGGTCAGGCATTGCATCTGGGGAATAAAAGAGGAAAGCGAGCGGTCAAGGACTGACCACCTCAGGAACTCTGGCACTGGGGGGAGCTGAGATTCACCCACAGCCTTCTGTGTCATCTCCTGCACGACTCACACCTTGTTTCTGGGCCTTCCAGTTCCCAGGTATAGCACTCCCCAGCCCTCCAAATCTGCCCAGCTCAGCTGGCCTAAGATTCTGGCAGTTGCTGTGGGCCTTAAGTTCCTTCTCTCTCACTTCCTAAAGAGCTTATTAAGCCTAGTCCTTCTTTCCAGAGCTCCTGCTTCTCATCTCTCCCCTGTCCCGCTCATCCACTACATTCTCACCTAAAAAAACACAACAAACCACCACTGGTGTACACCGAGAGCTCGTTAGTGTCTGAGGGTAGGTCACACACACTGTCATCTTGTCCTGTTAAGTAACTGGCCAAAGTCACACAATGGGATTGGGCCCAGGTGGAAACCTTAAAGATTTAAATAATGCTTAGAATCAAATTCCTCGCCTCACTGCAAGGATCTCCTAGAACTGTCTGGCAGCCTGTTGAGTGACCTTGGGCAGGTGAGGTTAAGCTTCTCATTAGCAAGATGGGGGGGTTGTCATGAGACTTGGAGGATTCCTACAACCCAAGGGCAAGGGCCTAGCCCCGGTCCCGGCACTTCACTAGAGCCCGAATGGGACTCTCCAGTGACCTTTAGTGGGCCCTACTCTTGACCACTAACTCAAGACCCCGGCACGCACTCGCCACCACCACCTTCTCCGCCCTCCCCCTTGACCTCTGACCCCATGGACGCAAGAGGCGTCGGGCCGGGCTGCGCATGCGTCCGGAGGGGGAGCCCGCTACACGCTGAAGGACGCAGAGGCAGCGGGTCCGAAACCCGCCAAGAGGGAGCCTGACCACAGAGTCTGCGGGATTAACAAGGACACACTTGCCCTTGACTCCGCGCTGCACAGGTCTGCCCTTCACGACCGAGCCTTAACACCCACCTTGAGGAGCGGTAGCTCCCTCTCTAGCCGAGCGTGCTGGACAGCCGAGAGGCGGAGCCTAACTCTGCGACACTACTATTGGGTCGGCTGGCTTCGCCATTTCCGGGGCGATCCTTCATGGTGTGGCCTGATTGGCTGGTGTTCCCATCTGAAGAAGGCGGAATCTAGCTATGTGTTTCCTCTGATTGGTCGAGAGAGAACAAGCGCTTGAAGCTTTGGAGGGCGCCGCCATATTAGTTTAGAGAGGCCAATTCGCGTGGACCTCCGAGCCGCTGGAGGCGGGACTTCCGGGGCGCTGTTTAGGAAATGGCTCAGGAGTGTAGCGGGTTGGGTGACTGGTTGGGCTCTGTGGGGTCAGCATCAGGACCGCTAAGAGAATCAGGCTATAGCGTCTCTCCGCGCAAACACAGCCCATGTGACTTCACCAAGCCCCGTGTGGGAGAATCATTGTTATCACTTTACGGATGAATTCAGGCAGGGACGTGTCCAGCCGGCCAGTCGTGCGGTGCGACCCGCTGGTGTGCGCCTAGATCCGTAAGGCTCGAGAACCCCAGCTGTCCACCCACCTATTTCCTCGCGTGTTTGTGGTAGAGGAACCTGTGAGGGCTGCGGGCTCGGAGACCCCCCGAGTCAGTCTGCGTGTGTCTAGGGAGGCGGTCAGGAAAGACTTCCTGGAGGAGGCAGTATCTTAGGTGACGGTGACTAGGACTTGAGCAGGCCAGGAAGGATAAAGAGGGCATGTGCCGCGTGCGTAGAGGTCCTCCGGACAAGAACAGGCTGAGTGCGGGGCTGATGCGTGGCCCTAGAGAGAAAGCCTCCTAAGGACTGTTGTGGCTGGGTCACAGGGAGCCTCCTAGGGATCTCAGGCAGAGGACTAGGATGGTTCCGCTTTTTGGGGGAAGATCGGTGTGCACCGGGGAGAAGGGAGGTGATGGGTGGTGGCGTGTACCAGGCCTGGCCTGGCCTCGTGATTCGAGTACGGACCAAAGCATTCCTGGGTGCTACAGAATTAGCGAGATGTGCCCCAAGATAGAACTTGGCTGCCCAGCAGGGAGCGCGGGATCTTCCCTTTGGTGGCTGAGACTATGAGAGCTCCCAGGATAGGCGGAATGGGGCGGAGGAGCAGTCCTGCGTGAGAGTGAGGTATGCGGAGGTCCGGAGAGGCCTGCGCAGGGCCCCACTTGGCGGGAGAGAAGAGGGAGGCAGCTCAAGGGTGAAGAGAGGGACACCTGGACCTCAGTGTGTGCACCTCCCTGATTTAATCTTCATACAGTCTCAGGAAGTATAAGTTGTTCATCACCGCTAGTGTACAGCTGGGAAAATTGAGGCTTAGAGAAGACAGGGATGGCACAGTCACAGATTCCAAGGTGTGACAGATGCCAGGGCTCCTCCCTCTGCTGCACCTTTTCTCCTAGGACATGGGTGTCTGGTGAGGGAGGAAGGGAACAGGTCACTGTCGCTGCACACCTGTCCCATGTTCCCACTCAACTTAGCCGAGTTGGGCTGTGGCTGGAAACCCAAAAAGGGAACCCCAAGAGGGAGGAAGGCAGGCGTTGCTCTGGGCTGAGCAGGCTGCTCTGTGGCCTGGCAAGCGTCCTTGTGCCCCGGACCACAGGCCATATCTGCAGCAGCTGCGGGGGGGCGGGCACCTAGCGTTCACAGGTTTAAAGCAGGGTGCAGCTGCAGCTGCGTTCCTCCATGGCCATCAGCAGCACCCTCAGGTTTCTTGGTGAGTAGGGCGGGTAGCGAAAGTCGTTGATCTTCTCCATCCCGGGTCTGCGCAGCAGGCAGGCACGGTGGTGGGAGAAGGTGTCAAAGGAGAACTTGCCATGGTAACTGCCCATTCCACTGGCACCTGTGCAGTAGCAGAAAACATGCGGTCAGGCCCTCGGCGGCCAGCCAAGGAGGTGTCAGGCAGACCTGGGCTCTGACAGGAGGGCTGCATTACTCGTGTGAGCCACAGCTTCCCCATCTGTACAGTGAGCTAATTATGAAGCATTGTGTTTGAAGGGCCAGGCCCCAAGGCAGGCTTTAGCAGCAGCTCGATAAGCTCTGGGAACACCAGACAGTGTCAGTGGTATGTCTTCCTGAGCCAGACTGGCCAGGGTTGGTGTTGGCTCTGCCATGAATAGCTCTGTCAAGCAACTGCCTCTGTCTCCTCTTTTGTGACAGCAAGTAAGTGTTCTGACCATGGACATAGTAAGGGTCTTGTTGTCATGAGTTCTCAGTGTCAAAGGGAGGCAGACAAGGACCCAGCCAGAGTCATCCAGAGGACACAGCCTGGGTGAATTTGGGCAGTCAAGGAGGACTTTTAGATTTGTGTGCAGACAGACCCCTACTCCTCCCTGGGGCTTATGTGTTCTAGGGGCCAGGACTGGAGAGGGGCAGGTAGGCAGGGTCCAGCAGGGGCCCAGGGGAGAGCTGAGGCTCCCAGAGGCAAGAGGGAGATCCAGAGCCAGGGATGCAGTGCATCCCCCTGCCAGGCTTGTGCTGCCATGGTGTTAGCTGTCAGCCTGCTGTGAACAGCTGTGGCACTGGCCACCCTCCAGGGAGAGTCCAGCCTCCACCAGGTAGAGCTGGCCAGATATGGACAGAGAGGGAGACCTGGAGTCACCCATTCTACTTCTGCCCCTTCACTGAGGAAGTGGCTTCAGGGAGGGGAAGTGGCTGTCACAGGTCATAGCCTGTCAAGAGCTGGTGAGCAGCGACAGAGCAGACAAGGTGGCAACAGTTGTGTTTTTAAAGAAAAATAACAAAATTTCAGTCCACCTGCATGGGTATGTGCAGACAGGTCTGCAGGGCTCTGTGCCAGACTGGGAGGGGATGGGTGTTGGGGCTGAAGTGGGGTGGGATGGGACACGGTGTTGGAGAGGAGCCTCCTTGCTGGCCCCCCTGCATTCACAGCAGGAATGTAGTCAGGGAGTGCTTGGTGCCATCACAGAAGGGCGTGGGAGAGCAGCACCTACCCACTCCTCCGAAGGGCAGGCTGGCCAGGGTCATGTGCATGAAGCCATCGTTCCCACAGAATCCCCCGCTGCTGGTCCGGGCCAGCACCTGTTTGACCACCTAGGAGAAAGCAGAAAGTGTGAAAGCTGAACTTGGCTCCACCATCTTGTTTCTGCAAGGGTCTGGGGCCACTGCGTCATGGGGCAGGGGTGGAGCAGCCCCTCGTGGAGCCCCTAACCTGGAACGTGTTTCCAGAGCGTGTGACTCAAGGGGTGGCAAAAGACCCGGCATTGCCTGGGGACGTGAAGAGTACAGAGGCAGCAGGGAGGTACCTGGTAGTCAGGGAGGCGGGCGTCCCAGGGGAGGGACCTGATGTGCCTGAGGCACCAGGAGGAAGGCAGCCTGGGAGGCAGAGGGGCTGTAGCATAGGGACATTAAGACAACAAGGTGGTCCGATTTCTACTTAGAAACTTGAACTTGGGCCCTGCTTGATTTAATGAAGGACCTTCCTCTTCAGTCTGTGGGTTTGTTTGAAAAATGAACAGAAAAAAAGATTGATAGACACTAGTCACACCGCATGGCAGCTTAATTCTGTGTAGTTCCAATAAGTGTGACCTTCAGATGACCGCTGTGTCAGAGCTCATCTGATGGGTGGTAGAGTGGACCCCTCCACCAGCGGGCTCAGATGTCTCTCGCCTTGAGACCAGCATTAATGCAAGCCTGGAGGACAGGCACAAAGCACCACGTCTTCCGAGCAGTGAGGGCAGATGGCTTCTGTGTCCTGGGACCAGTGCTGGGCAGCTAGGACAGTTTGAGGACCAGGTGACCCCACTGCGGAAAACCCTGTGTAGGGTTCTCTAAGGATCACAGGATCCTGGTAATCAGGGCGCCTTGGTAGAATGACGGGGTCTAGAGCTGGGACAGGGAATGTTCAGGATGAGCCTGGGGCTTCTCATAGAGCCATAGAGGAAGTGATCACAGACTAAAGGCTGCACACGTCACGGAGACACAGGCACTCCCTCTGCCCAAGCCTGGGACAAAGCACATGAGGGTCCCCTGAATCACATAAATGCACAAGTCCGTTATGAACTAAATGTAAATGATTCAAGAGACAAATCTATCTTTGAGTGCTCCAGAAAATATATGTAGACAATATAATGTAGCAGATATTCCCCCTTCTAAAGATAGTGCCTAAGCAGGCCGCCTCCGGTGAGGGTGGGCCAGACGGGGAGACTTGCCCCAAAGACAAGAAGGGGTGCAATGGAGCCCGAGTTTAGGATCGTCTCAGAGGCCTGGCCAGCACTCCAGGCTGAGCTTAGTGCAGCATCGGATCTTGCAGCAAAGAGAAGACATTAATGAAGAAACTGGCAGGATCCCAAGAAAGTTAATGGCCAAGTCAGCGCCTTCTGTCGGGTGTGGGGTGTGGGATACATGGGGACTGTACGGTCTTAGTAGCTTTTCTGTAGATATAAAGTTAGACCCCAATAAGAAGTGTTTTTTTTTTTCTTAAATTTAACTTGTCATATATAAGGTTTTTATGTATAATCAGTGTGCATTATAACAGTCTATATTAAAAGTTAATCAAGTTTGTCTAAAATGTTAACCTGGCTGCCTAGCACATTTGACATTATTGCGTACATGGAAAGGGAAAACAAATAGATTCATAGGAACTGTTGGCCATCTGGATTCTGAAAGTGTCAAATACCTACCCTTTCGAACCAAATGCATCAGAAAAGATTGTTTCCAGAGCATATCGTTTAGACTTTCCATATTATCTCACTATTTTTTTCTTGAGAAGTTATTTAAAAAACACTGTTCAACTAAAAAAATTCAGATGTGTCACGTACATATACCAACTCCCTGTGATGAATGCAATCATTACTACAAACATGTACTAACAAAAATAAAAATTTAAAAACTAAAAACCGTTGTTTGGATAGGGAGAGAATCCCATGAGGGATGGGTGAGAGGGGCCGGGGACTGCTGGTACTTCTTGGAGTGTCCTAGGCTGGGGACCCCTCCACCCCGTGGCATTGGGGCTCGCATGCTCTAGTCACTTCTGCACCCTTTGCTCTAGAGCCAGGCTCTGAGGGGCGACACTGGCCACCAGCTGAGATGTAGGGAAGAGTACACAGGTGAGGAGCACTGAGGCCTGGAGATCTTGGGGAGCTGTCCACTGAAGCTTGAGCAGAGCACAGTACATATAAGGGGTACATATAAGGGGTGTGGGGATCTCAGCTGCTCCTGGGAGGGAGGAGAGGGCCAGAGCCCTTCATCCCTGAAGTCCTACAACTGTCCCAGAGGGGCCATATCCCTTCTGCTGCCACCACTCCTACTGGCACTTGCTCCCAGCCTGCGAGGCCCCACCTGGCTGTTGTTAGAGAAGGCGTACAGGGCCAGCGGCTTCTCCCGACGGTTGATGAAGTCAATGGCCTCGTCCAGGCTCCTCACAGTCAACAGGGGCAGGATGGGCCCAAAGATCTCCTCCTGCATCACTTGCTCCGTCTCCTGCACGTCCACCAGCACTGTGGGTGCTGCAGGCACAGGGGCGGCTCAGCCTTGGGCAGTAGTCGGGACACCCTGCAGGCCAGAGAGTCCCAGGGTCTGACCTCCCAGGACACCAGGTTCAAAGGATCTGAGGATCTGGGGTCCTAGTTCTGCCCTCAAGGGAAAGCATATGGGATGGAGAGCCTTTAAATCATGTGCTAGGCCCCCAGAACTGGAGTTCAGGCTCAGCATATCCAAAGTGGTGGGACCAGAGTTTAGAATGGAGGAGTCACAGGCTCAGAAGCACAGTGACCTGGAGCATTTGTGCTCTGGAATTGTGGCACCGGGCCTGTAGACTCAAGCCAGGCTCTATCCGCATGGACAGGTCTTGACCAGGTGGGCTGTGGTGAGAGAGAAGGGGGCTCACCGATGTAGAGATTGTTCTCGTCACTCTGACCACCAATGGCTATGCGACCACAGCGCAGCAGTCCCTGGAGCCGCTTGAAATGTTTCTGGCTGATGATGCGGCCCAGGTTGGGGGAGTTCTGGGGGTCCTCGCCATAGAAACGAGTGATGGCGTTCTGCAGGGCAGGCACCAGCCGCTCCTGCATCTCTGGGCTGCACAGGACGTAATCAGGAGCCACGCAGGTCTGACCCGTGTTGAAGTAGCGGAACCAAGCCAGGCGGTTGGCCACAGTCTGGGGGTCACAGTTGTCGTCCACGTAGCAGGGGTTCTTGCCCCCCAGCTCCAGGGTGATGGGCGTCAGGTGCTTGGCGGCAGCAGCCATGACAATCTTGCCTACACGAGGGCTCCCTGGGGATATAGAAAGAACACAGAAGGGCCCTTCAGGCACCCTGAGCAGGCGGATGGCCTTGCCCTGGAGACCCTGCTCTTCCCTGGAGAGGTGGCTGAAGCAGCTGGGGCCAGCCTGCACCTGGCTGTCCTTGCCATCCTGCCACTTTGCATGCAGGGAATCTGCTCATCTCACCCCCCAGACTTGCCCCCAAAACAACGCAGGGGCTCCAGCAATATGGCTTTCTCTGGGCACCCTGTGTTCTCACCATTGGTGAGCTCCCCAAGGACTGCCTGCATCATTTGATTCATTCCTTCTGGGGCAGAACTGTGACTTAGGGATCACCCTGGTTTTACAGATAAGGAAACTGAGGCCTGGAGAAATCAAGGCCTGGATTCATGGGTCTGGCCTGGAAGCCACCCTGCAGCAGTCACCTTGCCTGTGCACCCTGGTGCTGGGAGCCTGGCTTAGCACCCATGAGACCTGTGAGGTGTAGTGGTCAGGGGTGCACTGGGGCCCTCCCCGCCCCTTGTGCCCCATCTGCAGGGACTGCAGGAACTGTGGCTTCCCCAGGGAAAGCCAGCCCCCTTTGCTCCACAGGGGTTTCCCTGTCACGGGGGCTTTTCCTGTGCTGGGTGCAGGCTCTGCAGAGCGGAGGAAGGCTGGCGTCCTCCTTACTCTGACACAGTGTGCCGGGTTGGAGCGTGCTGCGGGCACAGGCAGACCCGGAAGCACTGCCTCCTACCTCCTCATCTCCAGAAACTGCATTCTGGTCCTGAAGCCAGGGGTGTCTGGGCCGGGTGTGCACGCACTAGGGCCATGACAGGTGACTACTGGGCTTGGGCACAGAGGTGATCTGGCCAGCGAAGTGACCCTGAGCTGGGCACTTTGGCCTTTCCACACCCTGGCCCAGTGCCTCGGCCAACAGGGGACTGTGGGGACAAGCAGGGTTGCCAGTATAGCCCTGGGGGGCAGTGGGTCAGCAGGAGCTCAGAAGGGCAGGGGCTTGATTCCTGAGATTGTGGTTGGCAGAGGTGGGCTGTGGCCCCAGCAGCCTTCCTGAGGGTCCAGGTCTGCTTCCAACCTGGGCACCGCCAACCGGGCTCCTCCCTGGCTGTCTGCCTGTCTACCGAGGGCAGGAATGAGATCTCCAGTGGTCTCACCTGTGAAGAAGATGTAGTCGAACCTGTGTTCCAGCAGCCGCGCCGTCTCCTCAGGCCCGCCCAGTGCCACGGCAAAGCAGTTCTGCAAGGCAGACAGGCCAGGCCTCCCTCAGGGACCCTTGCTTTAGAGCCCAGAGGGCAGCCGAACTTGCCTGGCCACTGCTGCTCTCCTGGTTGTGGTGACCAGGGTTGCCCAGGCTCGCCCAGGCCCTAGGCGGTGGGGTGGGGTGAGGTGGGGGTGGGGCTGGAGAGCAGGGCCTGCCCCAGTCGGTCATGGGACGCCCAAGGACAGGCTGCCCTGGCCACCCCTCAGAGGAGAGCTGAGGCTGAGGGACGGTGACTTGGCCATCGCCAAGCACCACAGAAGAGGCACCCCGGGCCTTCCCACACTACACGGGGGCTGCCCAGCCATTGGCCCATCCTGGTCCTGCTCCGTTGGCCCACAGCCCCACTCACCTGGTCCAGGTAGCGGGGCAGCACCTCGGCCAGGATCTTCTCGATGCTCTTGCTGATCTCTGAGGGCTTCAGCACCACACAGTTCCCTGCAAGCAGCACAGTGAGACACTGGGCAGAGGGGCAGCTCCCTCTCCATACTCTGCCGGGCAGGCTGCAGCCTCACCCACTTTCAGACAGCGAATTCAGCCCGGAGGTGAGGTGGGACCTGAGGCAACACGGCTCTGGGTGCTGGGCCACACCGGAACACCCGGAGCTCGCTCTGCCATGTCTTCCCTGGCTCTGTGTGGCTCAGGTCGGGGGACAGGGAAGGTGGAGGATCCCCTCTCACCTGCCGCGATGGCCCCCACCAGGGGCACCAGGGTCAGGTTCAGGGGGTAGTTCCAGGGGGCGATGATGAGCACCAGGCCGAAGGGCTCTTTCCGGATGAAGGCTGAGTCTAGCTGTGTGGCCTGGGCCAGGAGCCAGGGTGAACAGTGAGAGACATCCAGAGAGGCCACCCTGAGCGAGCAAACAGTCCCGAAAGCCACCTGCCAGCCCAGTCCCCTGAGCCACTTACCAGGTTCTTGGGCACCTTTTGGTCCTTCATCCACGCCCGAAGGCTCCTGAGGGCCAAGTCCACCTCACCCTGGCTCATGGCAATCTCAGACACCTCCGACTCGAAGGCCGACTGCGGGAAGGGGACCCAGGTCAGCAAGTGGCTGGAGCGTGGGGGCCACTCAGCAGCCTCCCCAGCAGGGCCTATCCCTCACCCATGAATGCTCAGTGAGGGCCTCAATACCGTTGCTGTTCCTTTATCAGGAATGCACTAGTGACCCAAATAGACGGAGGAACCTGCCTTGTGGGGCTGGCGTAAGGGATGGTCACCATGTGTGAGAACACTGGCAGCTGCGTTGCTGTGACAAGTGTTAGGGACCGAGTGGAGCCTGAGCCTGTGCGGGGTGTGGGTGTGCACCGGCGCGGGTATGTGCGCCTCTGCTCCATCTTGTGCAAGGCAGGCAATACGTGGAGAAAGCCATGAGGAACCTTGGACAGTGGAGGCGGAGACACTGGGCAGAGATCCCGGCAGGTCCAAAGGCCCGGAGGCTGGCGAGGGCCCGCTCTGTTCCTGCTCAGCAGGGAGCGTGGTGGGTGAGGTGACGGGGCTGAGCCCTGCCACCCAGAGCAGGGACAGGCTCTGACTTGGCTTCCACAGGACTGACTGTGTGGCTGCCGAAGCCTGCTGTGCGTTGACCCACCTGCAGGGGACATGGCACATAGCCACCCCGGGGTAAATGTTGTCACTTCCCACAGCCTGGGGACCCAGGGGGTGACTGTCAGGTTTCCAGGGCAGGAGCGGGGAGACAGAAATCTATGGGGGTGCTGTTTTGATCTCTACCAGCTGGGGTGCCGGTTCCCTGCACAGGAGACACCGTCCTTAGGACACTGTCCCTGCCTGAGTCGCAGCCGTTACCGTGCAGCTGTCCTCTATTAAGGCAGAGTGGGATGGGCCCGAGGGCTGCTGGGAAGCTCCAGCGGGCAGACGAAGGCCAGGGACGGGGGTGCCCTGTGCAGGGTCGCTCAGCAAACCAGTGGCAAGACCAGGGCGGGAGGACAATGCCACATATACTTGCACTTGCTGGTGTCTGGGCCTGGTTCAAGCATGCCTTCAGCCATGTCTTTGTCCACAGTGGCTCCTTCCCCGCCGGCCTGGCAGCCTGCCCCTCATGTCTGAGACATTGCCGGGGCCTGCCTGGGCTGCGAGCTGGTTTGCAGAACTGTGTGGTGCCGGCCGGACATCACGACTCTGGGAGAATAGGCTACTCTGAGGCAAATTCAAAACCTGACTCTGCCCCTCCTGGGCGTGTGCCTTTGGGCAAGAACGTGCCCTCTGTGAGCCTCTCCAGCACACCAAGGAGAGCCGGCATGGCTTAACTGAGAATGCAGTGCAGAGGCGGGGAGGTACGGCGGACTGGCTGAGGTTGAGGGCGGGACTGATTGAATTTCCTAGGCTGTTGCTTCTTTTGTGAGGCCCGGGCTGGGCTGCTGCAGTCAGGATGAGAAAGCAGAAGTGAAATCTGAGCTGCAGGGGGAAAGGGACCAGACAGCCCAGTCGGGTGGGCGGCGGCCAGGCTGACCCGGTGAGAAGCTGGTGGAGGCTCCATGCCAGCAGGGCAGTTCGTCCCAGAGGGTCCACCGGGCTGGGAGAGGCTGCCCACGCTGAGGCCTTTGAGGCAACGGCAGGGAGCACTTTGTCCAGAGAAGAAAAGGCCCAGGGAAAGTTGTCCCGGGCTGCAGTGGTCAAGTGGTGGCCTTGCTAGGGAGGGCTTGGGGGCCAGCTATGGGGAAATGTGTTGTGGGGGACTCTGCCATGGCTGTTGCTGGACCTGGAGGGGCTGAGCCCTCCAGGCGTCATTTTTTTTTCACCTCTGCCTGCTCCAGCCACCCTGGCCTGCTGGGGCTCCTTAAGTGCCCCTGCCTCAGGGCCTTTGCACAGCTGCATCAGGCCCCTCCTTTCCTCCACATCTTTGCTCTAATGTCCCCTTTCGCGGGGAAATTTCTTCCCCCACATATAAGCCAGCACCCACATGCATCCTGGGAGCACCTCTGTGACACTGTCACCTCCCAGTACACTGCCACTGTGTTCACTGTTGGCGTGGCTCCCTTGAGTGGGGGCTTTGATTACTTCTCTGTGTGTCCCCGAGCCTAGGCCTGAGCCCAGCACACAGCATGTTCTCCACACAGCTGACCAGAGGAAAGCAGGTGAGTGTTCTGGCCAGGGAAGGAGCTGGGGGATCTGACGGCTGTTAGTTCCCCTTCCTGGAGGACAGGCCTCTCCCTGTCCCCTCTGTCCTGGCCGCTTCCACCCCTACCCCATGTGCTCTCCCTCCATCCCCAGCCCCAGCCACCTTTCGCAGGTCCTGGGCCAGTGCGTCCTGCAGCTGCTGCTTGTTTTCCCGAAGGAAGCGGCCCAGGCCCTCCAGCTGCGCCATCCGGAACGTGGCCGGCCGCGTGCGCCCCGAGCTGAAGGCCTCCCGCAGCCGCCGCGCTGTGTCCTCAAAGGCGTCCATCCTGCCAGACGGGTGGAGTGAGCTGGGTGGCTGTGGAGGCTGCCCCCACCTTTGGGGACACGCTGCCGCTGCCCTAGGCCCTGTAGCAGCCCTACACCTGCCAACCTCCTGTAGTCCCTCCTCAACACAGGTGCCCCTAGAAACCCCGTGGACCAGGCGCTACCCTCAAGCCCTGACCCACGGGACACACAGCAGCCCTCAGACCACTCCTCCTGCCAAGAGAGCTCCAGGCTGCAGGACGGGACGTAGCTTGGGACAGCCACTCCTGGGCCCCAGGGCTGGGCAGGCAGGCCAGGGACACCACCCTGCCTGGTACACCCTCAAGGCAGCCTCACCCAGCCAGCCAAGTGGGGTGTAGAGGAGTGCAGTGAGCAAAACGACATGCCACCAGCTGCCACAAGACCACCACTCTGGACCACGCCAGACTCAGTCTCTGTGCTCCCCTGCACGTCTGTCCTCCCCAGCACTGCACAGGGAGGCCCGGTGACTGGTGGCATTATAGGCGGCTGAGTCAGGAAGAAATATCACAGGCAGTCAGACAGGGCTGGGCCCTCAAGAGAGTCAATACAGAAGATGGGAACACCTTACAAGTGGCTGGGGGTGCACCTGTTGGAGAGTAGGCCTCAAGATAAAGACAGAATGACCAGGCCTACCTGCCTCCCAGAGGGGTAAGATAAGTGGTAACACTTGGTCCAATAGAGTCTAGATAGACATCAGTTACCTCAGTGGATGACCAAGACCTCTGACTCATCCCTTCCTGAAAAGGTCTTTGTTCTTTCCGTGTACACTTGCCATGTGACTTGCTTCCCCATTATCATTATTACCTAAGCAGCTACACTTTTCTTTTTGTTTTTGAGACAGGGTTTCATTATGCAGTTCAGGCTGGCCTTGAACTCACTATGTAGCCCAGGCTGGCCTCAAACTCACAGAGATGCTCTTGCCTCAGCCTCCCGAGTGCTGATGTTAGAGGTATGCACCACCACACCTGCCCTAAACTGCTATACTTATCTTATTGGTTGGTCATAGCATTAGCCCATGTTGTACCCACCTCATGGTTTTGCTCTATAAAACCTTCTTTGAGAAGTGAGCTCCTTGGCACTCTCCCACTCGGGGCCCCTCCCTGTCTCTCTCAGGAGCTGTCTGTCAATAAAATTTCCTACTCTTTACCTGTTATTCCTTAGAATTCATCCTTTAATTTTAGAAGACACAAGCTCAGTATATGGGACATCCAGCAGGTTAGGAGTTACATTTATTTCCCCTATGTAATCTAAGGGGCCTATATCAGTGGCAGCTCAGAGGCCTGGGTGACCTTGGGCAGTGGTCCCTCTCCCTGCACCCCAGTTGCCCCCAGGAGGAAGAATAACCCCGGCCTCCAGAGGCCCTGTCCCCCATGCCAGCCCAGGCTGCAGTGTTTGGAGGAGGAATTGGTAGTGGAGGAAGAGCAAAGGATGAGAAGTCCTATGTCACTAGTCAGGGATAGCAGGCAAGATAGGGGCCTGACATGCCCTGGCCCCCACCTGTTTACTTGAGGCTCATCAGAGGAGCACTGTGACACATTCTGTGCTCAGCCTGGTGCTAAGGACCAGTGGGGACCCTGTCCTCATTCCTTTTCTGCCTGCCTGCTCTTCAACTTGGAGCTTGGCTGTTGCCTCCTCCAGGCAGACCTCCCTGACTGCTCTCTCACCCACCCTCACAGTGGTCTTTTGGCTGTGCTCCCACTGTCCTGGCCATATTTTTTTGTAAATGCCAAGTTACTCTCTGACTACTTCCACTCCACTCCAGGGCAATAAGCTGTTCTCACATGGTTGCCCTGTATGGTGAACCCGCTCTTACCTTCAGGATGCCTGTTCCAAAGTGTCCAAGAGCAGGTTTGGAGCCCTAGGCTGCCCCAGCTCTAAGCTCGGTGGCTGCACTGATGCCACAGACCTCCAGTTCTGACCTGGAGGGGCTGGGCAGTTAGCTCAGCACAGGGCAGGCCCCGGCCCCAAGAGGCGGTTGAGAGAAGTGGGCACAGCCCTGCCAGCCTCAGATCACCACTGGGCTGGGGTCCTGGCTCTCCCTCTCGTTGACTGTGAGATCCTGGGCAAAGCCCTTGTTCTCCCTGCCTCCGTTTCCAGGTTCCCAGCTCTGCTGGGGATCCTACGGCATAGGGCTGAACAAAGCACTTGGCGCTGTACTCACAGAAAGTTCAGGAGAGGTCAGCGACAGTTATTTTACTAAGAAGTCTACAAATATTTGCTCCCTACCTGCTCTCCTGGCCTTTCTCTCTGGCTCTCACCTCTAAGTGCCACTAATGGGGCCAAGGCAGGCCAGGTGTGTCACTCCCGTCTTTCATCAAGGGCTCTGTAGAGCCCACAAAAATGTAAAGCTCGAGGCAGGACCAAGGCCTGGGGGCAGAGGAGCTCTGTGGGCAGAAGGTTCCAGCAGCTGCTCCTAGCAACAGTGAGGACAACGCTTCCAGCAGCAGGGGCCACAGACCTGGCCCAGCTAAGGGAATGTCCATCGGGCAGTGGGGACAGGCAGGACCCCAGCAAGTAGAGCCAAGGCTGGATCAGGCAACCCTGGGCTTTGATCTCACAGAGGAGCTGAGCAGCTATTGTGGGTGCAAAGAACAGGGGATCCTGATGCTCGCACCCTGGGCTGGCTCGCACACTGGCCCTGCTCCCTTGGGACATCTTGAAACTTAAACACCATGCTGGCTCAGCAAGGGACCATCGTTCACCCAATGGAAGGAGCTAGAGACCAAGACTCGAGAAGGCAAGGAGCTTGTCTGAGGCCACCCAGCTCCTTCAGAGTGGATGCTCCAGATCCAGAGGAGCAGCGGCTGTCCCTGCAGTCCAACCACAGTCTCCTGTGGAAGGGACATTTGTGGGCTGGGCCCCTGGGCCTGTCATCTGAGGGCAGAGAGGCGGCCAACAGGAGGGAGAAGGTGCACTGCTGGTCCCTAGGCCCCATCTCAGCCACGTTCCTGCCCATCCCCACCATGCAGGGCTTGCAGGGGCCCAAGATTTCTGCAAGCGCTGAGGGCCAGGGGCTGTGGGGCCCAGGGGTCTCTACAAGGGTGGGGCGGGGCAGGAGCTGTCACATCCTTTGATGGTGAGAAGATGGTCCTGTTTGCCCTGAGGGCCAGGGCAGGACCATGGATCTGGTGAGTCCTCTAAAAATAATAATCAGGCAAGCTGAGCGTGGTGGCACACCCCTGTGATCCAAGCAATCTAGGCTGCTGAAACAGGAGAATCAAAAGTTCAAGGCCAGCATGGGCAATTTAGTAAGACTCTATCTCAAACATAAAAAGGACTGGGGATGTAGCTCAGCTGTATCCTCCCCACCCCCAAATTATAATAACCAGGCCTTGACTCTGCCGGGCACTGGGCCAGCGTGGGTACTGGCACTGGGTCGCAGACTAGAGGAGTGGGAGGGATGAGGTGGGTGCCCTGGTCTGCTGGCCGCAATGACTCATGCGGATGACTACTGCCAAGGCCCCTGCCCTGTGCTCCACCAGATGCCTGCCATTGGGCAGACATCTGCTCCTCACCCACCCAGCCATCAGGAGGGAAGGAGCAGGCAGCTCCTCTGCTCCTTCTTTCTCACCCCAAGTCCTTATCCACACTGTTGCCTTCTTCTTCTTCTTTTTTTTTTGGTGCCAGGAATCTAACTTACAACCTTGCACTTGCCAGGCAGATGCTGTGCCACTGAGCTATATCCCTGGCCCTATGCTGTTGCCTTCCAAGAGTGCCCCAGCCATTGTGGTGTGGTCCAGGAATGCAATGACCTGGCTTCAAATCCCAGCAACTACGTTATTAACTGCAGTATCTTGGGCAGATCTTATGGCCTCTCTGGCTCAGTTTTCCTATCTGTGAAATGGGGGCAGTACCTGTAGCCACCCACTGTGCTGCTAAAGGAATGTGAGTCAAGATTCAGAGTATTTATCTTGGGGCAGAGCTTAGTCACTGTGGCTCTAAGTGGTTGAGACTCGGACAGATGGTGAAGGACAGATGCCCCAGAGGGGAACTGGGGAGAAGACCTCTGGGTTGGGACCCAAAGAGACCTTGATGCCAGGGGAGTGGGACATCAACTTGAGGCCCAGGTGGGGCAGGGATGTGGTGACAGAGGTACATGAACATGTCCTAGGTAGGGCCTGGGGACCCCCTACCAGGCAAACCAGAGGGTGTAGGCATAGGGTTGGCCTGAAAAGCTCTGCTCCCAGGGTCTCCATTTCTAACCTCCTGCCATTTTGCCTGAATCCGGAGTTCACAGGGTCTCCCAGGCTCCCTGAGGAGCTGGACCAAGGCACCCCTTAACCTACGGACTGAACGAACTCTGCCCCACCCCCACAGGGAGGCTTCCTCACACCTCCTGGATCCCAGAGTCCCTCACCGCGTCCCTCCCCCGGCAGGGCGGTTCCCTAGTTCCTTCTTCCTAGGGCTCTGGCATTGCCAAGAGGAGTCTTTCCTGAGGTTATCTGTGCCTCTTTGTGCCTCCCTGCTGGCAGCCAGTGCCCCCCTCAGCCCTCCCTCTCCTCGCCCTCCACCTCCGGTTCCATCTTCCCCTTTCTCTGCTGGGGAAGGCGGGTGAACTCAGCAGGACAGCTCGGCCTGTGTGTGTGCGGGTGTGCGCAGCTGCGGCTGCGTGGCCAAGCCTGCTGCCATGCCAGCTGCCCGGAGCGGCTGAGCGGGGTCCTGGCCCCTACTGAGAGGTACAGCCCCAGCCTCCCCAGCATACAGTACCTGAGCCCTGCCAAACTGCTGTCCTTCCGTCCGTCCCTGCTCTGCCCAGGTCCTGAGGTTATGAAATGTCCAACCCAGCCAGCCCATGGGGCGGGGCTGCCCTGGCCTGGTGCCTGACCTCGGCTCAGGGCCAGCTGGAGGCTGCAGGCTGAGATATCACCACCACCTCCTTTGGGAGCCTGGATCACAGAAAAGGAGGAGCACACAGAGAGGTCTGGCACCAGCCAGGCCATACAGCAGGTCTGAGCTCTGAGCCCAGGGCAGTCACAAAATACCAAAAATAACCCAGCTTTTCTTTGAGGCATTGCCTATTCTGAGCCTTAGCTTTCCCCTCTGCGCTATGAAGAGGTCAGAGCCAGACATGGCTGGAGTTCAGGAATGCAGCCTCGGGACCATACCTGCTGCTCCAGGCCCCCTGAAGACCACCCCATGCAGTCTCCTACACCCACAGCACCCCCAAAGCCACACTTTACAAATGCAGAAAGGGGCCCAGGGAGGGGACAAGACCTGCCCGCATGGGGAGTGAGTGGCAGGGCTTCTTTCTCCACACCAGGATCTGTCCTCACAGATGTCCCCTCCATCTCCTGGGGATAAGTGCCACCCTCCACCCTCTAGGACAGCAGTCATGCGTATGTGTCACTGTGATGGCTCCCACAGTCCTGTCCCTTCTTGGGTGCAGAGCTATGCCCGGGGCCTGTCCCCTGCCTTGCCCCCGCTCTACCCTGGGCACACCTGTTGGAGCCAGCACAAAGGGGGTGATTCTGAGCAGCTGCTGGGGACAGACAGGCAGGTGATTGGGTTACAGGTGTCGGGAGGAACATCCTTTGTGCCACTTTCACCTCGGCAGTTGCCCGCCCCGCTGTGCCCTGGGTCTGCCTGGAGGCTCCTGGCCTGGGGCCTCTGGGCCGACCTTGCACCTGGGGATGCTCATCATTGCCCCACCCCGCGCTCCCCCGCCTACCTGGGAGGGCAGGAGAGGTCTTCTGGCCTGGCCTGCACCTGCTCTGGCACCCTTGGAGGCTTCAGCTAGCTGGGGTAGGGCCAGGGGGAAGGGGCTGCAGAGGCCCCTGTCCTCTGCGTGGGATGGAGCCCCCAGTCGCCACCTGTCACGTGGCTCAGCATGTGACAGCCCTGCTCTGCTGCTCTCTGGAGCTGAGCCAGGCAGGAGCCAAGGCAGAGCGGGTGCCAGGCGGGGCTGGGCTGAGGCTGAGCCTGCAGCTCTCCGCTAGGAACAAGGCCCAGAGAGGGACAGCCACTGGTCTAAGGCCACACAGCTAATCAGGGGCCTACCTGGGGAGGTCCTGGAGGGTAAAAGGGGTGCTGTAGAACCCTGGGGGCTCCCTCTTTGCCCAGAGGGCTGTTGGGGGATCCCCCTGCAAGGGCTGAATTTGTCCTGAATTCAGGAACAGCCTGGGAGGAGGGGTCTAAGTCCCAGGCATGCCCCTCCTCCAAGGTGGGGTGCCTGTACACCTCGGGTCATCAGGGGCTGGCCCTCCCCCTCTCCTTGCTCCTAGAGACTCCAGGGAGCCGTATAGTTATGACTTTGCAAAGGAGAGCCCAAGATAACTGGGGACTCCTCCATGGGACCCCTAGGAGTTGCTCTTAGAGCTAACTCTGGTGTTCATTCACTCATTCAGATCTACTCAGGAGTGTCTTACAGACTCACCCATGGACAGGCTCCTCAGCCCACCTGCTAAATGACCTGAGCAAGTCCTGTCCCCTCCCCGGCCTCAGTGTCCTCCTCTGTAAAATGGATCCATTCTACCTGCCTCATAGGCTGGCATAAGGGTGGAACAGAAGCGCACCTGGAAAGCACCTGAGAGGACAGCAGGCACTCAGATTTGCGGGTGCCTTCCTGAGGAAGCGGATGTCCCAGGCTTCGTCCTTGAGGCTCCAACCCTTTTAGCTTTGAAAGCCAGGACCTCCCTCTTTGCACCAAGTAGTCTCCCCTGACCTTCTCAGAGTAAAAAGCCCGAGACCATGGGGCATAGTGCCTGGGGCATGTAGGCCCTCGATGGGCGGTAGTGATTGCTGGCCCTCATTCACCAGGCCCCTGTCTTTACTGAGCACCTCCGTGTGCTGGCCCATAACAGTCTCAGACAGCTCTCAGACGTTACTGTCCATGCTTCGCAGGCTCAGAGGGGCCGCACGGTGAGAAGGACACGTGGAGATTCCCACCTGGCCAGGCCTGACTCCTCACCTGCAGTGTTTCCAGGGTGCCTGGGAATCAAGCTGGCGGCACCCCTCATCTCTGGGACCTCATGTCTCAGCTGAAAGCAGCAGCTGCCCTTTCCTAGGCATTTGCTCTGCCAGGGGCTGGGCAGGGTCCTTGGCTCACCTGGGGTGGGGATCTTCCAGCAGCCCTTGAACCAGACCTGAGATGGTCCATCACCCAGTGGCGTGGATGCAGGCACACGAGGATCTGTGGGAGAAGCGTTTGGCCCAGGTCACCCCTGTGTTGGAGTTAACCCTGGGGTGACGGCGCTCTCCGTGCCCTGATCTTTTCCTTCCTGATGTCAACCTAAATGGCAGAAATCTCAGGACTGTGCTCCAAAGGGAGGTTATGTTTTGTCCTGTTTTGTTCTGTGGCATTGAGGATGGAAGCCAGGGCTTTTGCGCTGAGCTACACGCCCAGCCTGAAGGTGAGGGTTTTTAAAGGTAGACTGGGGAAGCTTATATAAATTGCTTTAAAGTAATAGTCCTTGGTGACAAGGACCCATGACAAAGGGGCATCTACCCAGGCCTAGACAGGTTTGCTGAGCAGCATTCCCAAAGAAGTCCCCCCGCCCCCGTGTAAAGCTGCTGCACAATTTTTGTCACAGGCGTGTGCGAGAGCCACTCTGAGGTGGTCTCCAACTCCTCTGTCTTGTCAGGGTCTGCCAGCTTTCACACTGGCTTCTCTCCTTGGAGGACATTCTGCTGGCCTCAGAGCACGCGGCTGAGTTGATTCTGTCCTTAAATGAGAGGCTGATGAAGCAAGAGCACAGGCTTTAGGTACATTAGATGCCGGTCTCTGCCTATGCACACAGCCCCCTTCCCCACATGGTTTATGGGGTGTCCTCCTGTGAGTGGTGAGGCTTGCTTCCTTCCTTCCTTCCTTCCTTCCTTCCTTCCTTCCTTCCTTCCTTCCTTCCATCTTTCTTCCTCTCTCTCTCTCTCTCTCTCTCTCTCTCTCTCTCTCTCTCTCTCTCTCTCGACAAGGTCTTGCCATGTAGTCCAGGCTGGCCTTGAATAGCACCAGTCCTCCTGCCTCAGCCTCCCGAGTGCTGGAACTATAGGGTTGTGTCAGAGTAAGGGCTTATTCTGAGCATCCTTCTAACCCTCCCTTGGAGCCTCCAGAACTGCTCTTCCCTCCGTGCCCACAGAGCCTCCTACTCCTACATCACTGGGTGATGGGATCTGAAACAGGTTCATCGTCTATAGTTTAACAGACTTTGAATGAGAAGAAACAAATTCAATGAAGAGATTAAGTATGCGTGGTCCAAATAGCAAGCCTATGAAGAGCATTAACAAGGGCCCTATAAAGGGAAAAAAGCAAGGTGCCCAATTCCAGATGGTGACTTGCATCCCCATGACTCAGCTAGTTCCTGACAGGTCTTGGAAATGTGGTCAGCTAGTTTCATGCTGTGTCTCTCACTATTTTTTTTGTTGTTGTTGTTTTGTTTTGTTTTTTGGTTTTTTTCTCCAGTACTGGGAACCGAACTCACGACCTTGCGCTTGCCAGGCAGGCGCTTTTGCCGCTGAGCTAAATCCCCAGCCCCTCTCTCACTATTTTAGACTGACATAGAAGTGACATTCTTTTAGTAGAAATGGACATAATCTCCCTTTCTTACTGGTCAGGTGGTCTAGTCTCCCATGGTTTTGTACAGCCAGGGCCGCCAGTGAATCTATTTAATTTTGGGGAATGACAATGCTCTGGATGATGCAGACTAGGCTGTCTGTCAAGTCCTTAAGTAACTTTTGGTAAGGAGAGTGTGTCAGTCAGTGTTTTACCAGAGAAACAGATATAACACAAGATATGCAAATGTATAAGAAATTTGTTTTGTTTTGTTTTGTTTTGGTACTAGGAATCGAACTCACGACCTTGCACTTGCCAGGCAGGTGCTGTGCCGCTGAGCTAAATCCCCAACCCTTAAAATGTATAAGAAATTACAAGATAGGCTCACAATGGTCACGGACAGAGTTGGATGAGGAAGAGGGTAGACACGTCCTTCCTCATTTCCCTTTTATATGAGCTGTCCTACGGTGGGTCTTCTATACCTCAGGGTGTAGAAGAGCCGATTTAGTTAAATTTCTAAACTTCTCATTACAGGGCTAGGGATATAGCTCAGCAGCACAAGCACCTGCCTAGCAAGTGCAAGGTCCTGAGTTTGATTCCCAGTACAAAAAAAACAATGAAAAATAAAATAAAATGAAATAAACTTCTCATTACAGGGAAGGATGTGGTTAGTTATCCTGCTCCAGTGCCCATTCCAGGTGTTACACCCAGACCCACTAGGAGAGGAGTGAGTTCATGGCTCACTTGGGTTTTGTCTTGGTAACTAAAAGAACTGGAGGGAACTGGTTGTAAGGGCTATATCAATCTCTGGGGCCAGAGAAATGAGGGTGCACGTTCCAGTCCAGTTTGCTGGAAGATTCGAATAAGTACTGCCACAGAGGAAGCAAAGTCCCTGAATCTTAAGACAGAAATTTTTTTTAATAATAAGCTTATGGGTGAGCGTATTGTTTTTATTTTCTCAGACAGATAAGGTCTCTGCCTTATGAGACCATATGCACCCTATGCATATGGGCTGAAAGGGCCCATAAGAAGTGCCTGTAGTGACTCCACTAGTTTTATTTTCCCAATGTATAAAAATTTTTTGGCATCCTCTAACACTCGTTGAGTTTTATAACTATGCAGCAGCAAACAGTCACTGGTCATGGGCTGAGAGCAGTCTCCCCACGAGAATATAGAAATGCAGTTGGAGAGGGCCTTCCTTGGCAATACCCTGACACCCTGTTTTTCAACCCTTGTGCATCTGGAGATGCTTTTATGAGAACCACATCAGGTTTTTAAAGAACACAGCTTGGTTTGCCTGGCAAACACAGGCATGGTCTAGTGAAGGCTTTACCTTTAGGATTTGTTTGCAAAGGGCGTCTTTCAATGTACCCAAATCTTGACTCTGGCCCTTGGCTAGAGTCCTCTTTACACAGAGGAGCACCTGGAACTTAAGCAACGTGTGAATGAATATTGGGCTGCAAATGGGTGGTTTTGCAGAAGAAACCCAAGTAAGATTACTTTGATAGGGTCTGAGGAGAGTAGCAGCCCTCTCCCTTGAGGTCACTTTGGTGATTTCATTGACCTGATAATCATATAGGCTGTCTAAGGACATCAACTAAAAGGCATGTTTGGGGTGGTAGATCATCTTTTCAGTAGCTCAGAGTCGAGCTGGGATGGGAACAGCAGTATGTTGGCTGGAAGGTGGGGTAAGACACACAACAGTCCTTGGCCGAGTTGGGGTTAGTAGAATTAAATAAGAGAAAGGTCAGATTCAAGGTTTTGTATAGGTAATTGATGCTCCTCATCTGCCCCAGAGGTAATCCCTGAGCCAATAAAGAGGATCTGAGATCAAAGAAGAAAAGAACAAGCCGAGAGAGGTAATTTTATAGCTTGGGGTGAGGATCTCAAGAGTAAGTCAGAGCAAGCAAGAGGGTGGCAAAACTAGCTATACAAGACACACAAGGAGAAACCCTGGATGGGGCTGGGGCTGATTTTCCCTTTTTAAAAGAAGGAGTAAATTTATCTGACTTAGCAGGTTAGTGGTTTTTGTTTTGTTTTGTTTTTTTAAGGATCTTAAAGTCATCCACTAATTTGCAGGTATATGAGGTTTGTGGTCTCTCTTCATTTTCTGGTGCCTTAGGGGGCTTGGGTTTCACACTGGAGAGGTGAATCCAGCTATTTATTCCCTGTACCTTGATAGTAGAGGGTGTGGTAAGAGGGTTGTGTAAAGGCCTTTCCATTTGGGGATGAGTAAGTCCTGGGACCCACCCTCTTTCCAGGTCATGATAGGAACCTGGTCACCAGGGTGTTAAAGTACCCTGGCTCCAAATCAAAATCTTGAAATGGGACCAGAGGGAGCTATTGATGGGCTGTGGTTATACTGGTGGTCAGACTGTTTGGCAGCCAAATCTGCCTCTCAGTTACCCTGGAAGACAGAGTTCACGGAGGCTTGATGTCCCCAGCAATGGACAACTGCTACCTCACTTGCAAGATTTACTGCCTCAAGGAGGTTGAGGATCTCTAGTGCATGTTTTATGGGTGTCTGGTGGCTAGTCAAAAGTCCCCTTTCTTTCCAGATGGCAACATGTACATGTAAAACCAGAAAGGTATACTTGGAGTCAGTGTATATATATATTGACTTTCTTGCCCTTGGCAAGTTGAAGAGCCCAAGTGAGGGCAGTAAGTTTTGCCTTTTGGATGGAGGCCCCAGGAGGGAGTCCTCTTGCTTCAGTGACCTGAGTTATGCTGACAGTAGCATACCTTGTCCTAATGCCATCCTTTGCAAAACTGTTGCCATCAGTGAACCATGTGCTTGCTGTCCCTATCAATGGCTGGTCCCTCAGGTTGGGGCAGGTGGCATAATTCTGGGTGATGGTTTGTTCACACTCATATTTTACCTGTTTGTTAGTTGGGAGGAGCATGGACAGGTTTAGAACTGTGCAAGACTGAGGAGTGATGTCTGGGTTTTTGATAAGGTCGCTTGGTGTTTACTGAGCCTTTTTCCAGTCATCCACAAATGATCTTTGAGCTCTAACAGGGCCTTAATCCTGTGTGGGGTTAGAACTGAGAGTTTTTGCCCTAATGTTATCTTAGAGGCTTCTTGAACTAAGAGTGCTGTAGCAGCTACTGTTCTTAAGCAGTCGGGCCAACCTTACAACACCACATCTAATCATTTGGAAAAGTAGGTGACAGGCTGGGCTTCTGGGCCCAGATGCTGGATTATTAGCTCACTCACTACTCCATTTCTCAGCTATGAAGAGATAAAAAGGTTTAGTTACATCTGAGATTCCTGATACTAAAACCTGCATCAGGGTCTGTTTTAGCGCCTAGAAGGCCTCCTGATGACTGGTTTCATTCCAAGAGTTCAGTTTTTTGTTCCCTAATTGCTTTATATAAGGGTTTGGCTATTACTCTTAAATGGGGTATCTATATGTAGCAGAAGCCAGCCATTCTCAGGAAAGGCCTCAGCTGTTGTTTAGACTCAGGAGGACTCAGCTGGCAAATCACCACCATTTTCCTTGAGGACATTTGTTTCTGTCCCCATGTTAAAATGTACCCCAGGTAGGTCACTTTTTGTTGAGAATCTAGGCCTTATGTTGGGACACCTCATAACCTCTCTTTACTAAAAGATTGAGAATCATAATGGTATTTTGATCAGATAACTCTTTGATGGGGCTATGAATGAAGAGGTCATCTACATATTATAATGGGCCTCCATTTTTAAGTTTAGGTCTCTAAGGTCTTGAGCCAAGGCTTATTCAAACAGGCAGGGTCTATCTGTAAACCCTTGAGGCAAGACAGCCCATGTATACCATCAGTGGAGCCTCGTTTGGGGATTATCCCAACGGCAAAAACATTGGAACCAGAGTCCACAGGAATAGAAAAGAAGGCATTCATGAGGTCAAGGACAGAGAACCAATTAATGCCTCCTGGGATCTATGCAGTGAGGGTGTATGGGCCACTGGGAGGTGAATAGGCATCACTGCCTCATTGATAAGTCTGAGATCTTGTACTAGGAGCTATTCTCCCAAAGGCTTGATTATTGGTAAAATTGGTGTGTTGCATGGGGACTGCCATGGTACCAACAACCCCATAGCCAAAAATTTATCAATAGTGGGTTGTAGCCCCAGCCTGGCCTCTCTTTTGAAAGGGTATTACCTTTTGTGAGGGTACAGATTACTGGGGTAGCCTTGACAGCCTGCCCCAAGGTGTCATTGTATCATGCTTGGGGATCAATTCCCAGCAAGAGAACTGGGCCTGACAGGGAGGGGTTGGCCAGGTCTTTAGAAACTAGCTTGGGTTGCCAGAGGTTTGAGTGACAGAGTGGCCCTGAGCAGGAAGAATATATTTCTTCCAATTTATGGTGCAGGGCACTTTCGTATTACCTGAAAGAGAGCTTGGAAAGGGAAATCTCCCAACAGCAACTCAGAATGGGGGTAAAGAAAACTGACTGATTAACTCCTGAAGGTCAACAACAGCTGAGAAACAGGATGATAATTTGCCCCCATAGGAGATGAGAATTGAGTAATACAACCCAGTACCAAGAAGGAATATAATTTGCTTACCAGTCATGTCCAGAGTTACCCGAGGCTCCTGGGAGGGGATAGGGATGCCCTTGTGTGGGGGCCACAGGGGCCCCCTCAGGCACTGTCAGTCACTGTCTGGGCATTCTTCCCTGCTACTACAGTGGTGGATGGCCTCATCCTCTTCTGGGAACGAGAGGAGTCCCTCCTCAGCACCAAGGGTCCTCATTTGTATTCTGACCATGCTTGGCAAGCACTCAGTAGCTTTTGAGGGCACTCCTTTGCCAGGGCCTCCACTGTTTGCTTTTGGTGCACCAAGATGTGCCTCCATCACCCTTTGAGCTACCTGGGTTCCCTTTGGTGCCTTATCCATGAGGGCCAGCATGGCTTCAGCCTACCTTTTCTCCTTACTCAATTCCTGTTTGTCCTCTTCCTCATCACAGTTGTTAAAGACTGTGCAAGCCACATTAACCACTTGACTTATCCCAGCTTGTGGGCCCTGTTAGAGGCTTTGGAGCTTCCTCCCAGTGTCTGGAGCCCACTGGCTAATAAAGTCTTGGCCCAAGATAATTTGGCCTGCTCTAGACTCCAGGTTTAAATTAGTGTATTTACAGAGTGCCCCTTCAAGCCAGTGCTGGAAAGCTGCCAGATTTTCATGAGAGCCCTAATAGTTTTGAACTTATATTTCTTAGGTATACCCTTGAGCATACCCGCAGTCTTAGTTACTTTTGTCTTGCTGCTGAGACAAAATACCTGATACTCAAAGTTAAGAGGGAGAGGTTTATGTAGCTCACAGTTTGTAAAGGCTTCAGTTCATAATTGGCTGTCTCCAAGGCAGGATGGGACATGGCAGAGGGGCAACAGTTCAAGGTGAGTGGAAGACAGCAAAAGTAACTGTTATGGTTTGTGTCTAGATGTTCCCCCAAAGCCTCATGCAGTCATGGGGCGGGCTTCTAGAGTTTTTCATTGATTCATGGTCCAATGCTGGGAGTATGGGTGTGAGTGCTACACCTGCCCTAGGGTAGGCAGTCTACATACCATATAAGGGAGGGAAAGAGGCTTGCTCTCTGTTGCTCCTCCCTTTTTGCTCTTATTGCTCTTGCTGTTTTCTGTCACCATGAACTGTTGCCCTGTGCCATGTGCCACTCTGCATTGGAGCCAGCTGAGTATGGACTGAAACCTCCACAAACTGTGAGCTTAATTCTAGGCATCAGGTATTCTGTCTCGGCAACAAGAAAAAAGTAACCAAGACATAACCAAGGAAGGGTGGAAGATAAGACTCTTTTTTGTCCCTTATATCATAGGCAGGCTAGCTGCCCTAGGGCAGGTGTAACACTCACACCCCTTAGGCGTAGCCAGAACTATGCCAAACTAGTCAGTGTACTGATTTACTAACCACACACCCTTGTTCCCAGCATCAAGCACTCTAGATTCAGCCACCTTTAAAAAAAAGCCCTATGAGCGCATGAGGTTTTGAGGGGACATCTAGATACAAACCATCACATCCAGTAAGATGACCTGGAGGCATAACCTGTGTTTGGTTTTTCTACTCCCAGTGTTATAATCCTACCCAAGCCTTTCTTGGGGCCCAAATGTGTCAGTCAACTGTCATCAGGTCAGGCTTCATTGACCTCATCATTGGCCTGTCTTATAGCTATTATGATTCTCTCTTTTTGGTGCTGGGCAGCAGACACCAGGATGAAATGGACATCTTACCAGGTCAGATCAAAAGCCATTGTTAGTGTACAGAATCTCTCAACAAATTTTTCAGTGTCCTCTGAGAATTTACCCAATTTCTCTTCACATTGCTGGAAGTCCATGACTGAAAAAGGGACTTGAACTTGGATAGTACCCTCTGCACCTGCCACTTCTTGATGGTGTAGAATGGTGGCACGTGAGATGTGTTCCTTGAGTCTTATGGTAGACAGACCTGGCTGTAGTATGCGGTGGGCTCAGGTTGTCATCTTTACCCTCTAGGCCTAGGGGCACTGACAGTGCAGGTTGGTAAGGAAGAAGCTTATCGGGAGGAGTAGTTAACAAGGGGAAGTCCTCAGCGGCGTCAGTTCCCAAAGTGTTAGCTCTATGGCAGGATTGGCAAAGATCAGGCTCTTGGTAGAGGCTTGGACATAGGCACCTCCACCCATTTTCCCTGTCTTTTATAAAAATAGATCTAATTGGAATATGGTGTTCTATTTTAGGCAGCTGCTCAGGGTCACACTGCCCAATCACCAAGTTGGTACAGAGATCATGCCTCACTACACAGGACTATAAGACTTTTTCTTGAGGGTCTGGGCATCAAATTTATCCCAGTGTCTGAGAAGGCATCCAAGTGGGGAGTCAGGTGGGACAGATGAGGCATTCGCTATGACGAGTCTGTGGGCAGAAGGAGTAAGAATTAAGACCTGGGAACCCTACTGGGCATCCCCTGGTCAGTCTCTAACCCATTTAGCTCCAGGGTGTCCCCTAGTAAAGGTGAGCTCCTTGGGACCCAGATGCAAGACGTCTTTGGCCTTGTGCGGGCACCAGTGCCACTTCCTTTGGACTTCTGGATCTCCCCCTTTGGCCACAGCCCATATCCCAGACAGGAGTCCTGAGCTGGGTTGCCCTACTGGCTGGACGCCTCTGGCCAATTATAGAACAGAGCCTGGGCAGGACCTACCTTTAAGCCATGAGCTCTTAGCCTGGGTGTTGTGGTACAACCTGTAGTCCCACCACTTAAGAGACCGAGGCAAGAGGATTTCTGTGAGTTCCAGACCAGCCTGGGCTATATGGTGAGACCCTGTCTCAGAAACAAAAACAACCCCTCCCCCCAAAACAAAACAACCATGAGCTCTTGCACAGCGTCCCTTCACCTCTCCCTAGCCCACCTGTTCTGCAGTCCCTCTAACCCACATCACAAGAAGATGAGTTTCCCAGCTTTCCAAGAGGAAAGCTTCACAGTAAAAGAGCAAGGGGTTTTTAGAGGAGATAAAAGGATCCCACCTGTTTAGTTTTGAAGAGTGAGGGATCAGGAGGATGGAAAAAGCAGAAAGCAGTTTAGAGGCCCTCCCTCGGGCTTAGGACACTCCAGCTACTGAAATCTCCAAGCTGCAAGGGTTTGTGACAAAAGAGAGGTTGCACAAACGTAAACCTGAGCAATGTGTGAAAGTTTTTGTGTTCCTGGCAGAGCCTAAAAACAGGGAAGGAGAAGAAATATAAAATCTCCCCCAAAGGGGTCTTACTTCCTGGCTGGCTTGCCCAGTTACTATGAGTGATGGGGTCTGGGACAGGTTCCTCACCTGCTCACATAATGAACAGTGAATTGGACCTGTTGTACCAGGGTAGGGGCAGAGCAGCGAAGTTATGAAGGTGATAGTACACTTAGAGGGAGCAGGCTCCTGCACTATAATTGGATGTACGAGGTGTAGTCCATATGCATGAATCTTTAATGAGCTCCAGGTGAAGAAAGGTTACAGTAGGCCATTGGTCCACATGCATCCTGGTTTGGGGTTTTCCGGGGCAGGTTTTGGGGGTCTTTGCTCTTTTTTTTTTTTTAATCTCTACTGCTGTGTAATAAGCCTTAGGATGAGTGCTGGGACATTGCTCAGGTTCAGGTAAGTGGAGGGGAATGGTCCAGCAGTGAGTGGAGAGGAGCACCCCATTAACCCCAACTGTATTATCTACACACCAGTGGCCATGCCACTCCCCTCTGCAGCCATCTTTCTGCCTCCTGGCCATAGGCTGCTCCCTGAATTCTATAGGAAGGAATTCTCCTGGGAAGTCAAAGCCTACCATCCCCAGTCCCATGGCCACTTATCTCCAGGTCTCCTGTGGCCATACCCTGGACTTTGTCATCACCCTTAGCGATGAACCCGTGTCTACTCTCTGACTATGGCCGCCAAACTGCTATTGCATCCATACTCTCCTGCTCCTCCCTGCCCTGCACCCTCCCTGCCCTGCACCCCAGGCCCTGCCCTCTCCTGTTCCCGGTGCAGCTCCCACTTCTAGGCACCTGCCTGCACAATACCCACAGCTCTTTTACCCACAGCTGCACCTCAGGGTTGCCTGAGGACAGTGCCACTAACTCAAAGCCGAAAGCCACTGCAAAGTGATGCTGTCCATCCTCCAGCCCCCAGATTTCCCTACCTCTGTGTGAGGGGGCGGCGGGGTGAGCAGTCAGCTGTGGGGACAATTAGCCACAGGAATCAGAAAGGAAATAGTGTGTGGAGAAAGAGGCTCCCCTGGAACTGCAGGAAGAAGGAAGGGTGTGTCGGGGGGTGCTGGATATTTTTTGATCTTTTCAAGGACTTCTCAGGTGGTTCCAGTCTCTTGGACTATGCCAGAGCTTTGGAGTGTCTGCTGCCACTGGGTGGGTGCTTCATGGACCCAGAGCATGCTGGAGGCGCTGGACCCTCTGCAGGGTGGTGGGGTCAGCCAGTAGTCCGGAAGGGCCACAGCCTCAACCTCCTGGTGGCCTCCTCAGGCTCCCATTTGCAGAGCATAGGGGATCCTGGGTGCAAATCCTGCCCTCTGTGGTGGGGTTAGGATGACCAGACCACCACACTAGGGGAGCTCAGGATGCCCTTGGCTTCTCTTTTTTTTGTCTTTTTGAGACAGGGTCTCACTATGCAGTTCAGGCTGGCCTTGAGCTCACTTTTGTAGCCCACGCTGGCCTCAAACTCACAACAATCCTCCTGCCTCAGTCTCCCAAGTGCTGGGATTACAGGTGTGCGCCACCACGCCAGGCTGCCCTTGGCTTCTCTAAGTAAGCATTATCTTAGTCTGAGCAGTGCTGAGTGTCCCCATTTTGTAGGTGAGAGACTGAGGCATGGAGAAGAGTCAGGAAGTGGCTAACCAGGGATTTGAACTAGCATCTCACATCCAGGAGGCTGAGTACCCAGCTGCACAGGGACACATGGACACACACACACACACACACACACACACACACACACACACACACACACGCTCTCCGAGGGGAGGAGGTGACAGGGCGGGGTGGGGCGGTCCCCAGCGCCAGGAGGAAGTGCCCGGTCCGCTGCAGGGGCGCCCGGCCACGCTGAGAGTCTGAGTCTCGGTCAGGGTCTGGCCATGGAAGCGAAGCCACCGCTCTACCCGGTGGCAGGGGCCGCAGGGCCGGAGGGCGACGAGAACTCGCTCGGGGTCCCTGACGGGCTCGGCGTCCCGGATGGACTCGGGGTCCCCGACGGGCCCGAGGCGCCGGTGAGCGGCGGTGGGAGCGCGCGAGGGTGGCGCGGGGTGGGGGTGACCCCGCAGGGTGCGGGGCGCGAGGCTGGCGAGCCGGGTACGAGCGCACGCTGCCTGTCCCGCAGCTGGACGAGCTGGTGGGCGCGTACCCCAACTACAACGAGGAGGAGGAGGAGCGCCGCTACTACCGCCGCAGGCGCCTGGGCGTGCTCAAGAACGTGCTGGCGGCCAGCGCGGGCGGCACGCTCACCTACGGCGTCTACCTGGGTACGCGGGAGCGGGCCCCGGCCTTCCCGACTCCGGCCGGGAAAGAGAAACTTGGGGCTGGCGGCCCTTCTTCTCTTTTCACTTCCCAGTCGGCTGCTCCGATAGCTGCAGCGGCCCCGCGTGGGGCGGGAAGGGGTTCCGCCCACCAAAGAGCCAGGTCCTGGCCACAGCCTTCTTGTGGGAGGGGTTGGGGCACGTCCCGGGCCCCACTCCGCCCCCAGCCTCATTGGAATGGGGAGCTCCCAGCGAAGCTTGCACGGCCCCTCTGTTTGGTCGCCCCCTGAGCAAGGCTTGCTTCCTCCATGTCGCTCCCTGTCCCCAAGGCCTCCTCCAGATGCAGCTGATCCTGCACTACGATGAGACCTACCGCGAGGTAAAGTACGGCAACATGGGGCTGCCGGACATCGACAGCAAGATGCTGATGGGCATCAACGTGACGCCCATCGCTGCCCTGCTCTACACGCCTGTGCTCATCAGGTGCTGTCCCCATGCGTGCTGGGCTGTCACTGATCTCTCAGACCCTGAGGTCTCCAGCTGCCCTGGTGTTTGGGGGTGGGTGAGTGTAGAGGGGAAAGCCGGGGTTTGGAGGAGGAAGTGAAACCCCCATTTGGTTTCAAGTAAGAGATTCAAGCAGGCTGCTGCACCCACTTTGCCTGTGACCCGGGTAGCTTCCTCTTTGAGGCCTCTGTGGTGGCCCAGACTCACTGTGACCTTCTCGGTTGGGACTGTGCAGTCCCCAGGGGGAATGGGATCAGCCAGCAGAGCTCAGGCTCCTGCCTCTGGTCCAATCAGCTGTGGCCATGTGAGCAGGCTCACAGAAAGGGGCATGGCTGGGCAGGTGCCGCTGAGGGTCTGCTCTGGACCTGAGCCTTGAGGCATGTGGTTCCCAGATGCCCCCCCACCCTCCCTGAGGGGACCAGGAGACCAATGGAGTGCTTTTTTCTGTCTTTTTCTCTTCTTTCTTTCTTTCTTTCTTTCTTTCTTTCTTTCTTTCTTTCTTTCTTTCTCTTTCTCCTTTATCACTTTGCACACACAGCATTAGATCACCGTAACTGAAACCAGAAACAAGAAAACCCGGCCCACACCTGTAATCCCAGCACTCAGGAGGCTGAGACAGGAGGACTGCTGCAAGTGAGAGTCCGGCTTAAGCTACATAATGAGTTCTAGGCTAGCTTGAACTACAAAGCGAGATCCTGTCTCAACAAACAAACAAACAAACAAACACATACAAAAAACCTTCTTAAACCCTCCAGGAAATTGAGTCCACTGCCCCACCAGCATGTACAGATCAGGTCTACATTCTTGTGTTAAGAGCATGGGTTTGCAAGGCTCATTTTTTAAAAATTTATTCATAATTTTTTTGTAGTACTGGGTGTTGAACCCAGAGACTTCACACTTAGCTACCATCCCCAGCACTTTATAAAATTATTTTTAGCCGGGTGTAGTGACGCACACCTGTAATCCCAGCACTCAGGAGGCTGAGGCAGGAGGATTGCTGTGAGTTTGAGGCCAGCCTGGGCTACAAAGTGAGCTCAAGGCCAGCCTGAACCACATAGTGAGACCCTGTCTCAAAAAGACTATCTATCTATCTATCTATCTCTATATTTTTTTTAATATTTGAGACAGGATCTCACTAAAATGTCTGCATTGGACTTGTAATTTCCATCCTCCTGCCTCAGCCTCCTAAGTGCTGGGATTACAGGTGTGTACCACCAGGCCTGGCCCTTGATGGTTTTTCCTTCTTTTCATTCTTATTTTTGAGATGGAGTCTCACTGTGTTGCCCAAGATGATCTCTAGCTCCTAGGCTCAAGCGATCTTCCCACCTGATCCTTCTGAGTAACTGGGGCTACAGGCACATATGTCACTGTGCCTGGCTTTCTTTCCTTCTTTTTAAAATTAACAACAACAGTTTTCCCCCTAGAATAAATTCCTAACTGCCCTCAGTAGGTCACAGGCATATGAAAGGCTTTATGGCTCTTGAACTATTGCTCTTTCTATTAATACTAACCCTTTTGCATTGTTTCCTGTGTTTCCGCCACTTTGGGAGTGCTATGCTGTTTCACTCTCTTCAGCCCAGAGGAGTTTCTGTCACCCAAGGGGAAAAAGTTGTGAAACAGCTCCTCCTAGTTCTGCCACAGGCAGCGACTGGCCCACTGCAGGGCTCAGCCTTGGGAAGTGACTCTGAAACTCGCATGATCACTCCCTGCCCAAACCACCAGGCAGCTTCTCCAGAGACTTACGCCAGTCTGTGTGGCTGCCGGCTGGGGGCATCACTTTTAAATTGCGGCCTCACCAGCCATGAATGAGGACTGGCATTTTTACATTTTGCTGTTTTGCCCCACCAACATGTACAGTGCGTGCTTGTGATCTGCCCTCCCCCACACAGATTGGAGGAGGCAAAAATAAGGATACTGATAAGTATCAGAAAATCAGGCCTATTCGGCTTTGAACTTCCGGGAAGTTAAGACAAAGAAAGGAGCGAATGAGCTCAAATAAAGAAAATCTGAAGACGCCAAGAGTTGGTTTTAGCTGGGTCAGCCTCTGTGTTCTGATTGAGTCCTTGTCCTGTCATTCATCAGGCTGCTTCCATGGTCACTATATGACTTTTTCCCAGATCCAGAGAGGTAGAAACTTCCCAGCTGGCCACAGTGGACCTCAAGAGCAATGCACAGGGAGGTAGAAGCACCAGGGTTTTAGGTCTGCAGTTCACCCACACAGGGCCTCCTCCTTTCTCTTGTCCCAGCCTGGTCTAGGTCCTTGAATGTGTCACTGGGACCTACAGTCACAGGACATAAGCTTGAGAGGAGAAAGAGTTGGGAGAGTCAGAGAGCTCAGGAAGGCTGGATGTGCACCTGGGTCACTGACTTCTCCTGTTTTGTCTCCTGGGAGAGGGTTATGGTTTGGGCCTGTGCCCATATTACAGCTGTGAAGATTGAGGCGTGCGGACACAGGAGGTCACCTGAGTCTGTTGGTCTTTGAGACTCCAGCTTTAGGCCCTTGACTCCCTGGCCTGGGCTCTCCTCTGCCTCACAGAGCCATAGGGACCTGGGACCTGGGGTGGTGGCCATCTCGTTTCAGGGCACAGCAGTCGGTAGTGCCAGTGTCACTCTGCTGTCCGCAGGTTTTTTGGCACCAAGTGGATGATGTTCCTGGCCGTGGGCATCTACGCCCTCTTTGTCTCCACTAACTACTGGGAGCGCTACTATACCCTTGTGCCCTCTGCTGTGGCCCTGGGCATGGCCATCGTGCCTCTTTGGGCCTCCATGGGCAACTATATCACCAGGTGAGCCTGGTGGGCAGTGGAGTGGGAGGCTGGAGACTGGGTTGGGTCTCTGCTGCTTTGCCAGGCTCCACTGGGAAACCTCGAACAAACCCCTCCACCCTCTGGGCCTCAGTTCCCCTGCTTGGGCTGGCTGGTTTGTAGCTTTGGGTGCAGAAAGTGGAGGCAGGACAGCGATTGGACCAGGGATGGCCTTTGCTCCTTTGTGGTCCAGGATGGCGCAGAAGTACTATGAGTATTCCCACTACAAGGAGGATGAGCAGGGGCCCCCGCAGCGCCCACCGCGGGGCTCCCACGCACCCTATCTTCTGGTTTTCCAAGCCATCTTCTATAGCTTCTTCCATGTGAGTGCCATGTGGGGCACTGGGTGGTGGTGGGGTAGGGATATTTTAGGCCCAGGGTCCACCGATGGGAACCCATTGCACCGTCTTCTCAGCCCTCTCTTCCTACCTCGCTTTTCTGAGCCAGTCCATTTGCTTACCTCTAGCAACAGAGACCTCATGCCTTTCCTATTGCCCAGCTGACCAGAAGGAAATCATCTTTCTCACAGACCATGCTGGGGCCTCGTACCTGGACTTGTGCCTGAGCCTGGCCCCATCTGCCCTCTTGTCCACAGCTGAGTTTCGCCTGCGCCCAGCTGCCTATGATTTATTTCCTGAACTACTACCTGTATGACCTCAACCACACACTGTGGAATGTGAAGAGCTGTGGTCAGTTCTCGTATGGGGGGGTGAGGTCCCAAAGCCAGCTCACCTCCCTCATCTGGGACGAGGCTGCCAGTGAGATCTCCTTGGGGCCCAGGGTGTGGTCAGTGCAGGGTGAAGGTATGGAGGTGGAGGTGACTAGTGCCCCTCTCTCAGTCTCTGGCCATAGGGTGAGAAGGCAGAAGAGTTGAACCTCCCCTCCCCCTGGGGCACACCCAGCCCCAGCGTTCTACTCCTGTCCCCTCCACCCCATCCCCACTGCCACCTGGCTGCATTTTGTGGCGAGGATGACAGTGCATCTACTCTGGTCTCACGATGTCCGCACTCACACTTCCCAGGCACTAACAGCCACGGCATTCTCAATGGCTTCAACAAGACGGTTCTGCGGACGCTACCGCGGAGCAAAAACCTCATCGTGGTGGAGACCGTGCTCATGGGGGTGGCCTTCTTGGCCATGTTGCTGGTGCGGCCCGGCCAGGGTGGGGGCGAGGAGCAAGGCTGGGCGCGGGTTTGGAGACCCAGTCTGGGACCAAGGGCCACTGTCGGGGCTCACAACGCGGGCTGAGTCCTGGAGACGTGGCTGGTGCCTATAGATCTAAACTGGGGCTGGAATCCCAGAAACCAGGGAACGGGGAGACTGGCTGTGAGGATGTCAGGGGTCCGGCTGGAAGGTGTGGCTTAAACCGAGAGCGTACTGGAAGGCGGAGCGAACGCACTGGGGGCGTTCTTAGGGCGTGGCTGTTGCTGGGGGTGGGGCTGAAGCCTTGGGGTGGAGGTGTGGACTTGGTAGGGCGGGGTGGAGGTGTGGACTTGGGCCGAGAGGCGGGGCAAAGAGAGGGGCCGAAGAGCAAGGATGTGCCTGGTGGGCGGAGCTGAACCGTGGGTGTCCCTGGGAGGCGGGATCTGAGATGGAGTGGGGCTTACGCTGTGGGTGTGTTCGGGGCGGGGCCTTGGTCTGGGGCGGGGATGAAACTCAGGGGCGGAGCCTGTACCTGGCCGGTCAGCCTTCACAGAGCCTGTTCGCAGGTGCTGGGCCTGTGCGGCGCCGCGTACCGGCCCACCGAGGAAATCGACCTGCGCAGCGTGGGCTGGGGCAACATCTTCCAGCTGCCCTTCAAGCACGTGCGTGACTTCCGCCTGCGCCACCTCGTGCCCTTCTTTATCTATAGCGGCTTTGAGGTGCTCTTCGCCTGCACCGGTCTCGCCCTGGTAAGTACAGCCTGCATAGGGTTGCCAAGAAAAGGATGTCTTGTTAAATTCGAATTGCACATAAACAAATAACTTTTAGTATATGTTTAAATATTTACAAGTGTGTCCCGAATAGTTCCCTCCCTTTTTCTCCTCCTTCCTTTTACCCTGGGTAAGTTATTCTACCTCCTCTTAAATTGAAGTGAGGTATGTCCGCAACGTATTTGGTATTCTGCGAGTTATATCCCTTTGTGCCTGGGGATGTGCACCACAAATTTCCCCATTTTCCGTACCCGCGCAGCCTTCCCTGGGCAGCACCCAGGAGGTGAGAGAGGGCAAAGTGGGCCTGAAGTGACAGGGTCTTTCTGACCTCCAGTGCTTTCCTCTTGTCCCTTAGGGCTATGGCGTGTGCTCCATGGGGCTGGAACGGCTAGCTTACCTCCTCATTGCTTACAGCCTGGGCGCCTCAGCCGCCTCATTCCTGGGTCTGCTGGGGCTGTGGCTGCCACGCTCAGTGCCCCTGGTGGCTGGGGCAGTGCTGCACCTGCTGCTCACCCTCAGCCTCTTTTTCTGGGCCCCTGTGCCTCGGGTCCAGAAACAGAACTGGATCCTGTATGTGGCAGCTGTTCTCTGGGGTGTGGGCAGCGCACTCAACAAGACGGGACTCAGCAGTGAGTACTGTCATAGGAGCTGGCGTGGCTGGGTGGGGCCTGTGACAACTTCTGGGTGGTTGGAGGGTAGTGACAACCCAGGGACAGATATGAGGTCCTATGGAAACAGCAGGGAATTTATCACAGCCTATTGTAGACATGGTAGAGAAAGGTGGGGATCCCTGTGGACAGTCTAGGGTGGAACTCCCACCCACAACATAGGACAGATGGGGAAATCCCATGGACACTCTGGAAGCAGGTGTGGGAGTTCCATGACATGGATAGTCTGGTGACACTCAAGGGTGGACATCAGGCCTGAAAAGGTTGGTCTGAGATTTTGTAGATACACAGGGTGGCTGTGGGCTCTGTGGAGAGCCTTTAGGGACAGTGAAAAACACAACAGGGACAAATCTTTTTGTACCTGGAGACAGGGTCCACTTTGGCAGAGTTTCCTTGACATGGGGAGCAGATGTCAGGGCCTTTGTCCCAGGGAGTATGGATAGCAGAAGGTGGTCCTGACCATGTCCTAGGGCACAGGTACAGATCTGGGTCCTTTTAAAAATTTATTTTCTGTTCTGTTCTTTCCTTTTTTTTTTTCCTGATGCTGGAGATCAAAACCAGGGCTTTATGTATGCTAGGCAAGCAACCCACCACTGAGCTACTCTCTCAGCCCCAGATCTGGGCCTTTTTGTGGAAAGGACCCAGGAACAGACATGAAGCCCCAACTCAGTGTGCCCAGCACTAGCAGTCCAAATCTGGGCTGCTGGAGGTGAGGCACTGGGGCAAGGGCAGGTTTGCAGCAGGCAGGGGTGGGCCTGAGTTCAGCTGTGTGGTGCTGTCTGCACTCAGATGAGCATGTGCCAGCAACTGGCACTCAATACACCCAAGTGCAGCTATGTCATTGTCCACAGTGGCATGTTTGGATGGGCCAGTGCTATTAACAGTTTTGAATGTCACCCCTAGGCCCTAGGATGGGAACGTTCATGTCCTGAGCTTGGCCAAAGTATTAGTAGAAATCACCTCTCATGATCTGCCAGGTGCTGTGTCAGTTTTCTTACCTTAGAACTTTCTAGCACAACGTAGAGTGTATATAAGTCCACTTCACAGCTGGGAAAAGCAGTTCTGGGGAATTAAGAAACTTGCCCCAAAATACCTACAGAACCAACGTTTGAATCAACATCTCCGCATCCCTAAACTCTCACCTCTGCTACCTTCCAGTCTCCAGTATTCCAGTCTGAGTCTGCTGACTCCCTGGCCAGTGCTCTTTCGGCCCATCCCAGGGAGGATTCTTTGTGAAACAAATCCCTGCCTCACACACTTCAGGTTTGATGTGTAGAAATTTGGTTGCCGGAAACAATTTGCCCTCCCTAGCCCTTGGATGAAAAGAGCAACAGCCCCTCACACTTGGCCTGCACATTGGGGTCAGGGTCAGGACACACCTGAGCTTAGAGCTTTCCTCTTCTGGGGCCACAAGTGTACCTGGCAAGACCTGTGTACAACCCTTGCTTACCTGGGCACCATGGTAACCAGGGTCTCCACTAGGAGGCAGGCAAGGACCAGGGTACTGTATATTGCTCCTTGGATGCTCTAAGGCCCTGAGATGGGAGCAGTGCAAGGGCCTAAGAGAGTCACAGGTAGATCAGCAGCCTCAGGCCCCAGGTAACACCTGTCCCCTGCCTACCTTGTCCTAATTGCCTGCAGCACTCCTGGGAATCATGTACGAGGACAAGGAGAGACAGGACTTCATCTTCACCATCTACCATTGGTGGCAGGCTGTGGCCATCTTTGCAGTATACCTGGGCTCCAGCTTGCCCATGAAGGTGAGGCTGGGTGGGGTTAGGAGCCCCACGCCATACTCCCAGGCAAGATACCTTCTGAGCATCCTGGCCTCACATCCTCCTAAAGGATCAGGCTGTGGCCAAGGACTCCTTCTCCTAGCCTATTGTGTGGTCCCGAACCCAGCACCCCAATTACTGCTTCACCACCTGCCAGCCTCAGTTTACCCACCTTTGAAGGGAACCACAGTTTGCTTTTTCCTTGTGTGTGCATTACATCCTCTCTATGGCTTGTTCAGTCACCTCTTTGCCAAGTGCTGGGCTCCTGGAAGCCCAGGGTCCATCTTGCTTTATGGCCTGCAGGGGAGCAGGCTCCTCTGTTGGTGCTGGGCATGGAATCCAGGGCCTCATCCATGCTAGGCAAGTGCTCTACCATTGAGTTCTGCTGCAGCCCAGCTTCTAGTACTCTGCTCTGCAGCCTCAGCAGGTCAGTTTAGTAGTTTAGTCGTGACCAGTATTTTACACAGCGACACAGTAGAGGATGGCAGAGAACACGCATGCACATATGTATGTATGTACTCAGAGTGCACAACTGTTTTTGACTGAGAGTGAAGTCAAAAATCAAAAACGTCTGAAAAGCATTTCTGTGACCCACTGTATGTAAGTGACCAGGAATAATCTAAGCCAGTGATGGCAAACCTTTTAGAGTTTTCAGTGATAACAAATAGCCCACCATGGCACGCTGCCATAGGTTCGCCACCACTGACTAATCTTCCAGGCAAAAGGATTATCATTCTCTCTCTTAGGGAAACTGAGGCTCCCAAGGAGTATGGCAAATGTACTAGATAGTGTTGGGATTGAATTTTGCTTCAGGAGGGTTCCCTGGAAACCTGGGTGAGGGACTGGGGTAGTTGAGGACCCAAAGAGTCACCCCACCCCTTACACCCAGGCAAAACTCGGTGTGCTGCTGGTGACTCTGGTGGTGGCTGTGGCCTCCTACCTCTGGATGGAGCAGAAGTTGCGGCGCGGGGTCCTCCCGCGCCAGCCGCGCATCCCGCGGCCCCAGCACAAGGTGCGTGGCTACCGCTACCTGGAGGAGGACAACTCCGACGAGAGCGACGCGGAGGGCGAGCGTGGCGGAGACTGCGGCCAGGGCCAGGGCGCATGCGCGGAGGAGGAGGAGCCGCAGGGGGATCCCGCAGGCCCCTGTCGCAGGCCCTGCCCCTATGAACAGGCGCTGGGGGGCGATGGCCTAGAGCAATGAGAACCCCAGGGGCCGACCTGGCCCTCGGACTCTGCCTTTCTGCTTGTCACCTTCAGTTTACCATCTCAGGCTGAGGGTGCTGGGTCCCCTCTGGGTCCTTCCCACTGGCAAGAAGGACCCTCTGTCCCCTCTCCTGTGTTCAAGACTGACCCTTCCAGAGCCCGTGTCCCCTGGAACTTCCACATCCCCCTCCAGGGCGAGGTGAGCCCTGTGACTGCGAGGGGCTGCCACCCAACACCCTGCGCACAGCTCACTGCACCAGCCCTTGCGCCAGCCACAGAGCAGGGATGACGCCTCCCGACCGTCTGCATGTGGGGCCCGCCCCCTCTCGGCTGCAGGCCTGGATTGCTTATGGTACACTTTGCATCTCCCTCCCAGTCCTCAGAAGCACGCCTTTTTACAGAAAGTGAACAATAAAGAGATTTTTGTATCTTCCTGACTGGGGAATCTGGCGCTGTTTGAGGGAAGGAGAGCGCCTGACTTAGTGGCCTGGTGGATCCGGACCCCGGGGCGCTTTTTGGAAAGCTGCCTAGGCTCAGAACTGCGGGGTGTGGGGAGAAGGTGGCATTCTCCCCAGCTGGGGTGTGTCTCCCTATACCAGCACAGAAGTTGTCTTCCCTGCTGTGCCTCTTCCCACGCCCAGTTCTCCGCATCCATCCAGGAGTGGTGTGGTGTGGAGGTTGCCTACCAGTGCCTTCGGAAGCCTCACAGTCCAGGTGGCCCGTACCCGTGTCACCTATACTGCCGCTCCTTGTTGCATGTATGTCTGCCTACAGCACTTCAAGGGACACATTTGTTATTTTGTTTGGTTTTGGGGTTTTTTGGTTTTTTTGTTTTTGTTTTTGTTTTTTGAGACAGAGTCTTGTTATGTAGTTCAGACTGGCCCTGTATTGACTATGTAGTCCAGGGTACCCTCAAACTCTCAGTGATCCTCCTGCTTCAGCCTCCTGTTTACTGAGATTACAGACCTGAACTACCCACTTGGAGGCACATTGGGGTTACCTCATGCACATTAGACCTGGGAAACTGTTGTCCAGGCCCAGATAAACTTGTCACTGACTGGGCTACCCTTCAGGCCAGATGACCAAAAGTGCAGAGGCTGGTGGAGGGGCCAGACCCCATAAGGTGTGCACATGCCGCTTTCTCCATCCCGCCCCCACCATCAGAGGAGACAGAGAGCCCACTGTGAAGAGCTCTGAATGGTTGAAAGGGGTCCCAGGAGAGTTGTGGAGTCCTCATCTGCCTCCCCAGAGGTCCTCTGCTGGGGCCACACCATTCCTACTCATAGCTTCTTGACCCCCGGCTGAAGGCCAGACCTGTCCCTACTTCCCCGCTCCACCCGCTTCACCCCCACCAGGTACCACGGCTCCTCTCTTTTTCTCTCTGCCTCCACTGTCCACCTTGGAGCCAGATTCTGTGGCCTCTCAAAGATCCAACCCATCTGAGTTGCAGCTTCCTTCTCTGTAGTGTATCTCCATAGAGAGGTGTTAGACCTTTTAGCACAGTGGCTTCATGTCCCCAAGCCCTGTGGAAAACTCTCAAGGACACAGCAGGAGATTTTCTTCTTATTACTATTCCTTTCTTTTTTTGGTACCTAGAATCGAACTCAGGATCTTGCGCTTGCTAGGCAGGCACTTGTGCCACTGAGCTATATCCCCAGCCCGGTTTTCTTCTTCTTGCTCTATTTTGGTTTGTGTTTTTTTTTTAATAGTGTCTTGCTATATAGTCCAGGTTGACTTCAAACTTGTAGTCTTCCTGCCTCAGCCTCCCAAGTGCTGGGATTAGAGGTGTGCACCATCATGCCCAGCTAAGAGGTTTTAAACTGTCTGACCTGGAAAGAAAACAGCCTGTTAGTGACAAGCAGACCCCAAAACCATCTCAAAACATGTCCCATGTTTTCAACAAAATGCCTTAACTCTGTCTTTCTAGTTCCCCATTGTCATCTGTTGTGAAATTTTATACCTTCTGGAATCAGGTGCATGACACACTCATGGCAGGATTCTAGCTAAACCAGCTAGAGTTAGGCGACTGCACACTGGAATAACAAGCATCAGAACCAGGCTGGCTACTATTTGGAAGAGCATAGGCCTTGGGTGTGTTGCAAAATTGTGGGGAGGGGTCTGGACAAAATGGCTCTGCAGTTGTCATAGTTCAAAGCCATCATAAATGTTCCTTAGGCTAAAGGATAAAGGGTGTGGTGTGGAGCAGACCTTAAGGCCCAGGCACACAGAATAGTGGGGTGTGTATCCAGTCATGCTCTTGGTACTAGCAGCTCATGGGGGATGAGGAGCGCACATAGCACCTGGCTGCTCCTGGCACACAGATCAGACCCACATGCCCATGTAGGCAATATTGAGGACCAGCAGCACACATGCAGGACAGGCAGTGCTGCCGGCCATGGTAGCAGGCTCCAGCAGGCTGGTTCTCTTTGGTCTCATTATCAGTTATGACATTGGTATTGGTGTAACCTCCCTTGTTTGTGTCCCTGATAAAATGGCCGGTGGAGTTCTGGACCTCTGGGTGGAAGATCAGCCTAGGCTGTAGCCTCTACCTCTGAGCACCATTCTTGCTCAAAACGGGAGTTCTGTAATTATGTCAGTGTGCAGGATGGAAACTTCAAAAAACTGTATAATTCCACAAATCTCCAATCTAAGATGTCAGCCATCTTTAAATCTCATTAGCAGGTAAAGTAGCCTGAAAAAAGTTCTTCTAAACACCTAGAAATGCTAGGTAAGAAGCTACCTTTTAAATAAACACATAGCAAGAGCTTAAGAAAATAAGCCAAGTTCCTTAGGGCCAAAAATGAAGCGGGAACTGAAAACCCAGTGGAGACAACCTGACGCTCAAGAAGCTGCCTGGGTTTGAGGGTTAGGGGCCTTGTGGGGCACAGCTGAGGGTCGGGGACCCTTACAAGGCACAGAGTTGATGTTAAGGCCATGCATAAATCTGAGGCCACAGAAAAATGCTTTTAGAAAAAAAGGTAAGAAAACATTTTCACCCAGAGGAGCAGAAGGATGTAAGGAAATTTGAGCTTTGGATGCAGAAAAAGTTTCCCTTGAGACTTGGAATGTCAGGCCTACTTTCTATAAGCTTCAACTCTCTATAAAGAAGTGAGACCATCTGTAAGGTCTATGAACCCTGAAGTTGAGACATTAACATTCAGAATTAGTCTTTGCCTAGTAATACCCCTGGGGTTCCTGGCAAAACCAACTCACCGTGCTTTCCAGATGGATCGTCTAAGCCTGAACACACACAGTTCCACAGACAAGGCCCCGCTGAGCTCACAATCCAAAATCACAGATCACAGAAGGAACCAAGTCACTGTAAGTAAAAAGACAACAGAGTCCCGCTCCGAACAGCTCCCAGCCATGAGAGAGGCTGGGCGGCTGGTCTGTGTAACTGGTAGCTTCTTAAAGGGCTCTTAGTGACCCAACCTTTACATCTTTGTGTGAGCTGCACCCCTTGATCCTGGGCTGCACCGACTGATCATCCCTTGATGGCAGGCTGGATCTATTAATTTAACTTTTTGTCAAGGAGGCCAGTAGGAGCCAAGAGTGCCTCCCCGCCAAAGGTAGCACAAATATGGGGACCTTGGTGCTTCAACCACTGGGAAGTGAATGCTGTTCACCATCAGAATGAGTCCTCAGACTGTGTCCTCAGGAGAATTCAGCCCAGCCCACACCATGGCGTGGCCTTGTAAGACCATGTGCAGACAACCAGCTGCACTGTGCCAGACTTCTGACTCATTCCGACTGGTTGATGAGAAAAATGGGTGTTCCTTTAAGCTTTTGACTTTTTGCACATTTTGCCACAGCAATAGAAAGCTAATATAGTGGCAAAAGTATTGAGATGTCACTTCTGAGTGAGTTTGTTTATTTGCTTGTTTTTAAACTAGGATCTTACCATGTAGCCCAGGCTGACCTCAAACGAATTATGTTCCTGCCTCAGCCTCCCCAGTGCTGGGATTATAACCCTGAGTCACCCCACCCTCTGTGAGAGTGGGTTGTTAACAATTGATCCCATCATGCTCACACCCTGCTTCTTGTTTGCCAGAAGCTATTGCTGCATTGTTAGGTGCCTGTGGACAGGACCACAGTCTACAAAGAATTGAGGTCCCGTCCCAGTCACCCAGGAGAAAGTGCCAGCAGGCAGTGGAGGAAACTTGGAAGTAGATTCTTCTGAGGGCAACCTCATGACAGAAGCCCAGTCTAACACTTTGACTGCAGCTGTTGGTGACTAGGATATGGTGTGGGATCCGGTAGCTGGCATCCCCTGCTGGATGCTGGGCACCTTGCCCCTCCTGGAATCTATGGATATTGGGACAAATGACACATGGACACCAGTGTACATGGAATCCCATTTGTTAGTCACCCAGTAAGAGTAAAAGGATTTCCCAGGGAGATGGGCCAGCATGGGTCTGCAATAAAACAAGACAGAGCAGGGGGTGGCTTTGGGCTTTCATGTTGGGGCGGGGGGCCGAGGTGGGTGCTTTGTGCAGCCTGGAGCTTGTGGGGTTTGAGATTCTGGTGGTGCCCAGAGACTGACACATATGGCCAAACACTGAAAATTTTATGCTACATGAAAGAAGACAGATGTGATACACCAGGAGCTCAAGAGCAGCGTGAATAACATAACAAGGCCCAATATTAAAAAAGAATCCATTTATAATGTGGTTGCATCATAAAGGGGAAGGGGAACATATCTGTATGTGAGACAACAGTTTACCTACCATGAACTCTTGGCTCCAACACTACAGCTCACCAAATAGGACTCTATGGATTTGCCCTAAGTGGTACAATATCAACTCATCCAGTTGCCAGAATGGAACACAGTCTATAAAAGACTCCCTGTTGTGCTTCTAAGTCCCCATCCTTCCCCATTTTCCCACATTGTGCCCGACAGAACTGCCATTCCTTGACTCAGTGACCCCCCCGCTTTCTCCTCCTCCTCCTCCTCCTGCTCCTGCTCCTCTTCCTTTTTTGTCAAGTGCTGGGAATGGGCATGGGGGCCTTACGCATGCTGCACAGGTGCTCTACCACCTGAGCTCATGTCCACCCCTTTCAGTGTAATTGCTAACCACAGGAGTCCCGGCCTGCACACGGGCACCCTCCCACGGCTCTGTCCCTAAGCATCAGACCTGTCCTGAGTCCCTGCCCTTAGGGCGTCCCTTCAGGGTTATTAGAAGAGTAAGACATTTATTTTGTGTCTGTGGGGGCCTCTGTGTCCCCGGACAGGGGCCACCCAGTGTCTAGCAGGGGGTGCGAGACACACAAGCAAATAAGTTGGTGCTGAGAACAGGGTGGCTGGACGCTGGCCATGGTGCCCTGTGTCACTGACCTTGCTCACTTCTGCATCCACTTCCCCACACAGCACAGCTCAGCCCATGGCTGACAGTCTTGTGTCCCAGTGACTGCACTGTGTCCTTTTAGGTCAGTTCTTTTGTTTTTGCAAAATCTCTGCCTTCAATGTAGCAGCCTAAACTGGGCACCAGCACCCAGTATTTCTCAGACACTGGGCAGGAGCTCCTGGGGGTGGTTGCATGTGAGCGAGGGTTACCATTGTGTTCACAGAGCCTCAGAGCCCACAGCAGGTGTCATCAGGGCTCTGCAAGGCCGTGCAATCACGTGACTATTGCTGCCCTCACCACTGTGAGATTCTGACCCGTACAGATTCTCTGGAGAAAACAAATATAATAGAAGCTTCTCTCCCCAAAATACTCTGATCACAATAGGCAAAGATAAAATTGCTCAGATGAGGAAAACTTAAGACGCAAATTCAGTTCTTCCAAGTAAAAAACAACAGATTAAAATTCAGTTTATAGCTGGGTGCAGTGATGCATACCTGTGACTCCAGATATTTGGGCAAAATTGGGAGACCCTCATCTCAAAAACTGGGCTTAAAAAATTCCAGATACCAAAGATGCTAACGTTAAATGTTTCCGAGCTCTCTAGAGATGAGTTTGAGGATGTAACCATTTTACCTGTTGCTCAGACCTCAGAAAGGATCAGTGTCATTCAACCGCAGACACCTTTGAAGACACAAAGGTTCCCACATAATAGTCCCAGGGAGCATTAGCACCCATGGGGGCTTAAGAGTGAGGTCTGCAGTCCCGGCAGGAGTCATCTCAAAAAGACTCATCTCAAAAAGACCTGAAGGTTAATGTTCATAGAATGTTGTAAACCCCAATAATATAAAATTCCCACCAGGCTTTTGAGAAGTATTGCAAGCACCCTGAAAGAGCAGAGTAAAACGGAGCCATTGGGTCCCCAAATTCCACTGGCTGCAAGCAGGTAGACAGAGCCACTCAATTGCAAACACAAGCCACCTGCCCTGAAAAGGAAAAGAAAGCCCAGAGACAGAGCGGAGACCGGAGAACAAGTCCAGAGTCACGAATATGATCAGAGATCTCCCATCTGAAACCCCGGCTGGGTTTCAGAGCAGCTGTGGATCAGTGACTCCATTGTGTCTCTGTTCCTCCCTCGTGACAGAGCAAGAATGTCCATCGCAGCATTCCTGTACTGAGGTTATGGAAGGCCATGGGCAAGGCAGCAATCAAGACATGGTCATCTGCATGCTCACAGGGGAAAGGACTCCCAAGTTTGCCCACAGAACTGGTGGCAGAATTCAGTTCCTTGCGGGCCATCTGGCCTCAGGAATGGCTCCTCTTCAGCTGTTGGCCAGAGCTGGTCATCCGGTTGTTCCCACATTGGTTTCTGTACAGGGCAGCTCACGCCAGGGCAAGCAGCTTCATCAGAGCACTGGCAGGCAGAGCCAGGAAAAATGAAAACAAGGTGGAATCAGAGTCTTTAAATTTTATTGAAGTGAATTCATACAACATATGATTGACCACGGTATTTCATGTATTCACAATCCTGTGCAACCACTGTTTCGCTCCAGCTTCAAAACTTTTTGGTTACCCAAGAAGAACACTCTGTATCTATTAAGCAATCGCTTTCTGTTCCTTCCCCATCCCATCCTGGGAAACAACCAATCAGCTTTCTGTCTCTACAGATTTGCCTATGTTAGGCATTTCAACATGAAATGAGTCATAAGATGAGACCTTTGTGTCTCAGACCTTTGTGTCTTCTTTCACTTAATGGAATGTTTTTAAGGTTCATCCATGCTATGGCATGAATCAGTACTTCATAACTTTCAGAAATGAACTTTGTAGGGGACAAGAAAAATCAGGATGTGTTATGTACATATACCAGCTCCTCATGATGCACATAATCATTATGTACTGCAAACATGTACTAATAAAAATAGACTTTTAAAAATATTTTGCCTGTGCTTTGATGAAGCTGCTTGCCCTAGTGTGAGGGGCCCTGTAGGGAAACCAGCGTGGGAACAACTTCATGAATGTCTCTGGCCAAAATGTACTTTTTATATTTTATTCACCACAAAACTTACTTCATTCCTCTTTACCTAGCTGAATTATATTCCATTTAAGTGGATATGTTGTGTTAATTTACACATTCATCTATTAATGAACATTTACATGGCTTTCATGCATGAGCTGCTATGAATAGTACTGTTGATGATAAGCGTGCAAATATTGTATGAACCCCTGTTTTCAAGTCTTTTGCATAGATATCTAGGAATAGAGTTGCTTGGTCATATAATTCTATGTCTAACCTTTTTTCCTATGTTTAATCACAAAATTGCTTTCCATAGTAGCTACACTATTTTACATTTCCACAACGTGTGAGAATTCTAGTTTCTCCAAATCTTTGTCAACATTTTTTCTTCTTTAAATTGTAGCCATCCTGTGGGTGTGAAGTGGTATCTCATTATGGTTTTGGTTTGCATTTCCTTAACAATAAATGACATTGAGCATCTTTTCATGTACTTATTGGCCATTGTACACCTTCTTTGGAAAAATATCTAGTCCAGTCCATTGCCGATTTTGAGACTGGGTTGTTTGCCTTTTTCTTGTTGAATTGCAAGCATTCATTGTATATTCTTTTTTTTTTTTTTTTTTTTTTTTGGGTTTTCTCCGGTACCGAGAACCGAACTCACGACCTTGCGCTTGCCAGGCAGGCGCTTTTTGCCGCTGAGCTAAATCCCCAGCCCCTTTTTTTGTCTTTTTGAGACAGGGTCTCTCTATGCAGTTCATACTGGTCTTGAGCTCACTTTGTAGCCCAGGCTGGCCTTGAACTCGCAACAATCCTGCCTCAGCTTCCCAGGTACTGGGATTACAGGTGTGTGTCACCATGCCTGGCCCATCGTTATATATTCTTGATATATGATCCTTACCCAAATATTTTCTCCCATTTTATATGTTGGGAAAAATCACTTTCTTAATAATGCCTTGTAACATATGCAGAAGTTCTAAAATTTTTAAAGACCAGTTTATCTATTTTTGTTGTTGTTGCTTGTGCTTTGGTATCAAATCTAAAAATCCATTGCCAAATAAAGCTGATGAATACTTACCCCTTTTTTAAAAATTTCCTTATAGTTTTATTAGTTTAGGTCTTCTCTATAGGTTGATCCATTTTGAGTTCATATCTATATATGGTGTGAGGTAATGGTCCAGCCTCCCCTTTTATATGTGTCTATCTAGTTAGTCCAGTACCATTTGTGGAAGAGACTAATCTTACCTACTGAGTAGTCTTGATGTCTTTGTAAAATTTATTAGCTTAAGACCACACTCTTAAGTGAAATAAATTGTACACACATGTGTAAATATTGCATTGTGTCTCTGGTGTAAGAAACTGAAAGTGTAAACAAGGACAAAAATGTACATTAGGTATTTTGAAATAGGAAGAAAATGTTCAAGTGGAAAGTGGTAAATTCTATTATCAGATGATATGATTCTATCTCTATAAAATCTCAAGAATGCATACTACTTGATCCTACATAATACTACTTGAGCTAATAAATTCTCTTTTTCTTCAATCAGATTTTATTGGTACATTTTAGATACACATAATGATCACATTACTCATAGAAAATGTGTACTGTGTGTGATATAGCTTGATTCTTTTTTGGTCAGTCAAATATTAATGAAAAGAGAACTGACAATGTTATGTTAATGGCAGACAAACTTTAAGGAAAAACACAACTATTAAGGATAATGATCATACTTAGCAAATAATAGAGAACATAATTAGTTACGAGGTTTATGAGTTTTTTATCTCATATGTACTGTATTATTTTATTCTAGCTGCTGTATCTGTAGTAGGGATAGACAGGGTGGCTTAATCAGGTTTTAGAATTCTGGACCCTGAAAGTCCAAGATCACATGCAGGCTCATTCATTCCTGGTGAAGACTCTGTTCTTGGCTGGTAGATTATCTTGTCTTCTTGCTTTGTCTTGGGGGTGTGGCAGGAGAGAGGGAGAGGGAGGAAGGAATGGAGGGAGAAGGGGAGAGAGAGGAAGAGAGAATGCTCTGGAGTTTCTTTCTTTTGCTCATTCATTCATTCATTTCTGGTACTGGTGATTTAACCAGGTTCTTCCCACTGTATTACAGCTGCAACACTTTTAAAAAGTCATTTTGAGACAGGATCTGCTACATCACTAACTTTCCTAGGCTGGGCTTGAACTTGTGATCTTCCTGCTTCAACTTACCAGAATTCTAGAATTGTAAGTGTGTACCACAATGCCCAGCTTCTTTCTTTTCTTGTAAGGCCACTAATCTCATGATAAGGACTCTACCTTCAGGAATTCATCTAATACTAATTTCTTCCAAAGGCCTCACCCCCAAACACCATCAAATGGATGGTTAGAGCCTCAATATATGAATGAGGAGGCATAATTAATTCCATAATAATGCCTAATGTTAAACATGGTGTAAAAAGCACAAATCTCAAAGAATCTCTCTCTCTCCTCTTGTCTCCTTCCTTCTCTCTCTCCCTCTCCCCTCTCTTCTTCCCTCACCCCTTCTCCCCTTAAGATACTGCAGGAAGACACCCATCTACCAGATAAGAAGAGAGTCTTCACCAGTAATGAGTAAGCCTGCATGGGATCTTGGACTTTACAGGGTCCAGAATTCTAAAATCAAAATTTCTGTTTAATCCACCCAGTCCATCGCTACTACAGATGTAGCAGCTACAACACATTTATCTGAACTACTGAGGTTTGTTTCTCATTGTAGCTGAAGCTGCAGTGGTTAAAAAGCAGCAGTCAAGCCAGACCTGGGGACACATGCCCATAATCGCATCGCTGTCAACATTAGAAAGACCTTGCTTTGAAAGCAGTGCCCCAGGGTATCCTCCTCACTGAGGGCCACCTAAGGCAGCATTTCCCTGAGATCATCAATCCAGGCACTCAGAGGCTACTGCAGCCATGGTACAAGAGTGTCAGGCCTAACCCATGACAGACCTCGGTATCATCTGTGTGATGCTTATTTTTCAGGCATGCAGAATACAAAAGTTAATGGGTCACAGAGGCTTCTACCCATATTTCAGAAGAAGACCTAAGCATCACTCTCTGGGTCATTCTGACAGGAGGTGTGGCTTGGCTGTCAACCCCGGTGTCCCTAGCCTTCTCCCACTACACTGCTCTACCTCTCTGAGGAAGGGGTGTGGAAACTTCCAGAGACTAGCAGCTATTGAAGAGCAGTGACAGATTCAGCCATAGCATTAGGGCTCAGAGCTGTAACACAAAAACTGAGGGCCATTGGTGCTTAAAGCCTGGAGCCACTAGCAGGGCTGCACTTTGCTCATTCATGATTTCTATCTGAATTGAGCAAAAGAACTGTCAACTGATTGGTGAAGTAAGGAGGGGCAATTATTAATTAACTCGATTTGATCATTATACACTGTATGCATATATTGGATTATGAAACTGTACCCAATAAGTTTGAAAACTAAAATAATAAAAATAAAAGAAGTAATAACCATTCATATATCCCTGGTGGAGGACTATCTGATCTGGACAATGTTCATGTTTATCATGTTCAGTCTGTGTATGGAAGACTTCTTTCTGTCTTATGACCACAGAATGGCTTTGTTTGATGTTGCTATTCTGTGAAACTGTTTTTATTCAACAGAATACCATGTTCTAGGTGACAGTGCCAAGCCAAAACCTGGATATCAGAGCCTGCCTTCCTCTCCATTACTATTAAATTAAAATTTTTAACCCAGGGCTGGGGATGTGGTTTAGTGGTACAGCACTTGCCTAGTATACTCCAGGCCCTGGTTTTGATTCCCAGCACTGCAAAGCAAAATTTCACAAATAATAGTATAAACAAAGTGGGGAAACAAGCCACCAACTGGAGGAAGTTATTTTCAGGAGATGTACTTCACAAAGGATTACCAATGAGAATATATGAGCTCTTGCAAATAATAAGATAAAGAAAAATAACAATAAAAATGAGCCAAAATAATCAAGAACTTAAATTATCTGTAAGCAAATGAAAATATGTTCAACCTCACTAGTAATTGGTAAAATATAAAGTAAACCATTGTGGTTTTTTTTGGTTTTTCTCTGGTACTGGGAACCAAACTCACAACCTTGCGCTTGCCAGGCAGGCGCTTTTGCCGCTGAGCTAAATCCCCAGCCCCTAAAGTAAACCATTGTAAGAAAACTTTTCATACCAATTTCTTAGGGTTTAACAATTTACTACAAGTTTTATGACTTAAAGTGAAAAATTTATTCTCTCACAGTTCTAGAGGACTGAAGTCTGAAAAGGTGTTAGTAGGGCCATGTTCCTGCCAAAGGATCTAGGGGGATGCTGGTCCCCCTAGATGCTGGTCCTTCTTTCTTCTTTTTTTTCTGAGTCAAGGTCTCACTATGTGGTCCAGGCAGGCCTTGAACTTGCTTATGTAGCCCAGGATGGCCTCGAGTTCATGATGATCCTCCTGCCTCAGCCTCCCAAGTGCTGTGATTAGAGGTGTGTGCCACCACGCCTGACAGCTGGTCCTTAGTTCTTCCACCTCTGCTGGCTCAACATACTCCTTAGCTGGTGACTTGCATAACTCTGACCTCAACTCATCTTCATGGGGCCTTTTCTTCCTCTGTCTCAAACATCTGTCTCCTTTTCTCATTTAAGGACACTGATCACCTGGGGGTGGTGGCATACGCATGTAAGACCAGCATTCTGGAAGGCTGAGGCAGCAGGGTCACAAGTTCAAATCCAGGCTGGGCAATTTAGTAACTTAATGAGACGCTGTCTCAAAATAAGAAATGAAAGAGGGCTGAAGATGTAGCTCAGTGCAAAGGTCCTGGAGGCTCCATCCTGAGCGAGACAGAGATAGAGAGATGAAGAGACAGAGGCAGAGACAGAGACAGAGACTTATCATTGGATTTAGGGCCTACTTGGACAATACTGAGTGACCTTATGTCAAGACCCTCCTCTTAGTTCCTCCTGGAAAGAACTTTTTTCCTCCAAATAAGGTGACATTCACATATTCCAGGGGTCAGGACATGGGTACATTTTTGGGGGGGTACCATCCAACCCCTTACACCTTTTAAGCTTGCAAAAAATAAAAATACTGCCAATATCAAGTGTTGATAGGGATGTGGAGTGGAAGACCATTCACATAGTGCTGGAGCTGTTTGTTTTTGTTTTTTTTCTGTTTCCCGTAATCAAACTCACGACCTTGCGCTTGCCAGGCAAGTGCTGTGCCACAGAGCTAAATCCCCAGCCCGTAGTGCTGGAGCTGTAATGATCGATGTCTTCAGTAGCAGCACCACACCGCATACAGCAATGCCTGGGAAAGGTGGGAAAGCAGGTTACACACCTGACCCATTCTCAGATAACCCTAGACACTCAGGCACCCTGCACAAACAGGCACACTCAGCCCTCCTCCCCAGATCATTTGTAAGCTCCTAAAAGGTAGAACTCCCCACATACCCAGCAGCAGTAGAGCGAGATATGCTAACTCCACTGAATAAGTACATTATAGGGCCAGTAAACCTCAAAAACATAATGTCAAGAGTGAAGGCAAGTTACAGAAAGGAAGTGGAATAGGACACTAATTGCTTAAGGTGTTTGGTGTTTATATTGTTTTATTTTGCACTGAGCTACATACCCAGCCCTTTAAAAAAATTTTTTAATAGAATTTTGAGACAGCTGGACATGGTGGTGCACGCCTATAACCCCAGCACTCAGGAGGCTGGGGCAGAAGGCTCACTGCGAGTGTGAGGCCAGCCTAGGCCACTTAGTAAATTCAAGACCAGTCTGAACTACACAGCAAGACCTTGTCTGAAAAAAACAAAAATATATAAATAAAAATAAATACATTTTGAGACGAGATCTCACTAAGTTGTTCAAGCTAGGCTTGAAGTTTTCATCATCCTCACCCTCTTAGAGTGTTGGGATTATAGCACTTGCTTAAGTTTCAAAAAGAGGCGAAATGTGGGCCTGGAGGTACAGCTCAGTGGCACACTGCCTACTTAGCATGCACATGGTCCTGGGTTTGAGTCCCAGCATATAAAATAAATTGAAAAGATGCAAAATAATCTTATAATGCCCTGATAACTCACACATAACAAGACAGTCAGACATTCCAGAGGTGCTAAACATCTCAGTATGAGGAAGAGGAGGAGGTAAGAGGCAGGAATTGGGGCACAAAGGCACAGAAGATAACAACATATTGCATTTTTAAAAACATAATTCAAGGCAAACATTAAGGTCTGACAAGGTTGTTGCCCACATGAGTATTTATGTTATCCTTCAAACTATTGTATGCCTAAAATATTGCATTATAACAAAAAAGAGATTTCCTGTGTCCCAGATCCTAAGGTTCTCCATATTTTGGAAATCAGAGCATCTCATATTGGATCAAGAGTGTACATTTCCACGGATCAGGGTCTAACGGGTCTGGGATTTTCAGACGCTATGATTCCCCAGCCCTCACCCATGGTTTCAGCAGGGCTGAGAAGAGGTGTCCATGTGGGACACCAGCTGGGTGAAGCATGGTTTCCGCCCAGGGTGGCCCTGGGCTGTTGTCCAGGGGCTTAGGGGCCTTTGGAGGTGGTGAGTCAGACTCCTAAGCATCCTGTGATGCACAGGACAGCCCTATGTGCCCGGCCCCAGTGTCCTCCCTACAAGTGCTGCCCTCAGACCAGCAGCAGCTGCGGCGTGGAGTGCACAGAGGAAGGACGATGCCGGTCACCTGGCCCTGCGGATGGCAGCCTGCCTTTCCACAGGGCCACACGAGCCAGGCTTTATGACAGTGGGTGTGCACAGCAGCAGCCTCCCTGGCTGTGGGCCCCTTCGCCCCCACCAACTCTGGTGTGGCTTCCCCCCGACCTTTCTCCTCCAGCAACACTTGCCTAGGTCACTAGTCCTGCCTCGCTGTGTCCCTGGCTGCCCTGTTCATGGTCTGTGCCCGCCCTCCTGCCTCCTAGGCCGCCAGTCCTCTCGACTCCCTCCAGGCACTCTGGCAATCTCCTCCAGTCCTGTGAGTCTAAAGACGACGTGTGAAATAATCCCCAAATCCATCCCTACCTGGCCTTGACCCTGGGCCCTGGACTCCTGTCCCCAGAACCTTCTCTGTGACGCTCTGGGCACATCTTGCTGACACCTCTATCCAGACGGGACTTGGAGTCTCCACCTCCCACAGCACAGAGCTGGCGCTGCAGGACATGGCACCCACCCTTAGCTCCAGCGAAGCCCACACAGCCCCCCGACTCCTCCCTGTTCTTGGCCCTCACCTGGCCCCCAACCCAACCCAATCCTTGATGTTCTGCCGGGAAAGCTTTTCATAGGCCCACGCCAGCCGCAGGATGGCAGGCACGCTCGCCCGACTGCCAGGCCTGGACTGGCCCAGGAGGCGCCTAAGTCTCCTGCCAGCTCATCCAAGCCATCCCAAAGGGAACCCTGAGGTGCTGAAACAGCTGAGCTGGGCCTCTGCCTCACAGTGGAACAAACATACTGGAAAACTGAGAGTTGAAAAAAATGGACCACTCCTGAAAGCTACGAAATTCAGGCAGCACTGCAGGAGGTGGGAGGATGGAGTCAGCTCAGCGTTCAGAGACTGCTGATGGCACAGATACCAAGAAGCCGGACACAAACTCATTAAGACCAAACCGCTGAGGTGGGAGTGGTCTGCCCTGCTCCCAAACCCAGCTGGGGACTCTCCGAGATGAGAGGGGCAAATTCCAGGTGGCAAGGATAAATGCATTGTAGGACGGTCCCTAAAGGAACCTACAGTTGCCTTTATTTTATTATCACAGTGAAAGCCACGCCTGAGTAGACTGAAGATGGAGACGGACCCGTGAAGAGGAGTGGCGGTGAAGCCTTTGGGGGCAGCTAAAACTCTACCTCTGCCTGTGCTGACGTCATGACACCAGTCCCTCCCTACGCCAGACATGGCGCCAAAGCTGTGCAGCTTTGCCCTTTGGGTCAGCCTGTGGCTCCTGTCCCCATTGCTTTCTTCCTTGTGCCCGAGCATAAGAATCAAATTCCTTGCTCCTGTGCCAAGGTGGCTCTGTCTGCTTGTCCCGGTGGAGGGCAGAAGGAAACATGGAGTTAGGGACAGCGCCATGTGCTTGAAGCCACCCCATGGCTTCGCTTTGCTCTTGGAATCTAATCCTAATACCTTACCCTACCAACAAGGTGTTCCTAGGCTGTCCCCTGCCTTTCCTGGTTCAGGGGAGGGCAGCCTCCAGTAACTGCCTCCTGCCCTGAGACTTGCCTCTACTTCCTGTCTGCCAGGAACAGACACTCTTGCCTCACTTGCAAGTATTTGATCCACCCTTAACCTGCAGGGGCCAGCTCAGCTGCTGTCTCTCCGTGGTCTGCTAACCATCTTGCATGGCTGGTGGCTGGTCTAGTACTGCCTCCCCTGTGGGCTGGACATTCTGAAGTAGGGACCAGTGCCATTTGGTGCTTAGCAAATATTTGTTGATGTCTTCATTTTTTTGGAAATCGTAGTCCAGTATTCCCCAGGGGTGGCAGAGTAGGTGACTGTTGTTCCCTGTTGTAGCCTAATAGCTCCTGAAGATAAGATCACCTCCTACACTCAGAAAGTGTGAATGTGACCTTGTTTAGAAAAAGTCTTTGCAAGTGCTTAAATGTACCCTCCCTACTTCAGAGTGCTCAGCCCATAGGGGAGGCAGTGCTAGACAAGCCACTAGCCATGCAAGATGGTTAGCAGACCATGGAGAGAGAGCAACTGGGTTGGCCCCTGCAGGCTGAGGGTGGATCAAATACTTTCAAGTGAGGCAAGAGAATAGATGTATCCCTGAGAAGAGAGAGGCAGGAGTCAGAGAGATGTGGCCACAAGCCAAGGATAGCCAGCAGCCCCCTTAGTTGGAAGACGCAGGAAGGAAGCTCCCCTGGAGCCTGCAGAGGGAGCACAGACCTGTCTATACCTTGATTTTGGGGCCCTGTCTTTAGAATTGTGAAAGAGTAAGTTCCTGTTATTTCAGCCACTTCCTTTCTGTAAATTGTTACACCGGCCACAAGAAACTAATACAAAGGGTATGATCAGGAATCTGATAATGATTCACTTTACATTTTACAAGTCGCTATTGAGGTTGAGCATATTTTTATTTATCTATAAACTATCTAGTTTTCTTGTCAGTTTAGTTCTCTTTAAAGCACAGCTTTATTGAGATAGAATTTAAGTACCACGCAATCTATCTGTGGAGAGGTGTCAGCTCCCCAGTGGGAAACATGGGCCTCCTCAGCAGCCAGGATCTGTCTGCTGCTCTTAAATGGGTCATGCCAGCATTGCTCTATTCCATATCCCCACGTTCCTTTGCTGGTGTCACATTAGCATTTACGTCTGAAGTTACCAAATATTTAGGGTGAAGGGTTTGTGGTAGTCTGTGGCTCCCACTGGCCCAGCTCCAGTCACAACCAAGGATTATCTCAGAAGTCCTGCCAGGCCACACAGGAACACCAATGTTCCTGCCAAGAAACCCTCTGTGTGGACCTCAGTGTGGGATGGGCATGGCATCTGGCTCAGGGAGGGATGGGGACAGTGTCAGACTACCACGGAGGGACAGCATGGTGGGGGTCTTCTGCTTCCCAGGACCTCGGAGGCACTCAGTGCCCATGGAACATTAGTAGCCAAGCTTGAGTGGTACTGATTTTGTGCCTCGAGCTATGGCCTGTGTATTCTCTGTCCATGCAATCCTCTCAGTAGCCAGGTCACTTTCATCCTGCTCATGCCTCAGAGGGGTTCAGAGAGTTTAAGGAACCTCCCAGCAGTCACACAATAAGGAGGAGAATAAACAAAGAACTGAGTGAATCTCAACCATGGAGTGAGGCCCCTGCCCATGGAGGCGCCACATCTGTCCCCCTTTCTCCTGGTCACAGGCCCTCATCTGGACCAGACACTCTAAGGTGGGGGTGGAGGAGTAGAGATTTAGTGCAGGTGCCTATGAGGGGTTCCTCCAGGAGGCAGCAGTTGCTGCCAGGATCCAGCTGGTGTGCATATTGTTATCTTCTGGGGGATTTTTCTCCTCACTGGTAACTCCCTGCCACCCCTCCAGCTGCCACTCAGAGCAGCTTCACCCAGCCCAGCCTACCTGCTCCCCTGCTGGCTGTGCCAAGGAGGTTGTGAGAACAGGGCAGCTCTGGGCATGGGAGAGAGTAGATGTGGGGAAACACCCCTGCCAGGCGTGGGCTGGAAGTCTGGTGGGGCAGGCTCCCGGAGGATCAGGGGATCGGCAGAGGCAGAGGCAGAGGCAGAGGCAGGGGTGAGTAGGGCAAGAGCAGAGCTGGACATCTGGAGGCAGAATGTCGAACAAGGGTGCTACCAAGAGTGCAGGCTCGGAGCCCACGCTGGGGTACGTGGTGAAGGGACAAGGGCCAGGGGCAGAGGGGCCTTAGGGCAAAAGGCCCAGGTTGGGGATGGGGGCTGGGGAAATGGAATGTGGGGCTTTGGGAAAGGGGTATGGCCCGGGGCCCAGCCAGGAAGATCAGGATAGGGGCCTGGGGCTGAGGGGTGACAGTCTGGACTTGGAAGCTCGGAGCAGAGAGGAGCAACCTGGTTCTGCCCTAGCTGTACTATGTGGCTTTCTGGGCATCGCTTCCGCATAACATCCAGGCCCTGGGGAAGCGCGCAGCATCCAGACCTCTGTCCTGCCCGGGGGATCTCCCTCTAGGAGGCAGCCGTTTGGGAAGATGGGGACCAGGACAGGGGTCACTGGGGTTGTGATTCCTGTATGTCTTGGAACTCGGGGGTCAGGTGGTAGGAACTGAGTCTTTGATTTCAGTTTCCAAAAGCTATATTCCCTGCTCATTGCTGGTTCTAGAGGAATTACAGGCTCATGCAAAAAATCTAGAATCAATAGAAAGACATTGAGGAGATCAGAGGATGCACTGGTACGTGGTTGCCGTGTTGGTGGAGGGAAAGGTCTGTAGGGGCCACACAGGCCAGGACTGAGCCCATCACAGCATCAGTGAGGAGGGTAAATCGAGTGACCTCTTGGAGTGACAGTTTCCTCATCCTGTGAGATTTAAACAAAGTGATGCTTGGAAAAAAGAAAAAAGAAAAACAACACTTCAGCTCCAAATGGCTGCTTGCCCTCCAGCCTTTGTTCCAAGCTGTTCTCCTTCCCCATGGGAAACTGCCGGTTCCCCTGGGCTGTAGATCAGCCCAGCTGCATCTAGTTTCTCAAAATCAGCCCCTGCGGGGCCTTTGCGTGTGCAGGCCCCGCATCCTGAATGCCCTCCCTGCCTCTCTACTGCCATTGGCTCCTGGGTCTCTGGCCAGGCTCTGCAAGGAACCTGCGGTACACAGAGCCCGCCTGTAGTTATAGTTGTGTACCATGGTATCATTGAGGTTTCCACTGCGTATATCCACGAGCCCACAAGATTAGAACACAGCTAGTTGTGCGGGAGCCTGTATCATCTTGGTCTGTGTAAGGACATGCCGTGCTGCTGACACCAGGACAAAACTGCCTTAATGCCTTTCTCAGCATGTGTCTTATTAAGCAATGCAGCACATCAGCATTCAGGGAGAGCTGGTAGAGTCTGGGGTGGTTGTCTGTGTATCCCTAGCCAGCCCCTGGCCCAAGGAACCCTGGGTGCTTTTTTCCTGCAGTGGGGCTGAGAAAGGAACTGCTGTCCAGGCCCAGCCCATGGGAATTTTAGGGACCTCAGCTCCTGCCTGTCAGACACTGCTGGCAGCTCAGTTATTTTACCAAGCACCAGGTGTGCACAGGGAGAACACAGGTGGTGTAACCTGCTTCAGCTGGTAAAGGTGCACACTAGGAACGGGTTCTGGGTCAGACACCAGGACCTCTGAGGTGCTCAGCTCACCCCAGACCCCTGAGACATTCAGGCTCACAAAGGCTCCTGGTCCTTCAGGGTGCCCGCCTGACACCTGGCTGCAGGAAAGGCACTGCTACGTCCTCCCCTGTGCTGGACTGATGGCCCAGCTGCCATGGGAAGGGCAGGTGTCTGCAGGTTGGCTGGGGACTGCCCAGTACCTGAATCCTCAGCTGGCACAGTCTTACTAAGATCAGGGACTGCAGCAGTTGGCTTGAAGGCTCTATGGCTTCTATGGCTAGACAGTGACTTGCCAAGGCCATGGGAGGGCACAGGTGCTGATGCTGGTCCCTCTCACCCCCTGCACTGCTGTGGGCAGGACTCTGAGGCAAGAGTCCCAGACAGCTCAGCCCACATACAGACACAGACTCACACAGGGACACCCACCAAACACACAGAGACAGACCTGCCCTGAGATACATAGACACAGACACACACACACGTACACACACACACACACACACACACACAGACAGCCATCCACACAGACACACATCTGCACTCATCCACAGAGCCATACCCATAAAGGCACACTCATACACACACAGGCACAAGGGACAGACATAGAAACACATACACACAAACACAGGGACACACATAGATATTCATGCTCCCTATATACACTCATATGTACCCATGGACACACATGGAAGACAGCAGAAGATGCACAGCCAGACATTCAGATGCTCACAGACACACACAGCATTCACACACCATTCTGTGGGGTTATTGGGTTAATAATATCCCTCAGTTATTGTGGGCTGATCAGGTCCACAATCTCCCAAATGAGTGCACAGCAAATGCTAAATAAAAAGAGGAAAATGGAATGATTTCAGGGCTCCAGGAGGATCAAAGCCCTCTCACCGAATTTGAGATTCTCTCAGGGATAAGACCAAGACCTTCTCTGGGTGGCCCCTATTTATCTGGTTATCAGAAGAAAGGGGAGGAGTACTCAAGAAGGGCAGAACCACTCAGAGACTTCTCCAAGTAAGGTAGTAAGTTAATCCTTACTAAGGATTAAGTTAATCCACCCAGGAGTGAAATGCCTGTGGCTATAGTCTTTATCTAGTTGAGATTGGATCCAGGTGTCCTTGGCTGTGATCTTGTCTTATCTTTTGAGGCTTTCCAGCTTCATCCACCATTATAGGCCTTAGTAGGGATCAGTGACTCACAGAGGTTCACTTACTATGAGTCCACAGCCCACTTCCTGACAAGCAGCCTAGGCTTTGGACAGATTCACAAGTAAACATAAAAAACCAGTTGGTTAATTTAAGTCTTGCTCGGGGCTTCTTCATAGTGGTGTCCATCGTGGGGTGACTGGCAGGGCCCTGTGTTAGACAGGGTCTGTGAGCCAAGGGAGGTTGCCAGATGCAGGGCTGCTGAGGTGGGTGGATGGTGTCCTCAAAGGTGGGGGCAGCCCCAAACACCCAACTCATGCCACCTGTCCAGCAGGACGGACCCCTTCAAGGATACAGTGCAGCGGCTGCGGGAGACCTTCAACTCGGGGCGGACACGGCCGGCCGCATTCCGGGTGGCACAGCTGGAGGGCCTGGGCCGCTTCCTCCGGGAAAAGCAGCAGCTGCTGCAGGAAGCACTGGTCCAGGACCTGCGGAAGGTGACTGAGGTGGTGGTGGGGGTTTGCCCAGACAGGAGCTACTGTGTCCTTTCTAAACCAGGGCCACACCCTCGGTAACATCCCTGTCCTCCTAAGGAAGGTGTTTGTGCCTTGACATGACTGACTGTTTCCAAACTTATTCCTGTTTTGTAACAGACCCTTCCCTACCAGGCAGTGCTCACAGGCACATTACAATGAGCTCAGGAGCATGCACAGCCACCCTGTGAGAGAGGCTCGATTGCTGTTCCCAGGCTATAAGCACTTGGGAAGCTGGGGCACTCACTTGACCAAGGTCACAAGTGGAACTGGAGCCCAGGCAGCCAGAATCCAGGTTCCCAGCCCTCCACGTTTCGCATGGGACCACTGTGCTGCCAGTGAGACCCACTGGTGCCCTCCCCACACACTGGACCTCTGGCCAGCTACAAGCCTGACCTCCCATTCCACCTCCTCTACAGTCACCCTTTGAGTCAGACATATCTGAGATTATTCTGTGCCAGAATGAGGTGGACCTGGCCCTCAAGAACCTGCAGGCCTGGATGAAAGACACACCAGCAAGCACGAACTTGGTGAGCCCCACTGGCCAGGGAGTGGTAATAGGAGGTGGTAGACTGGGCCAGCTTGGCTCAGGCTCCTTGCTGCTCCTGACACGAGGGAGAATCAGTCTTTTCTCCAGGGACCCCATTGCCCAGGGAGCTGAGGACCTCAGTATAGGGTGGGTGGGGCTTGGGGTAGTCCTTGGCAGGGTCTCATGGTCCTTCCTGCACTCCAGCTCACAAAGCTGGACAGTGCCTTCACCCGAAAGGAGCCCTTTGGCCTGGTGCTCATCATTGGCCCCTGGAACTACCCAGTGAACCTGACCCTGGTGCCCCTGGTGGGGGCCATTGCAGCAGGTGAGGAGAGGGTCCCAGGCTCCCAGGCCCTATGCCCTCCCAGCCCAACAGCCCTGTGCAAAGAGGGCCCTGGAGTCCCACATGTTTCAGTGCTGTCTGAGTGTAGCCCCTGGAGAGTATGCAAGCACCGGTCTCCCCCACTGGTGCCCCATTGTCCCTGCAGGGAACTGCGTGATACTGAAGCCATCAGAAATAAGCAAGGGGACAGAGAAGGTGCTGGCCGAGGTGCTGCCCCAGTACCTGGACCAGGTGAGGGTACCCTGCCCCTTTGACACCCACCATCCCTATAGCCCTGCCCCTGCTGGCTGGGACATTCCTGTGCCCTGAACCTGCCCCCTGAGCTTCCTATCTGTCTTGCAGAGCTCCTTTGCCGTGGCGCTGGGTGGGCCTGAGGAGACCCAGAAGTTGCTGGAGCACAAATTTGACTACATCCTCTTCACAGGTGAGAGTGGTACTGGCCAGGGTCCCGGGGCAGGGGACAGCACAGGAAAGGGTGGGAAGGAATTGGAGGGAGGAGGCTGTAGTTGGGCATAAGGAACAAATCAAGAGTTAGAGGTGTCCCAAGAGCAATTAGTAGGCAGGCTGACCATGGCCCCTGGGAATCTTGGAGAAATTGGACCCAGGGATGACTGGACTGAAGACAGATCCAGTGGATGGCTTAGGCCTGGAGCTAGGCCATGAAGGGCCTTGTGGAAAGAGAGGGGCAACAGCCATGTGCCTGGACCATCTAGCCCAGTGATGGCAAACCTTTTAGAGCTTTCAGTGATACAAAGAGCCCACCGCGACACGCGTGACATAGGTTCGCCATCACTGATCTAGCCAATTGAGCATGGGTCTTTTGACCACATCTCCAGGGAGCCCTCGTGTAGGCAAGATTATCTACCAATCTGCTGCCAAGCACCTGACGCCCATCACCCTGGAGCTGGGGGGCAAGAACCCCTGCTATGTGGACGACAACTGTGACCCCCAGACTGTGGCCAACCGCCTGGCTTGGTTCCGCTACTTCAACACGGGTCAGACCTGCGTGGCTCCTGATTATGTCCTGTGCAGCCCAGAGATGCAGGAGCGGCTGGTGCCTGCCCTGCAGAACACCATCACTCGTTTCTATGGCGAGGACCCCCAGAACTCCCCCAACCTGGGCCGCATCATCAGCCAGAAACATTTCAAGCGGCTCCACGAACTGCTGAGCTGTGGCCGTGTGGCCTTTGGTGGTCAGAGTGATGAGAACAGTCTCTACATCGGTGAGCCCCCTCCTGATTCCAGAGCATGAATGCTCCAGACTGCTGTGGTTCTGAGCCTGCGGCCCCCTAATTCTAAACTCCAGTCCCACAGCTTGGATCTGTTGAGCTCAGGTCCCAGTTCTGGGGGCCCAGAGTGTTATTTAAATGACCTCTGTCTCATCATCTGCTGTCCCTTGAGGGAAGGACCCAGATCCTTAGATCCAGCGAGCCTGGTATCCTGGGAGGTCAAACCTTTGGACTCTCTAGCCTGGAGTCCAGTCCTGGTCCTGCCCCTAGGGGTCGTCCTGGTTACTCCACAAGGCTGAGCCGCCCCTGTGCCCACAGCACCCACAGTGCTGGTGGACGTGCAGGAGAAGGAGAAGGTGATGCAGGAGGAGATCTTTGGGCCCATCCTGCCCCTGATGACTGTGAGGAGCCTGGACGAGGCCATTGACTTCATCAACCGTCGGGAGAAGCCGCTGGCCCTGTACGCCTTCTCTAACAACAGCCAGGTGGGGCCCAGTGGACCGGGGTGACAGAAGGGCCCAAATGGGTACAGACTGGCCAGATCCCCTTTTATAGCCTTCTGTGAGGGGATGGACTTTAGGACAGCAGTCATCTCAAGGGTGCTTTTGATCCTGCTACCGCTGGGTACCACTGTGTCCTGCACAAGGCTGCCCAGCAGAGGGCTTTGGGCAAGGCTGGCCAGCTGCGTGTCCTAGCCCAGGTGGGCTCCCTCTGCAGGAAGAAGTGCTCTAGGGACCCTCCTTTTCCTGTAGTGCAAAGATCCTCCACGGTGAGCAGAGAGCCCAAATGGGGTTGGAGGCTGGTCACAGGGAGGCCTGTGCACTTTCCTGCAGTGTCCCAGCCATACCGCTGGGCCTCGTAGTCACACGCTCCGCTTGGCGCTGCAGGATTTCCTCTGTGTTTGTGCCCTGCTTGTAGTACCCACACCCTACCTGAACCATCCCGAGAAGGCATCACCTCTTCCCGCGTGCGTAGAGGGGAGGGGATTGTGCAGTGGAGGTTGCCCAGGGGGAGCACTGGAGCGGTGGTGGCTCTTCTGCTCCCCTGTGAGAGGATCAGTCTCCAGCCTTCCTCTCCGATGACCGGCCCACTTCCATGCCTCCCCCATTTCCCCAGGTAGTGAACCAGGTGCTGGACCGGACCAGCAGCGGCAACTTTGGAGGCAACGATGGCTTCCTGTACATGACTCTGCCTTCCCTGCCATTTGGAGGAGTCGGTGAGTCCCTGCCTTCCCTTACTGTCCAACTCCCCACCCATTCCCCCTGGCTCAGATCTGCGAGGCTTTTCACTCGCTGTTCGACTTTGAGCCTTTGAGCCTCTCAAGGCCTCGGTTTCCCTATCTGTAAAATGCTTTGTAGAATTGCCCGGCTCCTTAAGATCACTGCCAGCTGTGGGCTGCAGCTGGGGCTGGTGTGGGGCCGGACAGAATCCTTGCCTTAGACCCTCACTTCCTGTGCCCGCACAGGCAAAAGTGGAATGGGCAGGTACCACGGCAAGTTCTCCTTCGACACCTTCTCCAACCACCGCGCTTGCCTACTCTCTCCCTCGGGCCTGGAGAAGCTCAATGAGATCCGCTACCCACCCTATAGTTCTCGGGCCCAGAAGCTGCTGAGATGGGCCATGAGCTCCCACAGCTGCACCCTTCTGTGAGAGCAGCCCATCCCCAGCACCCACCAAGGGCCCCTGCCACCTGCTGCTGATGACCGCCAAGCCCCTGACCCACCCTGCGCTGTCAGCTGCTGCCCACCTGCCCAGTGGTCCCTGAAAGACAGGTGTCCAGCCCAGGCCATGAAGACTGCACTCCAGGGACTTTTTCTGACCAGATCTCCAGCTAGGCAGGACTTCTGGGTGGCTGGTCCAGGCCCTTCCTATACCAAAGTCCCCTTTACAGCCTTCTGTCCCTCTGCTTAGATAGATCTGATGATGGGGAACCTCTGTGCCTCTAAGCTTGGAAGTTTCTGTGGCTAGAGAAGACTCTATAAATAAATGTATAAATAGGATCCCAAGAGGCAGAGAAATTGCTGCCAGCTCCATACATACCTGGGGAGGGGTATACCTGACCTGAAACATCATCTGATCTGAACTCTAGATCTGGCTGATGGTGGGATCTGCCTAGGGTGTCGTCGACAAGCATGAGGCTGTGTGTGGGACCAAGGGGAAGGAGTGCCCGACTCACTCACGATGTCTGCAGGGGGCACGCGCAAGGGAGGTGCAGTGGTGGCCTCACCTGTCCTCCCTGCTCTCAGCTCCCAGCAGGTGGCCTGGGCTGGCAGAATCTAACACTGATGACCTTCTCTGACATACGGGGAAACTGAGGTCTGAAAGCAGGACAGGGTTGAGCTAAGTTTACTTGGGAAAGCAGGACAGAGCTGAGTGAGAGCCGACTTACTGGGAAACATGGGGGGGGAGGTCAGCATACAGCAGGTGACCCCTGGGTCGTTCCTGGTGGCCCTGCAGTGAACCTCAGAGGTTTTTCAGCGTGCTCCCGAGGATTCAAAGAGGCATCCCTCCTGCCAGAGTGCTGTGGGTTGAAGTCCCTCTCTCTCCCTGTCCCCATGCCCTGCCCCAGGACCTTCCCAGTATCCCAGCCCCCATATGCCAAATCATCAGCCTGCTCTGTCCCCTCCATGACGTCTGCAGTGGGCAGCATCTCCTGAATGAGGCCGCTTCTCAGCCGAGGCAGAGCCACCACTCTTCACCTGCTGTCGCCTCTTGGCTGGCTGCCCAGGATTGGATTCCATACAGTGGCAGAGCACCTTCGGAGAAAGCCCCAGACCTTTAAATGGTTCCTCAGGACCAAGCCCTTGGTAAGGGCCACAAGGCCCTGCAAGATAGGCCCTGCAACCCTGGGTCCCCCTGCATCTTCGAGTTAGCTTTGGGACTTGGTGTCAGCCGCCCTCAGGAAAGGAGGTTGGTGAGCAGCCGCTGGAGCCCCTGGGTCTGGGATGTGAACTTGGGAGCCCCCCGCAGGTAGATGAGAGGCACTGCAGATGGGGCAGATGGAGAAGGACCCACACCCAAGCAGGGTTGCCCAGTTAGAGGTGACACAGAGAAGCCAGTGGATGACATCCGGTGTCATTTCTCAGACGGGTGTCCAGAGGGCTGGAGTCCTCAGCAGACCAGGGACATGGGGTGAGGCTTCAGGTACCTGGGTGAAGACAGCACCCTCAGTGACGTGGAAAGAAAGGCCGGACAGAGGCAATGGGCCAGGACCAAGCAGAGTCTGAACCTGGCCCACAGAGTGGACAGTGGGCAAGAGGCACCACAGCCACTGAACCAGTAACCCATGGGAGTGGCTCTCAGGCCACAAGTCCTCTTGAATCAAGCTTTACAAATGTGGGGTTGGCTGAGGTTCTGACCCTCTTCTGAGCCCCGGTTTCCCAGACTGAATGAAGATGTCGCACCCACTGATATCCCAGGTGTCACTGTCCTGAGCCTGCACCCACCGCAGGGTGCTCTCCCTGCCCCTTGCTCACTGCTGTTTACCGCTGCGGAGGCTGTGGAGGCTTGGACAGCCTCACCCGTTTCCCAGGCAGGAGCTGAGGCCCAGAGAGGGCGCCGACTCTCTCCAGGCCATGCAGCCTGTAGGTGTTGGGAGCCACTGAAACTGGAAAATAATTACACGTGCAGGATGAAGTCAGCCGGAGAACACGGCAGCTCTTTGAAGGGCACGTAAACAAGCAGTTGTAACTTGTTAACTGATCGCTGGGCAGCTAGGGGGAAATTAACCAACCTCTCAGGGGTATAAATAAACGCCCCTATTGTTGAAGTCCTTCCTCATGCTCATCAGGCAAGAGGTAACTCCACCTGACCCCGGCTATTGTCTTTTGTCTTTATTTTCTAAATCCTCTTGCTGAGGGGACCACCCAGGGACCACCGAGAGACCTCCGAGCCCCACATGTAGGTGTGGGTGAGTTAGAGCCAAGGGAAGCCCCTTCCGTTCTGCAAACACCCACTGAAACGGGGAAGCTTGACTCCAGCCCAGGGACCTGAAACCTTCCAGTCCCATTGCCCTCCTCAGACATGGGGGGTCCAGCACCTGGTAGCAGGAAGTGCTGGTGGTCCCCAGCAACCTCCAAAATAGCCAAGTGTACTAGGCAGGCGGTTCTTTCCCCAGAGGCCCCAAATGAGTCAGCAGGGTCTCAGCAGCCTGTGTAGGCCGTCAGGATAAAGACCAAGCTTTCAGAGTCAAATAGCAGGGCCCAAGCAGAGAAGGAGGTGGCCGGAAGCAGCTGGCTTATCTACTGATTCACTCCTGAACCTGGTCCTGCCTGGCACTTGCAGGGCAATGTCTCCCCCAAGTCATTCTATCTCCTAGAGCCTCAGCCGGCTGCCTGCAGGGCTGCTGCCACTGTGGCTGCTGCTGGAAGCTTCATAAGGGCCCTTCACAGAGGTTTCCACCTGCTCCTGGATACCCTAGGAAGGTGCAGCTTCCCTGGTGGAGCAAGGACAAGTCACAGGCCCCACAATCCTCACGCTGAGCTTAGGGAGCCTGCGGTGCTGGGCAGAGAGCAAAGGGCAAGCGCAGGCCACACACAGAGCTGAGTGTGATCTGAGCAGCTGCAGGGAGGGGGAAACCAGAGGAGCGCAGAGCCCTGGGCTGGCTGCCGGCCTGTCTCTAGTGAGGCCCAAGTCTGAGATGAAGCAGGTCTGGGACCTGATGCCCGGGGAGTCTCAGTCCTGGGGCCCAGCACCCGGGCCCAAGAGGCAATGGGTAACCAGGCTGGTCTAGCTTTTTGCCCAATGACCTCTGGACCCTTAGGTTCATGCCACAGCTGAAGAGGATGGAGGGACAGGCATGTGGGCTGGGTGCAGGGAACTCTCCTTTGGTCCTTTCCCCTTGCCCCTTGGGAGCCAGCAGGGAGAAGATGAGGTCAGACTAGACATGCTGGCTTCTAATCCCAGCCCTCCAGTACGCTGTGCCTGTGTGCATTTTGTCTGAGCCTCAACTTCCACATCTGTAAAATGGGTCTGTGGGTCATTTCCTAAAATAGAAAAATGGAGTAATTTCAGCTATACTCTCTTTGAAAAATGACTAAAAGTATTGGGTGTAATATTTTGAAGTTTTTGTTTTTTTGAGATAGGGTCTTGCTTTGCAGTCCAGGCTGTCCTTGAACTTGCCATCCTCCTGCCTTGGTCTCTTGAATGCTGGAATTATAGGTATATGAAGTTTTGTTTAGTTTTTTTTTTTTTTTTTCTGGTGCCGGGACTCAAACTCACAACCTTGTGCTCGCCAGGCAGGCACTGTGCTGCTGAGCTAAATCCCCAGCACTGAAGTTTTGTTTAAAGCATCAGAGAACCACAAAACTCAGAGCTGAGAAGGGCACAGCCTTTAGGATGAGGGTGACCCTAGCCTTGTGGAAGTTGCAAGGCCTAAGGTGATGGCTGAGTTGGGGGGTGCTCCTCATCTGGTGGCCCATACCTGGATAGGAACTTTCATGGTGTGGTGAGGTGGCCAAAACCAAGTCACTGCCCCACAGCTGGCCCACCTCTAGCAGCTCGGAAGGCACCTCTCTGTGAGGACCCAGCTGCCAGCTAGTGGCTCCTGGGCCAGGCCCTAGATGTCACCCTTGACTGCACACTGTGCAGTGGCCTCTGACCTGGCAGTCAGCGAGCCAGAGCCTCCTGGGAAGGTTGTTGTCCAGACCTTAAAGAAATTCTGGCAAGTAATTCTCCAAGGCCATGTGCAGCTCCCAGCAGGAGTCCTGGCTGGCCTCGGAGGCAGGGCTGGCCCAGTTCCCGGAGGAAGAACAGAAGGCAAGGACAGGAATCTCTCTGAACCATTCAGGCTGAGGCACATGGGGTGGAGCTTGGGTGTGGGGGGAACCCCAGCACTGTGACCTTTGGCCACATGGACCTCAGCCCACACCGCCTACCCCTTGCTGTCCTCCAGCTCAGCAAAACTCTTCCTGCCTGGTGATCTTGGCCACATAAATACTGCGTGCCTAGGGGCGACATTCCAGCCCTGGTGACCTGGGGAGCCCTGATCCTCACTGGCAGGTAAGAAGCCTCTTCCCAAAGGCCCCTGTGCCAGCTCAGAGAAGCACAAGGGATGGCTGGAGGGTGCAGGGATCGCCCGAAGCCCAGACATGCTGCAGCTAACAGGTGTGGTGCCCTCCACTCCTTATGTTGGCCTCAACTTTCCCACCTGTAAAATGAGCACAGTCGTCCTCCGAGGAAGGCGTGTCTCAACCAATCCACGTCCATGCCCTTGAATGTCTGGGCTCCTTTAGGCTTCTCTCTAAAAGGAGTAGAAAGCTGTCTCCCCAGAGCAGGAGAGGAAGGGCAATGCCCACCCTCAAGGAAGGTTCCAAAGGAGGCACTTCAGGCACCAGCAGGACACATTTTAGGCTGAGGGTGCCCTTAGCTGCGCCTCTGGAGTACAGATGAGACACAGCTGAAGCCAGCTACACCTCTGGGCAAACAGCTGCCCTGCCCAGCTTGGATTCCTCAGGCCCTGGACAGCTCACTACTACTGACCCCGCTGTGGGCACTGAGCCTGTGCCTGTGCCCGGTCTCCTATGTCTGCCCACCCACCAGGTGTCCCGCCTCGCAGGGGGATGTGCTCGCTGCCCATACCCCTGGAGCCCCTGTGCCGTGTGGCTGTGACCGGGGGCACCCATGGCAACGAGATGTCTGGTGTCTACCTGGCCCGGCACTGGCTGCGGGCCCCAGGGGAGCTGCAGAGACCCAGCTTCTCTGCTGTACCCGTGCTGGCCAACCCAGCAGCCACCGCCGTCTGTCGCCGCCACATAGGCCGTGACCTCAATCGCACCTTCACCAACACCTTCCTTACGTGAGTGCCACTACTCCAGCTGCCAGCAGGGTACTCCCTTGCCTCTGCTCCCCTTCCTCTCTGCCTGTGCTGCCTGGCCCTCCCTTTTCACTTTAGAGAGGCCCAGATCAATGTGGCCTCCTCTAGGATGCCCTCCTTGACTGCAGGCTGGCTCAAGGGCCCTCTGGGTTTCTCAGACGCCATCCTGCCCTCAGATCAGCTGTGTTTAGGGGCGTTGCACTCCAGGCACTGCCCAGGCCTCCTTCAGCGGGGCACTCACGGGGCCCCACCTCCAGGTCAGGCCCCGGCTGGTAGGTGAGAGAGACAATGGCAGATAGCACCAAGGTGTTGGCCTGAGCTTTTTGGGCAACCTGGAGAAGCGCTCAGCAATCACAGCACAGGAGGCTAAGTGAAGGGATGGGGAAGGCCTGCACGGCCTGTTGCAAGGCCATCAGCAGCCAGGGGAGATTCAGCCAAGTCCCAGAAAGTGAGTACAAGTCAGGCAGGTGAAGAGAAGAGAGAATGAATTTCCAGGTTCGCAGCACAGGCGAAGCCTGGCAGTGTGACAAGCATGGTGCTTGAAAGAAGTGCGTGGTGTGAGAGCAAGCGGAGGCTGAAGGGTGGGTGGTAGGCCCAACCCAGGGCTGGCGCTTCACGGGGAAGCAGGGAGCCAAGGAGGGCCCAGGCACGGGTGGAGGGGGAGCCCCCGGCTGCGCTAGGCATCTCCTGCCAGCTGCACGAGTCCCTTCCCCAGTCGAACCGCCGCACTGATTGTGCCTACGGGGCTGTATCCCCCCTCCTGCCCCACAGTTCCAAGCCCACCCCAGATGAACCCTACGAGGTCACAAGAGCCCGGGAGCTGAACCAGCTGCTGGGGCCCAAAAACTCCAGCCAGGCCTTCGACTTTCTCCTCGATCTGCACAACACCACCGCCAACATGGGCACCTGCTTCATTTTGAACGTCACAGACATCTTTGCCATGCACCTGTGCCACCGCCTACAGGTGGCTCCAGCCTCATGCAATCCCCAGAGGGCAGAGAGAGAGGGCAGGTGGGGAAGAAGGAAGAGGGGACGGAGCCCAGGCCGCACTGGCCCCTCTCCCTGGGTTAATTTCCCCTGCAGGGCAGTCCCACAGCTGCCACCCCCAGGTACTCCAGGTCCTGGGCTGGGCCAGAGCAGGTAGTGCCTCATGCTACTCTGCTCTGCCTCAGTTTCCCTTCCCAAGTAGGCCTGGGTCCCTGATCTGCCTCTTCCACCCCCAGCTGCAGCATTCGGAGCCGCGCCCCCGGGTTGTGGTATTCAAGTTGTCCCAGGAGGAAACATTCAGCATTGACTCAGTGGCCAAACACGGAATGAGTGGGCTGTGGGCTCTGGGGAAGTGGGTGGGTCCGGATGAAGGGAGCAGGGCCGTGGCCAAGGGCCAGGGGATGTGGCAGGGACCGGGGGGCGGAGCCTCCCAGAGCGAGGGTCTCAACCTGGGGCTTGCAAACCCCTGGGATACGTATATGACCTCTTCCTTCACTGTCCCCAGCCATAGAGCTGGGCCCCCAGCCTCAGGGCGTGCTGCAGGCCAACCTTTTCTCCAGGATGAGATCCCTGGTGGCCTCTACTCTGGACCTCATTGAGCTCTTCAACCAGGGTGAGACCCCAAGGCTGGGAAGCTGAGGTCCAGAGGGGAGAGCTGGCTCCCAGAGCCCTAAGGGAGGCAAGGGCTGTCACCTTGGCCTCCCACATAGGCACAGCCTTTCCGGCCTTTGAGATGGAAGTCTACAGATTCCTGAGCTGCACGGACTTTCCACACACAGAGGACGGGGACCTGGCTGGCATGGTGCATCCCCAGCTCCAGGTGCATAGGGGTGGAGAGGTTCTGAGGCCTCCTCCTGGGGGTGTCAGGGAAAGGAGGCCCAGAGGGAGGGACCAGGCCTCTCAGAGGTCCTCAGGCCTCAGAACCCAGAGCAGAATAGGGGGCCGGCTCCAGACCCCTTCTTGTCTGCCTTGGGACCCCAAACACAGGCCCAACACTGGGGGCCACAGCAACCCTCACGGGAGTGTTGGAGGGCTGGGGGCAGCAGCAGAGGAGGGAGGACGTGTGGGGTAGGCCCCGCCCAATCCACCTTCAGAGACAGAAGCCCCTCTAGTTTCCGGTCCCTCCCTGAGTGTCCCTATGCCTGTGAGCCATAGTCCAGCACGCCCCTCCCTGCCTTCCCTTCCCGAATGTCCAGGATGAGAAATCCTCCTCCACGGGGCAGAGGGTCAACGGCTGAGACCTGGCGGCTGCCAGATGCTGTTGTGTTTGCTGCCACACCAGGGGCCCTGTTGAACAGGGTCTTGCGCAGTTCCCTAGCCTTCAAGTTTTATTTTGAGGAGATCATACTCAGAATGACATTCTGGGGTAGGGACACATCCTTTCAGTGTTTGAGTGTGGACAGTCTTAAGCCAGCCCTACCCATCTACTTTGCAGACGTTAGTGGTCATTTTAGGTCGTTTACTTTAAAAAGTACAATCACGTAGTGGGTGTGGTGGGCCACACCTGTAATCTCAGCTATTCGGGGAATGAGGCAGGAGGATCAAAATTTCAAGGCCAGCCTGGGCAATTTAACAAAATTCCGTCTCAAAATGAAGAATAAGAATAAGGGCCAGGGATATACCTCGGTGGAATAAGCGTTTGCCTGGCAAGCCTGAGGTCATGAGTTCAATTTCCAGTACCAAAAAAAAAAAAAAGAAGAAGAATAAAAAGACTGTGAATGTAGCTTAGTGAGAAGGCCCTGAGTTCAATTTCCAATACTAAAAAAAAAAAAAAAACCCACAGGGTAACAACGAGTCACATGCGCAACATTTCAGTGACATTGTGGCCACCTTAGTTTATGCAACTGTACTCTGTGATGCGTGTACAATGACAAATTCACCTAACGGCTCCTTTTTTGGAACTAACCCCACCATTCAGGGACATCTGACAGTACTGTACTAGGTGTCGAGCACATTTTAAGCATGACTAACCTGGTTAGTTTAGATCTCAGAATCATAGGAGAAATTATCCCTGTTTTGCAGATGAAGAGGATAAGGAACACAGAAGTTAAATAACTTGCTCAGGGTTAGATGGCAAATAAGAATTTGTGCTCAGGCTTTGAGCACTGATATACCTGTCCTTGTAACCATTAAGCTACACTTCCACAGCACTGCCGTCTTCCCAAGGGGACTGATGTCTCCCTTTCTAGATGTACAATAAGTTGGCATGTCACCAGACACCTTGTCACATGGACCAAGAAGACAAGGGTGGGTGGGCATCTCCTGGGTGCCACTAGCTGGGGTTGTGGCCCTGCTCCCGGCCTAGGCAGAGCGCCTTGGGCCCAGCAACCTTGGCCTTGGCTGTCTTCCAGGACCAGGACTTTGAGCCCCTGCAGCCTGGTGCACCCATCTTCCAGATGTTCAGTGGCGAGGATGTGCTCTACGAGGGGGACTCCACTGTGTACCCCGTGTTCATTAATGAGGCTGCCTACTATGAGAAGAACATTGCCTTCATGAAGACAGAGAAGGTCACGGTCTCAATACCTGCCTTGCCTGTGCTGAGCCCAGCTCCGGCCCACTAATTTAGTCACACTTGCCTGGCCTCAGCCTTCCCATCTGAACAGTGGGTGCTGAGGTACAGGGCTAAGCCCAGGGACCTGTGCACCATGCTCCTTGTCAGGTCACCCAATGCCAGGTCTATTTCCTGTTATAAAATGGAAGATGTTCCGGGGTCCGTGGTTCACGTCCTCTGCCGTGCATATCCCCTCTGGCTAAGAAAGTGGATGGATGGCGGGAGGATTAACCACAGGGTCTGTGGCAGGTCTAGCCACATATGCTGTGTGTCCTGAGACCGGCGTGTCTGTCTCTGTGCTCGCAGTTGTCCACATATGCCTAGAGAAAGATCTCATATTGTACTGAGGACCCAGAGGAGGACTGTCCTGGTCCCAGGAGAGGGGCTTCCAGAGACACCCACAACTCAGAAGGCCTTGAGCTGTACAGTCCTGGGCCAGAGGGCCAGCAGGGGGGAACAGAGACATGTGCCCATGTGTGTGTATGTCCGTGCCAGGCCTACCCAGAGTGCCTGGTGGTGTGTGTGCATTTTCCCACACACACACACCTCTAGGAGCCCTAATGCCTTGGGTGCTCTTCTGAGGGGCTCTGTGTGTCTAGGCAAACAGCCCAGACGTGTATTTCTCAGTACTTAATAGGTCCCAGGCCACAGTGGTTCAGGAGGCCTCCAGGCAGGGCATGGGGACACCCAGAAAGCTGTCCAGCTGTCAGACCACCCAGAGGAGGTGCCTAGAGGTGCCCAGAGGGAAGCCGATGCTCCCCCCATCACCTCCACCATCCCCAGGCCTCCTACACTAGTGTCATGGGTGGAAGCTGGCACAGGGTCCCCTCTGTTCTCATCCTGGTGCCTACAGGGCATCCACAAACTAGGCAGGCCAGGACGAGGGCTGGCCAGAGCCCCAGCCTGCCAGGCAGAGGTGCAGCTCAACAGCCAGGGATGCAGAGCCCAGAGCTCCACCCCCTCACAGCCTCGCTCCTCCAGCCCCCTGCACCCCCTGCCTGGCCATCCATCTCCCTGCGGCCATAACTGCTACACCGCTGCCTCCTGGTATTGAGCGGCGAGATGAGAAGGTGTGAAGGATGCCGGGGCACCAGGGACGGGCTGGCAGGCAAGATGGATGAGAGGCCAGGGGGCCAGGAGGCGCCTCTGGCAGGAAGGGCCGGGCAGGAGGGAGGGGCAGGCATCCGTGCAGACATTTCTGCCACACAGATGAGGGGCGCCCACACATATCAGGAGGCAGGAGGACCCCCAGCCGGGCTGAGGAGGAGCCACCGAGAGTGGGATGAATCCCCTGCCCCCCGTCATCTCTCTCATTCCCCACCTGCCACACTGTGAGTCCTGGGACAGGGCAGCGCGGTCACACTTCCTTGGTGGCCCCTGGGAGCTGCTGGGACGCACCTCTTGCATAGAGCCCACCTAACTGGGCGTGGGTCTGTGCACCGTCGGCTCTCTTCCCCTTGGGCCAGCCCACTCTCTCTGTGTGGGATCCTCCCAGCTCAGCAAGTGGCAATGTGGGGGATGAGGGACCGAGCCACAGGGAGGCGAGGGTCTGCCCAGGGAGAGGAAAGCAGCCCCTCACGCTCAGAGGAAAGCAGCCCCTCCAGCGCTAAGCCTCTGCGGCGCACCCTTTTCAGACATCTCAGCAGCCCCCTCTCAAGGCAGTCTTGGCCTTGGGGATCCCCCTTGAGCACACGCACCCTGGCCTGGGATGCTCCCTCATGGAGTGAGCTGACCCAGGACAGTCCAGCCGGGTGACTTACTCTGGGCCACTTGGCACAGGTCCGATAGCACCCTCAACCTCAACCAAAGGACTGGCATTGGCTTAGGCGACACCGCACCCTCCCTGTCTCCCACATGCTTGGCTTCGGGACAGGTGGGGGCAGCCTGGAGAAGGTGCTCGGTCAGGCTGGAGAGGGACAGAGGACAAAGTGATGTCCACCCAAGGTCTCTGACATGGATCAACTCAGAGTCTCCACTCACGCCTTGGTGGCGGCTACAGGGGCATCATCACCCCAGGACGCTGCCCCCAGCTCCAGAGGGGGAAAGCTTACTGCTCCCCAGGCTGGGCTGGATCACCCCAGGCAGAAAGGATTATGCACTGAGGTTAGTCAGGGAAACTGAGGCACAAGGACTGCCAAGGACCACCCATTGTTTCCCCATTCATGGGGCTGAACTGTCAAGAGGGCCTGAATTCCTTCCCACCTGGACTAGGGGCTCCATGATCGGCTCCTGACGTTGCCGGCCCTGTGTTCCCTGCACCCCTTCCCTCCCTGATCACACCCACAAGCCCTGCAGGCCCCGCTGGCCAGCGCAGTCCAGGGGTCTGGTCTTGGAGGGAGGGCACCGCCTCTGCCATTCAACCCTCATCTGCCGGCGCTACTGCTGCCTCCCAACCTCCCTAAGGCCTCGTCAGCCCCAGCCCCTCCTGCCGGCCAGGCCTGGGCCCCTGTGGACACCCAGCTTGTCCTCAAGATGGGGACCCCACCCCCACCTGTGCCTGGGCCCATTGATCAGGAATAGCTGGGGGGCTCTCAGCTGGGAGGGGAGGAAGCTGAGGAGGGAGACAGGAGGGAGAGAGGGGGGCTTTGCCACGTCAGAACCTTCCCACCTGCCCCCCTCCCACACGGGCCCACCCCGGAGCTGGACCAGCCCAGCTGGTGGCCCAGCCTCAGACACTGCGGTCTGAAGGCGGCTTGGAGAAGGGCCCAGCAACCCCACAGCCAGGATCTCACCTGTGAAGACCAGGTGCCCTGCTCAGGTGGGATAACCTCAGCCAGGGGCCGTGGGCAGAGGGCGATTGAGGAGGGAAGGACAGTCCTGCAGAGATCGAAGACTGCGCTTGCCTGAGAGCTGAGCAGAGGCGCTGGGGACAAGCGGACCAAGAGCACCTGGCCACCGATCCTGGCAGGCGGGGCCCTTGAGTGGCAGCTGTACCCCTGGCCCAGCTGAGAGGCTTTCTCCAGGAGGTGGACATCCAGGCTGTCCCCATGGCAGGTACAGTGCGGGCAGCAGAGGCGGCCTCATGGATGAGCTCAGACTCCACGGTGGGTGGGACAGAGCGGGAACTAGGACAGGGGCAAGCAGGCAGGGGGTAGGGGCTCCCCAGGCTGTTGTCTCAGAGGGGCTTGCAGTCTCCCAGCTGCAATTATGGGGGTACCAAGAGGCAGGGGAGCCCTGCCACTTCTGGGAGATGAGAGCCCCGTCGGCGGGGGGGAATTGTGCTTCTCTCTTACCCTCTCTGGCCTCAGCCCCTTGAGCATCAGAATGGGGGCTGGACAAGAACCCTGGAACTTCCCTTCCAGATGGGTGCTCCCTTTCCCTGAAAACTGTCAGCTCTGCACTGGCTTCTAGAGCTTTCAAGCAGAGGACAGTCCCCTCCCCAGAGTTCTTGAAAGTGCTGAGGAGCAACACATTGACTAGCACGGCAGAGGGAGACCCATAGAAGACTTGGGGCCGGCGACCACCTGCAAAGCTCCCAGGCCAGGGAAGCCATGAGCCTTCTTGGTGGGTGCGTCAGGCCATCCAGCCATGCGGTGCCAGAGTCCTCAGACCTGACATGGCCTCTTCAGACTACAGAGACCCCAGGTGCCTCAGTGAGGTGCCGCCCCTCACCCACAGGTCTCAGCGCTGCTGAGGACATAGCCCCAAACCCTGGACCCCACACACTCGGCAAGCACCTGCTAAGTGTCAGCTTTGGCTGGGAACTGCCTCCTGGAACATTAGACAAGGTGGCTCCCACGAATCTCCCTCCACCCTGCGTCTGTACAGCCCTGTTCAGAGCAGCGTTATTTGCAGAAGCTAAAATGTAGATGCAACCTGTGTTCACGGACAGATGAATGGATAAGTAAGACGTGGCGCATACCTGCCCAACACCCGACCTCCCCCCTCTGCTCAGGGATGACCATGATTTTATGATCATGTAAATGCCTCGCAGCCACTCAGCCTGGGGACGGCTGGAAATGCAAGCCTTGTCCCCTGACTCCTTGTGCCCTGATTCCTGGCCTCTGTGGCTTCTATGGTCCCACCAGGTCCTCAGTCCCTCATAGGGCACTATGAGCCAATACCTCTATTTTTCAGTTCTTTTTCCTTTTAAAATTTCTGGTTGTGGCCGGGCATGGTGGCACACACCTGTAATCTCAGCACCTGGGAGGCTAAGGCAAGAGGATCATTGCCAAGTTCTAGGCCAGCCTTGGGCTACAAGGTGAGCTCAAGGTCAGCCTGAACTGCATACATAGCAAGACCCTGTCTCAAAAAGAAAAAAAAAAAAATTCTGGTTGCAGTAAAATATATGTAACAACAGTGACCATTTTAACCATTTTTAGGCTTGTAGCTTAGTAGCATTGGGTACATCCACCTTGCTGTGCAGTCATCTTGAGAATACTTTGTGTGTTACAAAACTGAAACTCTTTATCTGCTGAGCAACTCTCCATTTCCTCCTACTTTCCGGGTTTCAGGACCTCTCTGAGTCCTCTCGTGAGAAGAAACCTACAGTATTACCCTTTTGTGTCTGACTTTTCTTTTTTTTTTTTTTTTTTTTTTTTTTTTGTACCGGGAATTGAACTCAGGACCTCACGCTTGGCCAGGCAGGCTCCATGCCACTGAGCTATCCCCCCAGCCCAGCTTTTTCACTTAACGAATGATTTCATGACCCCTGCATGTCGCATGTCAGAACATCCCTCCTTTTAAGGGTGACTAATGTTTCACGGAATGTCTGCGCCACATCTTATTTATCCATTCATCTGCCCGTGAACACAGGTTGCGTCTACATTTTGGCTTCTGCAAATAACGCTGCTCCGAACAGGGCTGTACAGATATCTTTGTTTCAGTTCCTACTTTCAGTCTTTGGGGTAGAGACTCAGAAGTGGGACTGTTCAATCCTATGGTAATCTTTTCTTCTTCACTACCTGGAATTAAACCCAGGCCCACTGTACCACTGAGCTACATCTCCAGCCCGTTTTATTTATTTTAAAAAAATTTTTCGACAGGGTTTGAGTCACTCAGTTGCCCAGACTGGCCTCAAACTTTCCATCCTCCTGCCTCAATCTCCCCTGCCTGATGGCTCTTCAGTTTTCAAGGAATTGCTGCACCGTCTTCCACAGCAGCTGCACCATTTTGCATTTCCACTGACGGCACGTTAAGGGTTCCAATTTCTCCACATCCTCACCATTTATTAATTTGTTGGGTTTTTGTTTTTCTTTTCTAAATAGCCATCTTGATTCTGATTGTGGTCTGGTGGGCGGCAAAGCTTTTGGCCCGAGTGTGTCCAGACTGCACATCAAGACAGGACCTGTGGGGAGGACAGGAGAGGGGAAACGAAAGCTGTTAGGCTTCTGCAGGCAGGACTGGGGCCCGTTTCCAAGGTCTGGGGCGGGTCTCCCCTCAGTTCATCTCTCCTTAAGCTGAGGTTGGAAAGTTGCCCCTTCCCGCTCCCTCAGCCTCATATATTCATGGTCTATAACGGGTGTCATTTATGAAAGGCCCGTGTGCTCCAGGCCTGTGTCATCACGAATGCTCACATCGGCCCTGCTGGGCAGGTCTTAAGAACCCCTTGCGAAGGGGCTGGGGATTTAGCTCAGCGGCAAAGCACCTGCCTGGCAAGCGCAAGGTCGTGGGTTCAGTTCCCGGTACCGGAGAAAAACCAAAAAAAAAAAAAAAGAACCCCTTGCGACAGGTGTGGAAACTGAGGCTGCAGGAAGTGAAACAATTTGCCTGAGGCCAAATAGCCACAGGGTGGCTCAAAACTTCCCCTGGGGCATGAGATAGGTCCCACCTCCACTCTCCAAGATCTTTCTGGGGAAAAGCTTTGAAGTGAATCTTATTATCACCAAGTGATGCTGACTGGGGAACACTGGGAACACAGGCCTGCCAGGCAGGGAGGGCTTCCTGGAGGAAGAAACGTGTGGGGGCAATCTGAGAATGAGGGCCAGCTGGTGATGACTGGGGTAATGCAGGCACTGGGGCCCGCACTACATCCTCTCTCCCCAGCCTTCCTGTCTGCTGGCCTCGGTGTGCTTCCGCCCTCAGAGACCTACTCCCTACCTGTGAGCAGCTCCAGCTGGGAGTCCCCACTGGGGACACCATTCGCATCAGGCCCCTGCACCAGCTCCTCAGAGGCCCGAGCCGTGGCTGAGCTCCCCGGCCAAAGCCCCAAGAACCCACGCGTGTCTGGTGTGACGGTTCAGCTGGAGATGAAGCCTCTATGGGAGGAATTCAACCAGCTGGGCACTGAGATGATTGTTACCAAAGCGGGCAGGTGTGGCCATGGGCAGTGGGCCAGGGCAGGGGCCAGGGCTGGGGCCACTTCCAGGCTACTGAGCATCTCCCTCCTGCAGGAGAATGTTCCCCACCTTCCAGGTGAAGATTCTGGGCATGGACACACTGGCCGACTATGCCCTGCTCATGGACTTCATCCCACTGGACGACAAGAGATACAGGTCTGGGTCAGCTGGGGTAGTAGAGACAGACCTGGGGCTCTGAGAACAGGAATTAGGAATTAGATCCATGGGGCAAGGGCCTACTGGCGAGAGGGAACCCAACTCAGGGTAGTGGGCTGGCCTGGGACAGGCGGAGTGGTCCAGCCCAGGACAGCAGGGGTTATCCTGACTCCTGGCAGCCAGGGATGCCGCAGGGAACTCAGAGCTGGCAGTATTCTCTGAGGCTTGATTCCTCGTCTGCAAGATGTCCTTCAGGCCAGGTGGGCAGTGGTGGGGTGGCCAGCAGTAGTGGCAGGGCTTAGCAGGGGTGGGGCAGCCCTCAATACCTCCCTCTGCCCCCAGGTACGCCTTCCACAGCTCGGCCTGGCTGGTGGCGGGCAAGGCTGACCCAGCCACTCCCGGCCGTGTGCACTTCCACCCCGACTCACCGGCCAAGGGTGCCCAGTGGATGCGCCAGATCGTGTCCTTTGACAAGCTCAAGCTGACCAACAACCTCCTGGATGACAACGGCCACGTGAGGCCTGGGCTGCAGTGGGAGGGGATGAGCTGGCCGGAGGGTGGATGTGCTGGGCCCCGACGGTGATAGGGCCCGCGCTGGCCTGGCCTTTGGTGCCAGGGGGTCTTAGCATCCAGTAGCCCTGCCCACTGCTGATGGTCAAGCTCACTTGGCTGGGGCTGGATGGCACACAGAACTGTCCAGGCAGGTGGGCAGTGGGCTGTGGTTGGGGAAAGTTCCTCCCAGGGCAGAGGGAGGGCACAGGCCAGGCCTGTAGGTGCCAGAACATAGCCCTGTTGACCCTTCATCCCATAGATTCCTGCCTTTGCCAGGCTCACAGCTGGGGTCAAGGGCAGATGGAAAGGCAGAAGCCCAGCAGACAGTAAATTCAGTCACAGAGTGACAAATGATAAACAGAAACAGGAGCCAGGGGAGTGGGAGACAGGCAGATGAGGCAATATTTGAACTGTGACCTGAGGAAGAGAGGGAATCTATGCATATGAGAGGGGGGAGCTGCTGTAGGCACAGGAGACAGCAAGTGCAAAGGCCCTGAGGCCTGCAACTGTAGAGTGGCTCGGCGGAATCATAAGGCATCTCCCCATGTGGCTGGAGTGGAGCAAGAAGGGCTGATTGGGCAGGGCCTGTTGCCCAAGGTGAGGACAGGCTTTTCCTCCCTGTAGGGTGAGTGTAGACCAGGGGAGCCCTATGATGTGCTTCACTGGAGCTGTGTGGGCAGAGGGGTGAGGTGGGGCAGGGAAGTCAGTCAGGGTACAGCTGAGGAACTTGGGAAAGGCGACAGTATCTGGGCAGCATGGAGGCAGTGATGGGAGAGTGGTCAGGTTCTGGACAGTTCTGAAGGTAAAGCTGAGAGGTAGACTATGGATGACAGTAGGCAAGGCCGCTCAGGCACAGAGGGCCTCACACGGGCGTTGGGGGCGGGGTGTTGTGGTGGCCCCGCCCCCTGCACACGCTCCACCCCTCGCGCAGATCATTCTCAACTCCATGCACCGCTACCAGCCCCGCTTCCACGTGGTCTTCGTGGACCCACGCAAGGACAGCGAGCGCTACGCCCAGGAGAACTTCAAGTCCTTCATCTTCACGGAGACCCAGTTCACAGCCGTGACGGCTTATCAGAACCACCGGGTGGGTCCGGCCGGGCCTCAGGAGGCACCAGCTGCCTGGCGATTTCACAAGGGTGGAGACTGAGGTCTGGGGCTTTTAGGCTCCATACATCACAGGCACTTGCCCTTCCTGTCTCCCTGGGCACCTGCCCCTGGACGTCCCCTGCCTTCCTGTCCACTGGCTCCATAGTCCCTGGGCCAAGGCATCTGGGTCCCAGGTGGACAGAGTGGCTGTGGGCCCCACAACCCTTCAGTGGCTCAGGGACAGCCTATAACTGCGCTTTCTCTCTGTAGATCACCCAGCTGAAAATCGCCAGCAACCCTTTTGCCAAGGGCTTCAGAGAGAGTGACCCAGACTCCTGGTACTGTCTGGCCTCTGACGTTCCACTCAGCTGCCCTAACTCCAGCCTCCCACCCCTACCCCAAGCATTTCTTACGGCCTCGATCCCTCACCCTGTTGTAGGTCACACCCTCTGCCTTATCCTGGGGTTCCACCATCTCTGACCACTACCCCTGGCCTGAGTTCTCCACCTTGACTCTCTGCCCCCTTCCTGCTTGTCCCATCTTCAGGCCTGTGGCTCCACGGCCCCTGCTCCATATCCCAACCCGGAGTCACAGCAGCCTCAGTCCCTGCCTGCTGAAGAGCGCCCGAGAGCAGGACAAAGGTAAGCTCTCAGCCCAGACATAGTGGGCAGAGCTACATGGCCTCCAGGAAGTTGGGAAGGAGTCAGCATGCTCAGCAAGCCCACTGGGCACCTCTGTGCACACAGACAGGGAGGCAGAGATTCCTAAGAAAACATGAGGCTCAGTGGAGAGAGAACAAAGCAGGGACCAGGTGCTGAGAGCAAAGTCGGGGGAGCCAGGTGGGCTGCCTGCCTGGAGGAGATGGTTCCCCAGCTGGGCCTTGGAAGAGTGGGAAGAGTTTGGAAGGGAGGTGGGGAAGAAATTCTAGGTAGAGAGGAAAGCAAGGGCAAAGGCTAAGCGAGGCCAAGACAGGCAACTCAGGACCGCCACGGCAGGGAGGGAGACAGAGCAAGTCTTGGGCGAGGGCTGAGGATGTGGGCAGAGGCCTGGGTCCACTCGGACCATTTTCTCCCTCAGACCTCAACAAAACTTCAGCCTCCACCTCCAGGACCACTGCCCGGCTCCACCAACAGCTGCTGCCTCCTCCTGAGGCCCTGCTACCCCCAGCAACCTCCAGGCCTCTCGCTTACCAGGCCTCATACCCTGGAGCCCCAAACCACCTTGGGATCCCAAGGACCCGACCAGCACCGTACTCCATCCCCAATATCCGGGCTGATGGGAATCAGGGAGGCCTGACCCTCCCAACTGGGCTGGGGCTCCTGTCCACCACCATATGCCTGCGGCCTGGGCAGGACTCTCAGTGATGGCAGAAGCCCTAAGCCCTCCTACTCTGGACCCTTACCCGGTGAATCAGCCTTTGCACCTTCTCAACCCCTGCTCTGCAGAGACCTCTTCTCCCAAAGAAAGCAGCGAGAAGCCCCCAGAGGGAGGCTACCTGCCCAGTCACAGCCAGGCTGGGACAGTGCCAGGACTGGAATCAGGCCTCCCACCTCCCACCCCAGTAACTGAGAATGCTTCCCCTCCTGCGATTCTTCCAAACCGTTTTACCTCTCCCTTCCCCTCAGCATTAAACCGTTTGGCATGAGTGGTCAGAGCACTTCTATCCTCAGGAACTCCTAGACCTGACAGTCTCCAACCAGCTCCGTATTCATCACCAAGCTCTGTCGAGTGGCTTCCACATTCCTGGGAACCCAGTGATGGTAAAGGTGGTGACACCAGCCAAATGGCAGAGCTGAACTAAACCCTACAAGGGAAGATGGGGTTCTCACTTTGTGTGCCCAGATGAGGAGTGACACTGTGGCCCAAAGAGGCATGCAACGTGTTCAAAGTCACACTGCAAAGCACGGCAGCTGGCATATGCCATTCCAAGTTCAAGTGCTTTGAGCAAGGCTGGGGCTATCTGGTCCTCGAGTGCAGAACCACGATAGGCAGTGACCAATGATAGGGATGGGGGTAAGGATTTAAGGATCTGATCAAGACTCAGGGAAGGAGAGAAGCGTTCTGGGCAGCCTGTGGCTGGGGTGTGCTGGGGGCAGCGAGTGCCACCTAGCAGCTCGACTTGTTCGGACTCTGCACATCCAGGAGCTAATCCGATGAAGCTCTCGAAGGACGGACGCCTGCGGGGTGAGGGTGCCAGGTACCCTAACTACCGAACCTGGCGGTCAGAAGGGCCGAGCCCGGTCGCCAGGCCGCGTCTGGCCCAGGCGTTCAGGGAACGCGCTAGCTTGACCTTCCAACACCGGCGCCAAGTATCCTCCCCAAGGCAAAGCTTCGGCCGGAAACTCAGCCTGCCTCGTCACGTCCTTCCGGCCACGCCCCCGCCGGCTAGCGAGGCCACGCCCCGGTCCATCGGAGTAAAATTTCCGGCCCAGGCCTCTCCCGGCAACGCCCCGTTCCGGCTCCCTCGCAGCCCTACGTCGCTCTCTGGCTTGGCCCCACCCGGCTCCACGCGAGGCCCCGCCCCTTCACAGCTCCGCAGCCCCTCCCACAGGAGGGGCGCCCCTGGCCCGTCAGCCGGGGCGGCCCGGCTGGTGTCCTCGGTGTGCCCGCCGCGCGGACATGCTGCTGGACTCTCTGTCCGCAGAGGGCGAGCGGCGCTGCCGGCAGCTGTTGACAGAGACCACGGCCCGGTTCCGCACTCGGCCCGCGGCGGCCGCGGTGCTCGTGCCGTTGTGCTTAGTGCGCGGCGTCCCGGCGCTGCTGTATACGCTGCGCTCCAGTCGCCTGGCCGGGAGGCACAGAGGGGACGTCAGGTACACCGGCCCCGAGCCCCGGAGACGGCAGGGACTTTGGGCAAGGCACTTAGCCCCTCCGAGCCTCAGTTTCGGGCTCTGCAAAGTGGGTCTGGGGAGAAGCCGACAGCGCGCGGCTGCGGCGAGGACTCGGAGACCCTTGTCCCCCTCGCCGCCGCTCCCCGGCACCATGTCCTGGGGCTCCCTGTCTCGGGCTGCTTGGTGCTCCTCTCTCTGAGCTGTTTCCCCCTCTGAAAAGCCAGGACGCCGGCCCCTGCCGACGGCTATAGAGTCAAGTCCAGAGCTCAGGACGAACTTGGGGCCGCCTTGGCTCCGACCCCAGCAGCGGGAATTGACATCTTAGGATCAGCGTCAGCACCATTGGGCCACCATGGACAGACTCTGGGCATCTGAGCCCTAGGATCTTCTTGTCCCTGCTGCCAGACCCTTATATCCTGCAGTGCCCAGGGCCTCCCCTTACCCTGTTGCTCAGGGAAGTGAACCAGCCCCACCACATAGCTTCCTCCAGGCCTCACAGCGCGCTGTGAGCAAAAGCTGATGCTAGGCAGGTCGCTAGCCTTCTGTCACTGCTGACACTCCCTCGTCTCCAAGAGCCCAAGGACCACACGCCCTGTGCCTGTTCAGTTTCCCAGGCGGCAAGTGTGACCCTGCTGACCAGGACGTGGTGCACACAGCACTGCGGGAGACCCAGGAGGAGCTGGGCCTGGCCGTGCCCAAGGAGCGCGTGTGGGGGATCATGAGGCCTGTGTACGACCAGGTGAGCCACCAGGCCCCCGGGCCCCCCTCACCGCTCACTCTGCACCTTCCCTGGGCTGGGAACCAGAACCTCAGAGACAGGGGGTCAAAGAGTGTGGCAGAGGGCCCTGGCACCTGCCTGCCAGTCAGTTCTTCATCTCCTCACAATCCCGGGGGAGAGAACAGCTAGAGGTAGCTCCAGGTGAAGGGGCGGGCCAGCTGTGCTCAGCTTGGAACAGGGATGGAGGAAAACTTCACAGGGTAGGGAGGGATTGACCCTGGGCTTGAATGAGAAATGGGAGATTTTAGGGCATTAAAGGGAAGGGCGAGAGATCCTAAGTGGAGGATCCATCTGCAGAGGCCTAGTGCATTTGGGACCTTGAATCAGTCAGCATGGATGGACTGAGGACAAGGGCAGGGAGGGGCTGGGGAACCAAAAGCCTCTGGATGGCAAGTAGGGTCTTCCTCTGAGACTCCCCATTGCAGCCCCAAAGTCCAGCTGCAGCCATGCTTCCCTGACTGCCCACTTCTCCCACCCCAGACAAAGGCCACCGTGGTTCCGGTGCTTGCCGGTGTGGGCCAGCTGGATCCTCAGAGCCTCAGGCCCAATCCCGAGGAGGTGAATGGGGGGCACCGGGGAACTGGGCTGACCCACTGGGGAAGGATACAGAGGCTGGTCCTCTGTCCACCCTCTCTCTGCCTCCTGCCCCCAGGTGGAAGAGGTGTTTGCGCTGCCCTTGGCACACCTGCTGCAGACGCAGAATCAGGGTTATACCCACTTTTGCCGGCATGGCCACTTCAGCTACACACTGCCCGTCTTCCTACATGGACCACACCGTGTCTGGGGACTCACTGCTGTCATCACCGAGTTCACCCTACAGCTGCTAGCCCCTGACACCTACCGACCTCACCTGGCCAGCCCTCGGCTGCCCAGTGACTGAAAGCTTGCCCTCCAGGACTGAATAAAGTGTCTTTGGCCACCCAGGGCTCCTGTATCTTCTGTGCAGAAGCCCTGACTCTGAACAGAACCCGAGGCCACTGGTGGGCCTTCTCCGTCCAGTTGCCCTGTTCCTCACAGCAGAGGCATTTCCTGTGTGTCAGGTACTTAGAGTTATTTCATTTTACCCTCAACAGCTTTGTGAAGTCCCTGGCTGGTAAGGCTGGAGCTAAGGGGGATAGAGTCCTGTCCTAGGCCATCCCCAGGTGGGATTTGAACTGGGCCTCTGGCTTGGAAGCCCACTTCCTTGTTGCTGCACTGCACAGGTCTCCGTCTGCTTCTCCCAGTCTCTCCTTTGTGTCTAGCTGCCCCGTGCTCTGCTCTGGGATCCAGAGAACAGTCCCATGCAGCCACTCCCCAGATGCTACATGATGCATGCCACAGAGTGTGGGCACCAGGCAGATGCCACCCTGCCCTCCAGAGGTAGGGGTGCTCAGTCCAGGGAGAACTTAGACCAGGTCACACAGATAATGGTGTGACTGTACACTAATAAATCACAGATAATAGTGGAATTATATATCAGTTATGGAGGAGCAGGATTCTATGAGATAGTTAAGGGATGGTAGCCTAACTTTGACATAGTAGTATAGGAAGATTTCTTGGGCGGTATCAGACAGGCTAAGCAACAGAAAACACCCACCAGCTAGCCTTATCTAAAGAGGAATTGTCTTCGTAGACTCCAGAGATGAATAGCTTCAGGCATGGCTGGATCCAGGGGCTCAGCACTGCCCCCCTTTTCTACTGTGCTGGTCTCACTCTCAAACGGGTTATCTCTAGTCCAGAGAGCGCAACGGCTCTAGAATGGCACAGCACCACCATCCTTCAAGAGGGACTGGTTTCTCTTCACCAGGCAGACTAACCCTGAACTGTACTCCGTTAGCAGCCTTAGTCACATGTGCTTTCCTAAGATCATCATGTGGCCTGCTGGATTTAGGACACATTGGCAGGGCCTCCGGTACAGACCTAGGGAAGAAGGTGAACCCCTTGGACTGATCTACAAAATACATTAAAAACTTCGGTGTAACACCTGAACTGGAAAAACTACTAGAAGAAACCATAGAGGAAATGTTCCACATACTGGTATGAGTAACGGTTTCCTTTATAAGCCTCTAAAAGTGCAGGCAAGAAAGTAAGAAATATGGGATTGAATTTTTAAAAATCTGCAAACAAACAAAAAAACCTGCACAACAAAGGAAACAACAGTGAAGAGACAGTCCAGATTGGGAGAAAATATTGAAGGCATATGTCCACTTAGGGACCAATGTCCAAATTATACAAGGAATTCAGTAGTGAGAAAGCAAGCCATTTAGAAATGGGCAAAGGAGCTGAACAGACATTTCTTAAAAGAAGATATACAGATGGCCAACGGATATAGGAAAAAATGCTTAACACCTAATTATCAGGGAAATGCAAATCAAAATCATGAGATTTTTACTTCACACCCTTAGGAAAATAATTACCATAAAGGGGAAAGAAGTGCAGTGCCTGTCTAAGGTGCATGAGGTTCTAGGACCAGTTCCCTGCATTACAAAATAAGTAAAAAAAATAGAAGTGTCTGGAGCATGTCAAGAAAACAAAAATCCCTATATACTGTTGGTGGGAATGTAAATTGTATGTCCATTCTTGGAAAACAGTATGGGAGGTCCTTAAAAAGCTAAAAGCACTACCATATGATCCAGCAATCCCACTTTTGGGTGCATGTTCAAAGGACTGAAAATTGGTATGGCAGAGAGGTATCTGCACTCTTTTGTTCATTGCCTCAGCATTATTCTCAAGCCAGGATGTGGAATCAACTTCTGTGTCCATCTTCTGATAATGAAAATATGGGTCATACACACAATGGAATATTATTCAGCCTTGAAAAAATTCTCTTATTTGTAACAACATGGATGAAGTTGGAAGACAACATGATTAGTGAAATAAGCCAAGCAAGTAAGACAAGTACTGCATGACTTTGTTTTATGTGGAATCTAAGAAAGTTGAACTCCTAGAAGCAGAGTAGAATGATGATTACCACAGGCTAGGGTGGGGAAATTGGGAAAGGGAAATAGTTAAAGGGCACACAGTTTCAGTTACAGGAGGAATGAACTTTAGTGACCTGTGCGCAGCATGGCTATCATAGTTAACACACTATCAAAATAGTAGATTTTAGCTGGGCATGGTGGTGCACGCCTGTAACCCCAGCACTCAGGAGGCTGAGGCAGGAGGATTGCTGTGAGTTCAAGGCCAGCCTGGGCTACAAAGTGAACTCAAGCCCAGCCTGAACTGCATAGCAAAACCCTGTCTCAAAAAAACCCAAAATAGTAGATTTTAAATTGGGCATAGTGGTGCATACCTGTAGTCCTAGCATTCTGGGAGGCTGAGACAGGAGGATTGCAAGTTTGGGCCCAGCTTTAGCAATTTATCAAGACCATGAATTTTTTGTTAAAAGACTGAGGATATAGTTCAGTGCAAAGACCTTAGATTCAATCCCTAGTACTGAAAAAAAATTTTTTAATGTTCTTAACCCCTAAGCAATAAAAGTCAAGGCATTGGGTATATTTGTTAGCTTGACTTAGTATTTTTATAATGCATATTTTATTAAAAACATCACACTGTACTCCACAAACATCTACAACTACTATTTCTGAATTAGAAATTTCTAAATACAAGAAAGCCGGGAAGAGCGGGGGAAAGGGGGCTGGGGAGTTGAAGCTGGCCAAGGTCCATTGCAGGGTGACTTGGGGCAGAGGTGGAGGAAACAGGTGAGAAGCCAGTCCAGGCAGCAGGCGCAGCGGGCAAGGCCTGGGGGCTGAAGGCAAGAAGAGCAACGCAGAGGGAGGGGAGGGGGGGCGGCCCCACAAAGCTGAGACCCGGCATGTGACAGGGACCCTCCTTGGTGAGGAAACAGGGACACCCCTTGAGCATGGTTAGGATGGAATCCAAGCCAGGAGAGGGGTGGAGGGGTGCTGAAGTGTTCTTGCACCTCCAGGGGGACTGGATTTCGGGGCCCTCTTCCCCATACCCACACCTTCCTGCAACCCCCAACTCCCATGTGCCCCTCCCCTCCTCCCAACATGCACCCCAGCACCCCCACTTCCTTCCTCACACACCCCTACCTCCTCCTCCCATGTGCCCGCCACTTCCAGGCAGCCACCCCCACCCCTTTTGTCACCTCTGGCCCTCCAGCCTCCTCACCTGGGTGCAGGACCACATGATGGTGGTAAAAATATCTCCCTGTGACAGCGTGCGAATGGAGGGGCAGAGGCAGGAGGGGCTGCTGCGGGTGAGATGGGAAGACTGGGGCTCCAGATCTGTGCCCACTCCTGCTGCCTGTCACACCTTCAGATCCCCTCAGTCACGGGGCTCTGTGGCCCCGAGGGCACAGCCAGCGCCAGCAGCAGCGGACCAAGCCAACCGCGCTTGGTGGGTGAGGAGCCAAGCGCAGAGGACTCCAGATTCCAGGTCCCTCCCACACCTTTCCAATCTTCCCGACCAGGGCCCCAGCCCTGCCTGCCTTGACCTCGGGATCTCATGCTCTGTCCTAGGACTCCCAGGCGATCCCTGCGATGCCTCTGCGTGCTGTCTTGGTGTCCGGGTGTGGTGGTCCTGCTTCCAGTCCACGCGGGTTTCCCTGAGCCCCTGGCCCCATGTCTGAGCCCCCATGGCGGCCACTGCACCAGAGGGCTGGCAGCGGCCACGGGTGAGCATGCAGGAGCATATGGCCATCGATGTGAGCCCGGGCCCCATCCGGCCCATCCACCTCATCTCCGACTACTTCCCACACTTCTACCCCTTTGCTGAGCCCGGGCGTTCCACCCCTGACTTGCTCCCAGCCACAGCCTCAGCCAACAGCTCCACACCCCAGCGGCAGCTCGACCTGGAGCCAGAGGCAGACTCGGATGACAGCAGTGAGTAGGGGAGAGGCCAAGGGGCCATCCCTGGATGGGGCAAGGGTGTGCCTAGAGGGACCAGGCAGGCACTCTCCCATGGGGGGCAGGTCAGCCATGGCGGGGACTGACTGTGCCTGTCACCTGCCCTTAGCTGCCCTGGGGACCCTGGAATTCACGCTTCTCTTTGATGCGGACAACAGTACCCTGCACTGCACAGCCCATAGGGCCAAGGTGAGGATGGGGTTGGGGGTCCCTGGGATCCAGGGCTGGGTCACAGGCCTATCTCACATCTATTGTCTGTCCATCCCCAGGGTCTCAAGCCACCAGCCTCAGGCTCTGTGGACACCTACGTCAAAGCCAATCTGCTTCCAGGGGTCAGCAAGGTGAGGCAAGACCAGACCCTTGTTGCTGCCCTTGGGGTCCCTGCTTTGCTCCTACCCCAGGGCCTGGATCTCAGTTGATGGGATTAAAAAGGCAGAAGAGGGAGGAGGAGGGGTGGCTAATCCCCACCCCTACCCGGCCCCCAGGCCAGCCAGCTTCGGACCCGCACTGTTCGGGGCACGAGGGGACCTGTCTGGGAGGAGACACTCACCTATCACGGCTTCACCCGCCAGGATGCCGGTCGCAAGACCCTTCGGTGAGTATCACACAGGGCCACCAAGGGGCTGGGCTGGGGGATGGGGCTTGTATGGCCAGATGTAACATGGCAGCCATCAGGTTGTGTGTGTGTGAGGACCCACGGCTTCGGCGACGCCGGCGGGCACCTCCCCTGGGGGAGCTCCGGGTGCCCCTGAGGAAGCTGGTGCCCAACCGAGCCAGGAGTTTTGACATCTGTCTGGAGAAGCGGAGGCTGGTGAGTGGGGCTACATGGCTGGAGCCAGTGGGGAGGAGTAGGCAGGGATACCTGGGCAGTGTATGGCTGGGGTGACAACCTTCTCTGCTTTTACAGACCAAGAGGCCCAAAAGCCTGGACACAGCCCGCGGCATGTCCCTATATGAGGAGGTGGGTAGGCCCACTGGACTGAGCAGGGGTGGAGGTGGCAGGCCTTGACAGCCCAGGCTGGGCAGTGGGCTTGAAGAATTTGGGGCCATTGTTTTTTTCATGGGCTCTGAGCCCTCCCAGACCCCAGAAATGGCCAGGGCCCAACACCTGAATAGGGGCACCATGACTGCCTTGCCAGGGCAGCATCCAGCAGGGCTCCCTGTGACAGACCAGCAGAGACATGGCAACTTTGAGGTAGAGGCTTGAAAGGGTGGTATCTGACTGTGGCCCGAGGTCAAAGGCGGGAGAGAGAGAACAAGTGGGCTGGCCCGGGTTGTCCTAGAGCAGCTCAGGGGCATTGAAGGTGACTGCAGGGTTTGACACTACCTGAGACCAAACGCCTGGCCACAAGCCTTTTGTATGGGGCTTGTACAGCCAAACGGGGGAGCTGACCTCCACCAGCTCCTCTGAGAAGGCGCTGGTGCTCGCCCCCTAGTGGAACTGAGAGTTACTGCAGTTGCCCATTATCTAAACCAAGCCTGTGAATCCCCAGTGGGGTGGTGGACATCGCCCAACATCCTGCGACACAAACCTCATCCCAGATGCGCTGCACCACGCCACAGTGCATACAGCTGCTCACAGAGAACTGTCTGTGACAAGGTAGCTGGGCCTGCAGCCCAGCTCTACACTGAGTGTGGGAGAAGGGACACACACTTCCCAGGCATTTTGAATTGGGACACAAGTGTCCCCCAGAACAGTGAGGGCAGAGAGTGAGTGCTGAACTGCTCATCCTTGGTAGAGAACAGCCTCCCAGAGCTGCTTCCATGGCAACTGGGCTGGCCCTGAAGGAGTGGTTCTGGGTCCTTGTTGGAGGCCACTTAGGATGGCCCTGGCATGCTTGTGGCCCATCAGTCCCCTTCCCCTGCATGACAAAGACATGCTCAACTGACCAGTAGCCCCTCCCTTTCTTAGGTCTTAGAGGGTATAGCGAACCCAGGCAAGTAGTTGTTTGGGAAAATTAAATCTTTGCCTGGATTTCTCTTCAGCCAGCTTGAGCTCTCATATTTGGGGCCTGGACATGGCGGCGGGGGAGCTGACCCCAGCCTGTATTTGCAGGAGGAAGTGGAGGCAGAGGTGGCTGGGGAGGAGCGTGGGCGCATCCTGCTGTCCCTGTGCTACAGCTCCCAGCGGGGTGGCCTGCTGGTGGGCGTGCTGCGCTGTGCCCACCTGGCCCCCATGGATGCTAATGGCTACTCGGATCCTTTCGTCCGCCTGTGAGTTCAAAAGGGCGGACAGGCGGGCAGGAAGGGCAAGGTGGCAGATCCTCACCTCTCCAGGGCCATCCTTCATCCACTCATTTCCTCCACCAGTTTCCTGCATCCAAACTCAGGAAAGAAATCTAAATACAAGACCAGTGTTCGGAGGAAGACCTTGAACCCTGAGTTCAATGAGGTGAGCCAAGCATGGCCCTGGCCGGGGTCTGTTTTGGAAGTTTTGAGAAACCAGCCTCCTCCTTCCTGCCCTCTCCTGCAGGAATTCTTCTATGCAGGAACTCGTGAGGAGCTGGCCGAGAAGGTGCTACTGGTATCTGTGTGGGACTATGACCTGGGGACAGCTGATGACTTCATCGGTGAGCTGGAACACAAGGTGCTTGGGGAAGACCTCTGGGCCTCTTTGGCTCCTGACCTGTCCCTCCTGCAGGTGGGGTACAGCTGAGCAGCCAGGCCAGTGGAGAGCGCCTGCGCCATTGGCGAGAGTGCCTGGGCCGCAGTGATCACCGGCTGGAGCTGTGGCACCCGCTGGACGGTGTGGCCTCCCAGCTTGGCGACTATCCACAGGGCCCGGCTTGCAGCCTCCCCTCATAGCAGCGAGGATGATCCTGCAGCTGGCAGGAGCACCTGGGCTGCCCCAGCTGTTATGCTCATCTTTTATCTTTCCTGTCCCCAAGTTTTGCCTTCACCTGCTCCAACTCATGAAGCCAAAATAAATATCTCCTTCTGGCCAGACCCCAGCCTGTCCTTTCTCTGGCTGCCACTTCACAGGGCAGACCTGCCTGTTGTCTCCCATCCTGCAGAGACCTGTCCTGGGCCAGACCCAGCCCACCCAGCTTCCACGCCACCCTGGTTCCTACATAAAAGGAGGGGGAACATGATCACATCTGGTGACAGGCCCCCATAAAGAGTGGAGGGGGGTAGCTGGGTGAAGGGCGAAGTCACTGACAAGTTACAACAAGAGAGTGAGGGGTACTTGCTTTAATGCCAACATCCCAGACAGAGGGATGCGAGACAGCAGGCCAGGGCACCGAGCTCAGGAAGCAGCCTGCCGGGCCTGGTGCTGCTGGGCAAAGCGCTGCATCCGATCTTCGAGCTCTGGCCGAAAGTGGCGGATCAGACCCTGGGAGAGGGATAGAGGGAGGCAGTGTAAAGCAGAGACCAGCAATCCCCATACCCTGGGCTCCTAGCACATTCACCTAGTGCCACCTGCACTAGATGCACCTGCACCCTAGTGCCACCAGCAGGGCAGTGAGTACCTGCACGGGCCAGGCAGCCCCATCGCCCAGAGCACAAATGGTATGACCCTCTATCTGCTTGCTGATCTCCCACAAGGAGTCGATCTCAGCTGGCCGCGCATCCCCCTTCACGAAGCGGGCCATCACCTTGTTCATCCAGTCCACACCTGCAACCACAGAAGCAAGAAAGGACTGCTCGTCTCCCATAGTCAGGATGGGGGAGGCAAGCCACAAGAATGGCGGGAGACCACTTGAAGCCATGGCAAGCAGACCCCAGCTTGTGTGAGACACTCACCCTCGCGGCAGGGGGTACACTGGCCACAGCTCTCGTGCTTGTAGAACTCAATGAGACGGGCGATGGCTTTCACAATGTCGGTCTGGGAGACAGAAGCAGTAAGCAGGAGCCCAAGGCCAGATAGGGGCCTGGCTCTCGGCTCTTGCCCCCAGCAGCAGCCTGCCTGCCCAGGTTCAAGTTCTGGCCTCTTCTATCCTCCCGGGGCCCCAGCACTGCCTGGACTCCAGGGCAATCAGCAGAGCACCTTGTGCTCATCCTCTCCCACCCCATGGGTGTGTCAGACTGCGGGAACTGGGACCCAAGAGCCCACCAAAGGGTTTTCAGAGAGCCCCAGGGAGGGACAGCAAACAGGCTGGCATGAGGACTGGGTGAGGCATGAGGCCAGCCCTTACCGAGCGGTCCATGACGATCACTGCGGCCGTGCCCAGCCCCGTTTGTGCCTGCACGAGTGCATCAAAGTCCATCAGCACCGTCTCACACACGGACTTGGGGATTACTGGAGTGGACGAGCCGCCAGGGATCACAGCAAGGAGGTTGTCCCAGCCACCTGTGACACCCCCTGGGGCCGCAAGTCAGTCCCCAAAAAGACAGTCAAGATTGCGGCCATCATACCTGCCTAGTCCTGAGCTGGGACCTTTGTCAGCCCCCAGGCCCAGCCCAACTCCCAAGCCCCTCTCACCCTGGCTCCCACCCTCCCATGCCCTGCCCCCAGCCGGCCCCCGGCCTCACCAGCATGCTTCTCAATCAGCTCCTTCAGGGGCACAGACATTTCTTCTTCCACCGTGCAAGGGTGGTTGACGTGACCAGAGATGTTGAATAGTTTGGTACCCGAGTTGCGTTCTCGGCCGAAGCTGGCAAACCAGGCACCCCCGCGACGGCAGATGGTGGGGGACACAGCCACCGTCTCCACGTTGGCCACAGTAGTGGGGCAGCCAAACACTCCTTCAGGGAAATGAGAAGGGATCTGTGGCCACTGGGGAATGGGGCAGGTTCCCTGGCGGTGGGTCTGTTTCAGTTTGGTTCCTGTGGCAGAGGGCCTCCGCCCTTATCATTCTTCCTCCAGCTGAACCCCGAACTCCAAGAAGAGCTGTATCACCTGCTCACCATCACACCCCTGGCGCCTGGATCGGGGAGGCAGAGCACAAAGCCTGGGGGGTCCTGGATGTCTGATGTGGGTCTGAGGTACTGTGGGTGGCACTGGCCAGGGCTGCATGTGATCACCACTCCCATCTCTTGACTGACCTCAGCCCAGGAGGCACTGAGAAAGAGCATGAGACTATCCAGGGGGAACTGGCCAGGGTTCCACAGGACACAGTGAGACAAGGCCCAGGTAGGTCAGGCAGAGTCTCACCCACATCGGCGGGGAAGGGCGGCTTCAGGCGCGGTTTTCCCTGCTTGCCCTCAATGGACTCGATGAGTGCTGTCTCCTCTCCACAGATGTAGGCCCCAGCCCCACGCACCACGAACACGTCAAAATCATAGCCAGAGCCACAAGCATTCTTGCCAATCAGACCTGCCTCGTAGGCCTCTCGGATGGCCACCTAGGGGACAACGGTGTGAGTTCCCCAGCCCACCCTTGCCCCTGAAGTCAGCCTATGATTTCAGAGTCATGTAAAGGGTTCCCAAGTTAAGGGTCTGGAGCATAAGGAAGAGCCCAGAGAAGGGGGCTTTGGGGGCCCAATCCTGTTCAGGATGTATGCAGGAGTGGTCACCACGCTCCCAGCTAGACCCGACAGACCAGCGCAAACATCTAAGCACAGATGTACTGGGAAGGGGCACGTAAGCATCCACTGGACACCTTCTGCCTGTCTATTCCCGCCCCATCTACCTGCAGATTGGAAGCCTCATTGTAGAACTCTCCACGGATGTAGATGTAGGCAGCACGGGCACCCATGGCCCGGCCCCCCACCAGGCAGCCTTCCACCAGCTTGTGAGGATCGTGGCGCATGATCTCCCGGTCCTTGCAGGTGCCTGGCTCCCCCTCATCTGCATTCACCACCAGATACTTGGGCCTGTGGGGGCCCACCGGGCAGACAAACCAGTTTCACCAAGACTGAGCCTTCAACCTCAAGATATCCCTGCTCCACCTCAGGAAGCCTCAAGGCTATTCCACCCAACAGCCACTCCTCTTTGCCCTCCCAGCATGTCCCCAGGGCCTCTGCTAGCTTACCACCAAAGCCAGGAAACTCACTGCCTAGCTCATCTTCAGAGAGTGCAAATGTCTCTGTGCTTTCTCTTGACAGCCAATTCTACTCTTAGTTAGAAAGAGCCTGCCTCAACCTCTATCACATCTCTAGGGTCAAAAGAAAGGTAAAGAAGCTGACTTTTATTATTTTCTGTGTGCCAACCAAAGTACTGGTCAGAAGCTGAATAAATATTATTTCTTTAATTCCGGCATGGTATCATTATTATATCTGCACACAAAAAAGAAACTTAAATCCAGGCATAGTGTCACATGACTGTAATCCTGGTACTTAGGAGGAAAAAGCAGGAGAATGGCTGTGAATTCAAGACGAGCCTGAGCTAATAGTGAGTTTAAGATCAGTCAAAACTAGTGAGACCCCAGTCTCCCCCCACCAAAAAAAAAAGCTAAGGTTCAAAAAGGCCAGGAGATTTTCCAAAGCTCAGCAATTACTAGGAGATAAACTTGGGATCTGAACAACTAAGCCTCCCTGAATCAAAATCTTGTATTAGATTGATTCTGCTATATTTCCAGCCTTCCCTGAGGAAGTGCTAAGAGAACTACCCCACCCACTTATGGCCCAAGGACATTTTCCCACCCCATTTATGCTGTACTTTCTAAGGAAATAGCCCCGAGATCCAGGCAAGCTTTGGCCATTCCCAAGGTCTCTACTGCAACCATATCCCAGTCTCTCCCCACAAACCTGCCATCTGAGGGCTTATTCATGAAGCTCCACTTAAGGCCAGTGGGGAAGCCAGCGCCTCCACGACCCCGCAAGCCTGATGTCTTGATCTCACCCAGGATCCAGTCGGGCCCCTTCAGGAGAATTTCCTTTGTCTTGTACCAGTCACCTCGACTCTGGGCGCCTTTCAGCCTGCATAGAATGGGGAAGGTAATGACAGGGAGAACCTCTATGGGGGACCTAGCAGGGCCGAGGGCAATCTCACCTCCAGTCATGGCGGCCATACAGATTGGTGAAGATGCGGTCCTCATCCTTCAGAGAGCCAAATGAGGTTTTCTTAGCTGCTGTCTGGGGAGACAAAAGAGATTTAGGAAGCCAGCAGAGCTCTGTGGTCTTGAGGGTTGGGCCAGAAGCTATAGATTCTTGAGTCCTCCTACTTAGAAGGGGGTAGGCAGGAGAAAAGGCAGAGGCCTAAGCCTCAAAACTCTCTGGGGCTGGGAATGGTGGCACATCCCTATAATCCAGCACTCCAGGATGAGGCAGGAGGATCACTGCCAGTTCAAGGCCAGGCTGGACTACATAGTGAGTTTAAGACCACCCTAAACTACATAGCAAGACCCTATTTTCAAAAAACAACAAAAACAAAACAACAACAAAAAACCTCTTTGAAGCATCATAGTTACTACCACCACTTAAACACTTCCTGTTCAGTGGGTAATGGGCTAAACATTTTATAATCAAAATCTCAATTCATCCTCATAACCCTGAGACAGGAATGACTTTCCATCACTTTAAAGGGGAGGAAACTGATGCTCCGAGTAAAAGGAACTTATGGAAGTCACACAGCCAAAGGTGCAGATGGAATTTGAGTTCAGGTCTGTCTCTGGCCAAAACCCACACTTGAAACATGCCATCATAATACTGTCTCCCCAAGACCAGCATGATGGCATGTACATTTGCCTCCTGCACCAAAACTTCGGTTAGGCAGAGGCTTTACCTTACTAACTACTAAAAAGACAAAATGTGTTTACTGATGGAAAACAGGAAGGAAAGAAGGAAGGAGGGAAGAAGGAGGAAGAAAAGAGAAAAGGAAAGAAAAAGAAAAGGAAGGGGCTCACTGGGCTGGCAAACAAACGGGATGGAGGGCATCTACTTGGGATAAAATCGTCAGCTGGGGACTGGAATTGCACATACGCTAGCAAAAAACAACCAGGCTGAGGCTGAGGGCTAAGAGGACCTGACTCCAGACACCCACCCCTGTAAAAGCGCTTCTCGACCACTATAGGGAGCAAAGCACTGGTAGGGAACTCAGGAAGAGAGCATCTTTCTCCAAAGCTGTTTTATGCATGTACAAAAATGGGCCAACGATCCCGTCACACCCTAAAGCCTGCAAGGAATGAGAAGTTAGAACGCTTCACAACCTGCAAGACTTCCCGCTAGGGAGAGAGGCTGTTAAAAGTTAGCCAGGTATCCAGACCGGGGACAGTCGGGCTCCCGTTGGGACCGTTCCCCTTCTACAAGCAGGCCACAGCGGCAGCGTTCCTGCCGGGGACGGGGAGAAGGGAAGGCTCTGTAGAAGGCACTACAGACCGGAGGGACCGCGAGCGAGGAGGCGCGATGGCGAGGCCAGCCCGCAAACACCCACGGCCCGAGCCAGGCCTGGCCTCACCGTATCGCCGCTGAAACGCACAGATGCTCGCGCGGGGAGCGCCCCGCCGAGCAGCCGCCGTGCCGCCAGCATCCCGGTGGCCAAACCGGTCACCTCCGGCTGTCACCTTCACAGCACGGAGCCGCCGGACCGGCGCGACAGAGACACTAGGCGGCGCACAGGAAGAGCGTCATCATGCGCCTCCGAGCCGGCGGCCCCCCCAGGCCTCCCCCGCCTAGCCCTTCCTTCGGTCCCGTCCACCAGGGCAGGGCAGAGGAGGTAGAACCGGAAGTAGCCTGGCTGGCTCTGGGGCTTCTGGGAGACGTAGTCCCGCCGGCCAGGAGTGGGCTGTGTCTGCGCTGGTTTACTACTAGGTCCGCCCGCTGGGCTTTCTCCTGTGGGCTCGACTTTTCAAAATCTCTAGTTAAAAATACTTAGCACTTTCCTTTTTGCTGCATCCTGGTGTGTTCCACTTCTTTCAAGTTTTCTATTTAGTGTGCACCTGCTATATATGCACGCGCGTATAGGAAGAAGAGCCGGGAAACAGGCACTTGTCACGTGGACGCCCTACCAGACAGCGTCCCGGGCATCCAGGTGTCCAGGGAAAGAGTGCTTACTCATTAGTCGCGCAGAGAGCGGGGACAACTTGAAGGCAGGCAGGGGTTCTTCCTGGAAGTTCTCCCCAGAAGGGTGCATCTGGAGTCCTCGTTGGGGTGAAACACACAGACGATGAGGTAGGAGAGAAGAAATAGGTAGAAAGGAGACAGGGAAAATTATAACTGAAATATGCACTATTAGAAAGGCTACAACTTATGAGACCCAGTCGAAGTTACCCAAGGCGAACCAGACAGACATCTCTTGGTTAATTTAGGCGCCTTTCCTTCCAGACTCATCACACCGCAAATTCCTCAAGAATGCTGTAAGTCCATAAATTGGCTTTTTTTTTTTTAAAAAAAAGTAAGAGCAGGAACTTAGTAAAGCAAAGGTTCAGAGAACTCAACGCTTAAAACTATCCATCTAAAAAAAACAAAAACAAGAAAAAAAAAAAACCTCGGCTCACATCTGTAAAATGGGCAGTACCCTTATGGGGGGGGCGATCTTATCCTGGGATTGCCACCCCCTTAAGAGAAACATACATGTTCCCAGTTTCAGGAAGTTATGCACCTCTCTCTTGAGCGGCCACACTCTTTTAAAACAAAAAGTTAATTACATTTATGGGTACACTTTAGGTATACATAAGGATCACATTCATCATAGAGAATCTGTACCCGTACATAACACAACTTGATTCTTTTTTTCCTCATTTCTCCTTTCAACCCCCCTTCCCCTCCTTATTTACAAAGGTTTTGTTTCCATTTTTCCTTTTTTCCTTATCAATTTCTTCTTTTCTCTTCCTTTCTTTCCTCCTCCTCACCCCTAATTCCCCTTCCCATTTGAACATTTTCTTCCTATTTCACAGTATGTATTATATATTTTGGTCCTTATTTACACTTTCAGTCTCTCACACTAGAGAAACAATTCAGTGTTTACATATGTGTGTCTGGTTTATTTCACTTAAGGGTATGGTCTCAAGGTGCGTCTACTTAGCTGGAAATGTCTCAAGCTTCTCCTTCTTTATGGCAAAGTACTACTCCATTGTATAAAAAAAAATCCTTCATCTTTAGCCATTCACCAGTTGATGGGCATTTGGGCTGTTTCCAAGATTCAGCTATTACAAACTGTGCTGCTATAAACACAGGAATGCATGTATCATTGTGGTATAATGCTTTTGATTCTTTCAGGAAGATACCAAGAAGAGGAATAGCTGGGTTGAATGGAGCATCTTGTCCTAGTTTTTTGAGGAATCTCCACACTGATTTCCGCAGTAGTTGCACTGGTCTACACTCCCACTAGCAGTGGAGAAGGGTTTCTTTTTCCCCACAGCCCCACCAGCATCTGTTTATTAGTTAATTTCTTGATAATAGCCATTCTTTCTAGAATGAAATAGAATCTCAGTGTTGTTTTAATTTGCACCTCTCAAATGATCTATGATGTTGAACGTTTTTCATATATTTATTTGCAGTTTCTACTTCTTCATCTGAAAAGTGTGTATTCATCTCAGATGCCCATTTTTGGACTGGGTCTTTAAATTGGGGGGGCCTGATTTTTTTGAGTTCTTTATATGTTCTCCATAGTAATCCTTTGTCTGAGGAACAGCTGGCAAACTTTTTTCCAACACTATGGGTTGTCTTCTTACTCTGTTGGTGATTTCTCTTGCTGTGCAAGAGCTTTTTAATAAGATGAGATCCTGGAAGTTAATTCTCTGTAATTATTTCCTGTGTGGTCAGGGCTTTGTTCATAAAGTCTTCACTTACACCAATATCTTCAAGAGTTCTACCTATTCTATCTTCCAGCAGATTTAGTGTTTCTGTTTTAATATTTAGATTTTTGATCCATTTCAATTTTAGTTTAGTGCATGGTGAAAGATATGGGTCCAATTTTAATCTTTGGCATATGTAAAGCCAGTTTTTCCAGCACCATTTATTAAAGAGGCTATCTTTCTTCCAGTGAAGGTGTTGGGCCCCTTTGTCAAAGATAATAAGGTGGCTAAATATGTCTGGAGTTGTTTCTGCATCTTCTAATCTGTTCCATTGATCCTTGGGTCTGGGGTATGTGTGTGTGCATGCGTGTGTGTGTGTGTGTGTGTGTGTGTGTGTGTGTGTGTGTGAGAATACCATGCTATTTTATCACAGTAGCTTTGTAGTATAATTTTAAGTCAGGGAATGTGATGGCACCTGCCTTGCCTTTGTTGTCCAGAACTGCCTTTGCTATTCTGTGTCTCTTTTGGCTCCAAATGAATGCTAGAATTGTCTTCTCTAATTCTGTGAGATATGTTGTTGGAATTTTGATCAGAAGTGTCAAATCTGTATAGCAATTTTGGAAGTATAACCATGTTCACTACATTGGTTCTTCTTACCCACAAACAGGGCTATCTTTCCATTTTCTGATATTCTTGTCAATCTTCTTTTTCAGAGTATTGTAGTTTTCAATGTAGAGGTCTTTTATATCCTTCATTAGATTGTTTCCTAGGTATTTCTTTTTTTTTTTTGGATGCTATTCTGAAAGGTGTTGTTTCACTAATTTCTCTCCCAGTGAGTTTGTTATTTGTGTACAGGAATGCTATTGATTTTTGAGTGTTGGCTTTGTATTGAGCTGCACTACTGAATTTGCCTATTAAATCTAGTAGCTTTTTATTGGGGTTTTTTGGGTCTTCTATGTAGAATATCATGTCATCTGCAAATAACGATAATTTAACTTCTTCCTTTCCTACTGTTAGTCTTTTTTTCTCTCTCTTGCCTAATTGATTAGGCTAAAGTTTCCAGAACTATGTTGAATAAGAGTGGAGACAGTGGATGTCCTGTCTTATTCCTGATTTTAGAGTGAAAGCTTTCAGTTTTTGTCCATTTTGTATGATGTTGGCTGTTGGTTTGTTATAGATGGCTTTTATCAGATTGAGGTAAAGACCATCTATTCCAATTTTCTGTACGGTTTTTTCATGAATGGGTGCTGGACTTTGTAAATGCTTTTTCTGCATCTATTAAGATGATCATATGACTTTTGTCATTGGCTCTGTTGATATGGTTTGTTATATTTATTGATTTGTGTATGTTGAACCATCCCTGCATCCCTGGAATGAACCCTACTTGGTCATAGTGTATAATCTTCTTGATGATTTGCTGCATTCTGTTTGCCAGTGTCTTATTGAGGATTTTTGCATCTGTGTTCATTAGGGAGATTGACCTGTAATTCTCTTTCTTAGTTGGGCCCTTTTCCAGTTTTGGTATCAGGGTAATCTTGCTTTCAGGAAAGAATTTGGGAAAATTCCCTTTCAGGTTTATTAAAATTTGAAAAGTAGTGGTGTTAGGTCTTCCCTAAATTTCTTGTAGAATTCAGCAGTGAATCCATGAGGGCTGGGCTTTACTTTGTTGGTAGGTTTTAATTACATCTTTGATTTTACTGATTGATATTGTCTTAGGATTTTTATATCTTCTTGATTCAGCTTTGGTAATTCATATGTATCTAGGAATCTGTTCATTTCTTCTTTTTTTTTCATCTTATTAGAATACAAGTTTTCAAAGTAGGTATAGATGATCTTCTGGATTTCTGCAGGGTCTGTTGTGATTTCACTCTTTTTATTTTTAACTATGGATTTGAATCTTTTTTATAAGATTGGATAAGAATTTGTCAATTTTATTTAATCTTTCAACGAACCAACTTTACAATTCATTGATTCTTTGTACTATTTTCTTAGTCTTGATTGCATTGATTTCTGCCCTGATCTTAATAATTTCCTCTCTGTTACAAGCTTTGGGCTTGACTTGCTCTTCTTTTTTCTACTTTGAGGTTCAACATTAGGTTGTTTATTTGAGCTTGCTCTTTTCCCTTTTTTTTTTTCTTTTTCCTGATGTGGGTATTCACCACTATAAATTTCTCTCTTAGGACTGCTTTCATTGTGCCCCACAAGTTCTGGTGTGTTGTACTCACATTACCATTAAGTTTTGAAACTGTCTAACTTCTTTAATTTCATCTGTGACCCACTGGTTGTTCGGGAGGGTGCTATTTAATTTCCATGTGTTTATGATGTTCTTGTGGTTTCTTTTGCCATTGATTTCCAATTTCATTTCACTATGGTCCAATAATATGCATGGGATCATTTCAATTCCTTTGCATTTACTTACACATGTTCTGTGAGCTAGTATGTAGTCTATTTTGGAGAACATCCCATGTACAGCTGAGAAGAATGTGTATTCTGATGTTGTGGAGTAGAACACTCTGTAAACATCTACTAAGTCCATTTGTTCAAAAGTTCGGTTCAGTTATTTTTTGTTTTTGTTTTTGTTTTTCTCCGGTACCGGGAACCGAACTCATGACCTTGCGCTTGCCAAGCAGGCGCTTTTGCCGCTGAGCTAAATCCCAGCCCCCTCAAAAGCTCGGTTCAGTTCTAATGGTTCATTGTTGATTTTTTGGTCTAGTTGATCAGTCCATTTGTGACAATGGAGTATTGAGTTCCACCATTACAACTATATTCATGCTTATTTGATTTTTCATGTCCATTAATATTTGTTATATAGTTGGGTGCATTGGTATTTGGTGCATATATATTTGTGATTGTTACCTCTTCCTCTTGGGTTGTTCCCTTTACAAAGATGTAATGACCTTTGTCTCTATTATCAGTCTTAGTTTGAAATCCACTTTGCAAATACAATAGCTACTGCTGCTTTTTTCTGGGTTTGTGTCACATGGAGTATTGTTTCCCATCCTTTGACATTCAGTCTATGAATTTATTTTTAAATTAAATGTGTTTCTCATATGCAGCATATTGTTGGCTCTTCCTTCTTGATTCTTCTGCTAGTCTGTGTCTTTTGATTGGTGAATGGAGACCATTAACACTGATGGCTATAACTGATATGTATTGACTTCTCCTTATCATGGTATTTTTTTGTCATTGGCTCCCTTTTTTCCCCTCTGTTTAATTGTTTGCCTTGCCTGGTGTATTCCTTCTGTTGGATTCATGAATTTGTAATCCTTATAATCTGTTTCTAGAATGTCCTTCAGAACATTTTTCCTCAGGTGTTCTTGGTCATGGAAGTATCTTATTTCTTCATCAAGTTTGAAAGATAGTTTTGTGGGGTACATCAATCTGGGTTGAAGGTTGTTTTCTTTTAGGGCTTGAAGTACTTCACTCCAAGCTCTTCATGACTTGAGGGTTTATGTTGAGAAGTGTTCTGTGATTCTGATGGACTTTCCTTTATAGGTGATGTATTTCATTTCCCTAACAGCTTTTAATATTTTATTCTTGTGTTGAATTTTTGGATTTTTTTTTTTTTTTTTTTTGTCTTTTTGAGACAGAGTTTTGCTATGCAGTTCAAGCTAGTCTTGAATTCACTTTGTAGCCCAGGCTGGCCTTGAACTCACAGCAATCCTCCTGCCTCAGCCTCCCAAGTGCTGGGATTATAGACATGCACCACCATGCCAGGCTTGAATTTCTGGAATCCTGACTATTATATGCCTTGCTGTAGGTTTTTTAAAATCATGGCTAATTGGAATTCTATATGCCTCACTTAAAGTATTTCAAATTCTTTTTCCCTTCCAGGGAAGTTTTCTATCATGGTCTCTGTGAGCAGGTTTTTTGTTGTTTGCATTATCTCCTGCTTGTTCATGGACTCCAATCAATCTTATGTTATTCTTCTTTGCTTCATCTAGCAGGTGCTGTGCTGATTTCTCTTGGTCCCTTGCTATTTTTAAGAAATCTTTCTTTTCATGATTGCTAACCACAATCTTGTCTTCTATATCTGAGATTCTGTTCTCACATTGGTTCATTTTGCTACATATACTTTCAGTGGAATTTTTAATCTCCTGGATATCTGTTTGAATCTGTTTTATGGATTCAATTTCTTTCGTGTGTTGGGCATTCATAGTTTCCATCATTTCCCTAAGTTTCTCTATTTTTTTTTTTAATCTATATCTGCTCTAGAGTAATGAAACATGTTTTTCATCATGGTCACCATCACCATAGTTATCTGAGAAACTATTTCTGATTTGATTTTTCCTAGAGCCTCTTTCATCTGCTTAGTTATTTCTGCTCTTATCACTTCAAAGAGTCCAGATGGGTGTCTTTCAGATTATTCCATCTCATTGCCCCCTGGGTTTGCCTTTGGTGAGCTAGATGTCTGGGGTTGCATGTTGTTTCAATGTCTTCTCATTTTTTTTCTTTTTAGTTTAATTGTTGGGTTGATACTTGTAAACTGCCTATGGTAGGTTGTTTTATTGCTAGTATTAGAACCCTTAGGAAATGACTACTTCTCAGAGATGTCTTCCAGGTGTAGTTGGCTTTTGGGTTTTGAGTCTGTTGTAATATCCTACCTCTTCAATTTATTTGGGATGCGAAGTTGTTGCCTGTTTGGCTCAGCCCCTGGTTCTTTGGTGCTGGCCTATAATATATTTTATGACCTGTAGGCAATCTTAGTCTTAGTATCCCAGGAAAAACATCTGGTTAGAGCAATTATGTCAGTTTGATTAAAGTGATACAATTAGCAATAAGAATAGCATCAAAGATAGCCTAGAAAATGACAAACTGAGGTAACTATTAATTTGCCACCTCTAACCATATGAACTAGATTTATAGTTCTATAACAAAATTGAATATCATCCAGAAAATTGTATGCAGTAAATAAGCCCTCAATATGGCAGTCTTACCCTCTGAGGAGAAAATTTAAAAGAGGATAGGGAGAAAAAATAGAATAATAGAAGAAAAAGAAGGGACAAGAAGCAAAGCTAGAGGACAAAGGAGGACCATGAAAATTTGGGGAAACTTGTGCAGAAGACAGGAGGGAAAGAGAGAAGGAAGAAATAATAACAAGAACAGAACAGCTACAACAACAAAAATAGAAACCATGTCCACATTTAGGTAAAACCAAGAACAAGCAATGAGGAAAAAAAGAGAAAGAAAATAAAAAATGTCCGCTTCAACGTGTGTCTCTGCTGCCACTGGTAGGTAATGTGGGCAGACAGTGTAGTGACCCGATCAATCAATTCCAGCAAACCAGCAGCAGCTCCATGGTGGGATATAGGATGATCCCAGCAAGCCTGCACCCTTATTTCCACTGAAGTTCAGTGTGGCCCCAGGCTGTGAGGCTGGAACCAGACCCACCCAATCTGCTGCAGTCCCCACACTAGATGCATTTTTAAACTTGGCTAGAAACCACTAGGTGGAGCTAGCAGCCCCTCCAAGTGCCAAGCTCAGTTGACCTGTCTCCACAATGGCCCCTGGCAATTGCCCTCTCTTGTAGGAGATCCTAACTGGACAACTCACCACCCATTACTGCTCCACTGCTCCACTTCACCGGTATGCTTCACCGTGGAGCCTCTGGGGTCACCAGCAGTCACCTTGCATCTACAGTTCCAAGCTGCCCCCTCTGATGCAGTGAGTCAGGGCTCAGGGAGAAAGTACCACCTGCCTCCTTCTTCACTGAAGTCTCTCTCTTCGCTCTCCCCATGGGTTTCAAGTCTCACTTCAGATATTTCCTGGGTCCCAAGGACCCACTTCTCTCTTTCTTTTCTTTCTCACATTGCTATATCCCAGTGTTTGGATACCACATCTCAGAGAGGGTCTTTCTCTGCTGCTCACCACTCTGCCCTCTTCCTGAAAGTTGGGGGCGGGGGTGGCACACACTTTCTGAGTCAATATTTTCAAATTTTGGCCTTATAAATCCCTGTATGCCTCTTAATTACCTGACTGGAGGGAATTTCTTTTTCCTTGAGGGAGTCAGTGAACCTGTAATGTATTCTACAGGTGAGGTGGGTTCCTTATCTTAGTGGGAAACTCCTTGGACCTTGTCTGGTGACAGTGACATGGTGGGTGGGTGGCACATCCCCTTGCCAGTGCTACTAAGCCCTCCAAACCGTGACCAGGAGGGTCCAGCACGTGGTGCTCCTGCTCAGAATACTACAGTGGCCCCTACTTCCTTTGGAATGAGGGCCTGGCTTGGTATACCACTCTTTTCTCTGCCAGGGCCATCATACCTAGGTCACTGCTTTGGCTTCCCAAGACCCCCTTCCTGGCTTTATAAGGCATTTGGTGTGTTTGTGTAGCTGTCCTTTGCTTGAGAGCCTAATCTTGTCTCAGTTAGTCCCCTGGAGCTCTGTGGCCCTGGGACCTCACTGTGGCTCCAGTGTAAGAGTGCCCTTTTCAGGGACTGGGGATTTAGCTCAGCGGCAAAGCACCTGCCTGCCAAGTGCAAGGTCGTGAGTTCGGTTCCCGGTACCAGAGAAAAACCAAAAAAAAAAAGACTGCCCTTTTCATCATCTCTCTCCAGCTCAGACTTGTGGGCCTCCCAGGAAGGAACTGTGCCTTCTGTTCTCTTAGGCTGTAATCATCTTTTCTTCTGTCTCTAGAAATGTTGCTATTTACACCTCACATTTGCACTTGTTTTCATGTATAAGAAGGCACAGCAGCCCTGGAAGCTGTTAACTCCATTTTATAAGTGAAAAGAGAAACAAGGCTCAGAAGGACTTCCTCTCTTGTCCATGCCAGGTCGGTGCTGGGTGATACAGCTGCATTCTAGTCCAGGCTTTCATTCCTTCCCAGAGTGTGCTGCACAGTGCAAACCCATAGTACAACTGACATGCTCTGACATGGCAGCGATGCTCCTAAGAGAGGCACCAAGAACAGCCCCACCCTGTCTAAAGTTTCACAGATGGGCAGGGCAGTACCAGCCCCAGGCCCCTTCTCCTGAGCAGAGAAAGAGATTGCCTAGGCTGAGCTGGGGATTACACAGCTAATCCAGGGCTCAGACCTGAGTCCATGGATCCCTCCTTTTGGGGCAGAAGGAGGTGGGTGCAAGATGGAGCCAGAGGGCAGATTCCTTGCTGTTCTCTCTCTTTAACTGGGTCAAGAGTAACACAAGCTACAGGCAGAAGCAGCCTGGGATGATGGGAACAGAAGATGCTGGGCGTGGGAGTGATGGGAAATGGAGAAAAAGGGGCAGGGTCCCCCTGTTCATCCAGTGCCAGGCTCAGTGCCAAGCACTTGCTAAGGGTTATCCCCTTAATCCTCCCACAATCCGCGGCATGGGAATGATGAGTCCATTTTCAGAAGCAGACAGTGTATCTGTGGTGCCAGTTGGCCCTCCCAGAACAGCATGACTGCCGGAGATCAGCCTGAGGTCTCCTGATGATAAATCCCCCACTCGGTCCCCACTTAGCTAAGACACCTGCTCCCCAAGAAAAGCAAGAGGTTCCTCCAATGTCACTGCCTAGGCAGTCTCCTTGGCAGTGTCTGGGGCCCTGGCTCTCACCTCTTCTTAGCACCTGTGCCATCCTGTGTCTCTGTCTGCGCGTCTACCTCCTCCACCAGCCTCCAGGCCAGAAGTCGGGAAGCTTTAAGGATGCCTTCCAGCCACACATGCCCCAGATCCACGACACGCTGCCAATTCTACCTTCCAGGCTCCCTGTTCTCGCGTCCTCAGCCCTGCTTTTATGGCCGTGGTCCTGCATCTTTCTTCTGGACTTTGCAAAGCCTCCCTGGGGTTTGCCAGCCTCACCTCTTTACCCTTTCCCATTCTTTCTCTACAAAGTGGAACGGGAAGAAACGTTGTAAATTTCAGACCCATCTTGCCCCTCCCCTACCTAAGTATCTTCATACCTCCACATTAGCCTTGGGGTGAAATCTAAGGCCACTTGGCGTGTCGGCTGAAGCTGCAGTGCCCCAGCTCCCAATGCTCGGCCCACACAAGGTGAGTTCGCCGCCTTGGGCCCCTTCCCCCTGCTCCTCCTGAGGAGTCCTGTGAGTATCACCTTCCAGGGTGTTTCTTCAACCACTGCGACCAGTAGTCTTGAGTAACTCTTGTCACAGGCCCAGGGTGACTAAAGCGTGATCAGATCGTCTGTCTTCTCTGACCCCAGCACAAAGCCCAAGGGAGATGCTTCTTCAATACAGTAATTAAATTTCACATTCAGAAACTTAAAATGTTTTTCCTTCCCAGGAAGTTTAAGAACTACAGAAAAGCAAGAAGAAAGTAGTAACAAGTTTTTACCACCCTGACTTAACTCTCATTGTCAGGTTTACTTCTTTGCACCGTTTTCTGTGATTTTATTTTTAAATTTTATTTTACATTATTTTGTGGGAAAGAAGAAAAACAAAATTTCATAACAATATAATGGGAGAATAGCAAGAGTTAATACATGGTGTATTGTTATCTTTAAAGTAGTTACTCAGGGCTGGGGATATAGCTCAGCAGCATAAGTTCTTACCTGGCAAGCGTAAGGTCCTGAGTTCAATTCCCAGTACCAAAAAAATAAATAAATAAATAAAGTAATTACTCAAAGTACAAGATGTGGGAATAAAAAATTCTACAAACAATATTAGCACAAACTTTTCTTCTCAATGAACTATGAGAAACTGGTAGTATAACTATCTTTTTTTTTTTTCTTTTTCTTTTCCCTTCCTTTCTTTCCCTTTCTCTCATCCTAGTTCCTTTTTCTAGGTGATTTTAAAACATGGTGGCACACTCTTATAATCCTAGCACTTGGAAGGCTCAGGAAGGAGGACTGCCATGAGTTCAAGACCAATCTGAACTGCATAGAAAGACCCTTCTCAAAAACAAAACAAAACAAAAACCAAAAAGAAAAAAGGCTGAGTATAATTCCAGCACTCAGGAGGCTGAAGCAGGAGAATCACATGCTCAAGGCCAGCCTAGGTTACAGAGTGAAACCCTGTTTATACTATGGCAGTCAGGCTGGGGTTTGAATATCAGAATAAGCAGTTTGTGCCTGCAATGGCAAAATCTTTAAAGTTAGCCAGACACAAATAAACTATTTCCAAAAGGTAAGTTTTATTTTTAGTATTAACAGGTGAAAAACTAAAGTTCATCAAGGGTAAGTAACTTGCCCAAGCTGAAACTCAAAGTCACTTCTCATAAAGTTCCATGTCTGTCCCACAGCACCAATAACTATGGAGCAGAGAGTCAGAGAATGGAAGAATCTCATCAAAGCCTCGAAATTGTATGTGACAAAAAAGACACCCTCTAAAATAAAAAAGTCCAGATTAAGGGTCAGAACCAGGAGTGGCAGCAGGAACTGCAAAGAGATAAATATTATAAATAAGCAAATCTTTGCAAACTTGTGGGGTGAAAGGTAGGAAGATGGTGTGTACCTCAATAATGGCATTATAACAATGCAGTGGTCCCTCCCAACCTAAAAAACAAAACTCAAGAGAGCCTCATCTGGATCTTACATTTTGTCCATTCCTTTGTGCCAGTTTTGATTAGGAAGTTTTGTTTTGTTTTGGTACTGGGAATGGGACTCAAGACCTTGCACTTGCCAGGCAGGCGCTGTGCCACTGAGCATCTTCCCAGTCCTTTGATTAGAAAGTATTAAGGAACTCTTTTTGTTGGATTATTCCTTTTTCTAGTATAAAATATTTCTCTGCTTCATTTAGTGATTTTTGCTTTAATATTAATATTGTTGTACATGCTTTCTTATAATTAGGATTTGGGAATTTTTTTCCCATCTCTTTATTCTCAGTCTTTCTCTTGCTTTATAAGTGTCTCTTAAAAGCAACATCTAATTAAATTGTATTTTGTTTTATTGTAACCTCATCAGTGTCTGTCTTATAAAAAGAGTCTGAACTGCTTACATTTATTCTTACTGCCACTGGGACTTATATCTGCTGTATTACATTGTGTTTTCTATTAGCATTCTTTTCCTTTATTTCATTTTTCTTCTATTTTCTTGTCTTCTGTTGAATTGAGTTTTCTTTGTGCCAATCTCTTCTTTACTATTTATTTCTATATTTAGTGGTTACCCTTAAATTTTTAGGTCAGACCTAAATTTCTGGGCAAAAGCTAATTACTACCTCTGTCCTCCTGCTGAGTGCAAGACAATAACAAAACCGAAGAACAACTGTCTCTTGAGATCCCCTTGGATTGGTCCTAGGAACCCTCCCCCGTCAGGACTTCAATATCCACGCATGCTCAGGTCCCTCATATTAAATGGTGTAGTATTGGGTTAATTTTATCCCTTAGTTATTGCAAACTGATTGGGCCCATAATGTCCCAAAGGAGTGTACAGCAAAGGCTAAATAAAAGAGGCAAATGGAATAATTTCAGGGCTCCAGAGGATCAGAACCCTCTCACAAAATGTGAGATTCTCTCAGGGCTAAGACAAAGACCTTCTCTGGGTAGCCTGTATTTATTTAGTTATCAGAAGAAAGGAAGGGAATACTCAGGAAGGGCAGGAACCACTCAAGGACTTCTCCAAGTAAGGTATTAAATTAATCCACTCAGGAGTGAGATGCCTGAGGCTACAGTCTTTATCTAGTTGAGGTTGGATCCAGGTGTCCTTGGCTGTGACCTTGTCTTATCCTTTGAGGCTTTCTGGCTTCATCTGCCATTACAGGCCTCAGCAGGGACCAGTGATTCACAGAGGTTCACATACTATGAGCCCACTACCCATCTCCAGACAAGGAGCCTAGGCCTTGGACGGTTTCACAAGTAAACATGGAAAGCCAATTGGTTAATTTCAGTCTGCTCAGAGCTGCTTTATAGTGGTCTCCATCAGTGTAGTGTTGTGTATGAACAACCCATGTCCTCCTGATATTCTAAATTATCTCTGGATGACTTACAATACCTATTCCTAATACAGTGTAAATGCTATATACATCAGTTTTACTGTATTGTTTAGAAAATAATGACAAGAAAATGTTCTCCATAAAATTCTTATAGTTGTTCGGCACAGAGGCAGTTTTTTGTTTTTGTTTTTGGTACTGGGACTCAAACTTAGGACCTCGCGCTTGCCGGGCAAGTGCTATGAGGCAGTTTTTCTCCCCCACAAATATTTTCAATCCACCATTGGTTGAATCCCAGGGTTTAGAGCTCATGGGTATAGAGGCTGACTGTGTACAAGTATATTTCATTTTGTCTTATTGTAATCCAATCAGCATCCCTCTGCACAAGCTTCTTTCTTCACTTGTCCCTCTTGCTTCCAGATTCTACACTTCTGGTTTCTTTTGATGGCCAGCAGGGCATTTTGGATCCAGCTTCACTCTGAGGGTAGAAACCTGGCCTCAGCTACACAGACCCAGGGCCTGGCCCCAGCCCCATAGGTTTAGCTCAGCCTGCCGCTTGCTTCCTGGCCAACACCCAGGCATCACCCCCCCACCCCACCCAACTGTCTTCCTCCCATTTCCCTGCTTTGGAGAGAGTTTTATTTCCCATGGAGCTCCTTTTTTTTATCTCTTTGAGGCCAAGATTTCATCATTCAAGTGTTTTTCTTCTCTGATCTGGATGTGCTTGAGAAGGGTGGAGTGGAGTTCATTGTACTGTTGTCCAGAACTGGAAATCTCTCTAATGTGAACTTAAGAAGGTGAAGCCTCGAGGCACGGTGGTGCACGTCTGTAATCCCAGGACAGTGGGAGGCTGAGGCAGAAACATTAAAAGTTCAAGCCCAGTCTGGGCAATTTGGTAATTTAACGTGACTCTCAAAATTAAAAAAAATAAATAAGTTAAAGTCAATTGTTTTGTTCATGGCTGGTGGGGGGAGCACACGTGGGACAAGGTCACCTGTGGGACGAGGCACACAGCACAGGAATGATGCAGCTCGCCAAGGTCCCCTGCCTGCTGCAGGCTCTCAGCTCTCCGGTGTGAAGACAACTCCTGCCAGCACCTCAGCGTCCCTCTTTGGCTGAGGTCTCAGTTGGGCACAGGTCCAAGGTCCCTGCACCTTGGCCACCTGTTCTGTACCTCCCTGCAGCAGACCCTATTCCGACGCCAGCTGGTCAGGTCTGGGTATCTGCACAGCCCAGCCCCCTGTTTGTGTCTGGCATCCTGCCTACATCCTCTTTGTCTTTCAGCACAAAAGCTCGAGTCTGTTTTTGCCCAGCATGGCCCTTGATGACTATGTGGGATGACACACACCAAGAGGAGCTTATGCACCCTCTGACAAATTCCAAGCTGTTAGAAATATGAAACTTCCCCTTTCCTCACAGGTCCAGTTTTAAGAGATGCCAGGCCCTGTCTTATAAATCTACAAAAAGAAAAGAAAGAATCCCCTGAGTTTTCTGCTACATTTGACCTGTTCATCTTCTGTTACATTTTCTTCCTCTTCTGATCACTTTGCACTTTGCAAAGATAATTTCTTCCCATGATGCAAAACTCAAAGCCACCAAGGACACATAGAGGCCCCTTTGTTGCTGCGCTGGGTCAAGAGGCCCCCAGCCAGCAGTTCTGGCTTCTTCCTTCGACCATGCCTTTGCAGCACCATTGTAAATCCATGAGACAAGTAGGCCACTGGTTCCAATAGATGGTGCCTCTTTTTCATAACTTGCTGGCTGTTCTGCAATTTTCCCTTTGATTTCTTCTTTGATGGGAGTTCTTTCAAGAGTTGTTTTATAAATGTACAGGTGCTCGGGGGGGGGGGGTTTATTTCCTGGTTTTGTTACTTTGAGTTTTATTGCTTTATAATGTGCAATTGTTGTTTGTATTGTTTCTCTTTTGTATTGTAAAACTCTCTTTGAGGCATGGTCCGTGGTTATTATAGAGAATCTCCCTAGAACAACTGAAAGGACGGTGCCTTCTCTGTTTTTCTGTTGCAGTTGTGCTTTTGTTTTTATGTGCGGCTTTGGGGATGAAGCCACAGCCTCGCACATGCTAGGCAAGTGCTCTAGCACTGAGCCACATCCTTTAAAAAAAATTTTATTTTCTATCTTTTTTTTTTTTAAAAAAAGACAGGGTCTCATAGAGTTGCCCAGGATGAACTGTAACTCGCAATCCTACAGCCTCAGCTTCCCACGCAGCCAGGATTCCAGGTGTGTACCACTGGGCTCCGTCTGCTGCAGAGTTCGAACCCTGTGTTGAGAGCTGCCAGCATCCTTCTCTGCTCATTAGCTTTTGGTCCAAATCTGTAATTTGGTGATAAAGCCTCAAAACTGTAATTGCCCCACATGTCTCCTACATTCCTGAAGGTAGAAAGTGTGGTTTGGGTTTTCGTGGTCTCTGTGGCTTGCGGGGGTGGGGACAGTTCTGACAGATGGGTGGGGTCACCCACTCCACCACCCAAGTCCTTCCTCTTCCATCAGATATTGCAAATATTTCTTTTGAGTTGATTGTCTCTCTGATAATCTGATAAACAACAATGATCCCTGTACAGGAGAAATCTTAACGTGGTCGAATCAAGTTTATTTTGGGGGAAGGGCTTCAGAAATTCATCCTCAGCTGGGCTTGGTGGTACAGGCCTATAAGTGCAGCATTCTGGGAGGCTGAGGCAAGAGGATCACAAGTTCAAGCCCAGGCAATTTAGTGACTTATTGAGATTCTGTCTCAAAATAAGAAAAATGGGCTGGGAATGTAGCTCAGTGCAAGGGCCTTGAATACTGCAAAAAACAAAAATTCATCCCCAGTGTGAGGTCCCACAGATATTTTCTTTATTTACTGTTCTCTATTAGTATGTTATTTTTTTCTTTCCCAAGTAGGTGAACTCATCCAAGCCTTCTCACCCTTGACATTGTGGACCTTTAAAGCCAGATGGTTCTTTGTTGTGCATTGCAAAATCCTGAACAGCATCCTTAGGTGCCAGAAGAGCCCAGAAGCTGTGGCAACAAAAATATCTTTACACATTGCCAAATATACTCTGGGGGACAAAATTGCTCCCGAATGAAAACCACTGATCTATTTGGACTTTATTGTATATTGTGTAAGGTAAAGATCCAGTAACTTCTTCAAAGCAATGCAGTAAATTAGCTTTATGAATACTGTCTATTAAATAACTTTCCTTTTCCAACTTACAGTCACGAGCTGCACAATGCCATTTTAATCAACAACGAAAAGCACCTATGATGATGATCCTGTATGATTATATCACTTAGTGTTGTCATAGCCATGCTAGTTTGTGTGAAGCCATTGTATGATGTTTTTGTTTGCTTTTTTTTTTTTTCTTTGTTTGTTTGAGACAGGATCTCACTATGTAGTTCAGGCTGGTCTTAAACTCACTATGTAGCCCAGACTGGCCTTGAACTTGCTATGTACCTCCTGCCTCAGCCTCCCAAATGCTGGGATTATAGCTACCACTCCCAGCTCTACATTGCATGATGTTTGCAAGGATAAAATTCACCTGGGACTGCATTTCTCAGACTGTGTCTCCACGTTCAGTGACATATGACTATTTTGTTGATGCTGGTGCTATGGCATCCCAAGTCCTTGTATATGCGTGGAGAGACTGGCTGGCTCTCACAAACTCATTTCTTCTTCCTAGGCCCAGAGCTACACAGTTTCCCAGCCTCCTTGCCTCCAAATGGGACAGAATTAAATATGTCACTTCCAGACCTGGGCAGCTGGGAGCAAGGATGTCTTCACCTCTCTCTTCTTGCTCCCTCTTCATTACTGAACCCACCCCCAAGTCCAACACCTGAAAGGTATGAATCTCAGCTCAACTAGGCAGTTCTCATATAGACAATCAGATGACAGCTGCAGTGGGGTCACCTTGAGGGCTTCGTCCTTACCTGGCTGCCCCCAGCTTCGTATCTCTCTCTCTCTGTACCTTCCCTGTCCCTGTGGCATCATCAGGGTTGCAGGTAGTAATTTTGCACAGTAATGAGTGTCACAGAGAAACTGCCAACCAGCGTGATCTTTTCTAACTCAGCCTGGGAGGCCTCACAGCATCATTTCTGCTGCACTGGGCAGCCACAAAAGCCCACCCCTTCCACGGAAGTCACAGAACAATCAGAGGGCCAAAGTGTTTGTGGACATGTTTTTAAATCACCCCAAAGAAATCTGACACAATTCCAAATTCCTTATCCCTTGTGATCTGTTGGTTTTTCTGTCTGGAAGGTTGCAGAGTCTTCATTTAATTCCTCCGAGCTCTGAAATTTCATGATTTGCTGTCACATCACTCTTGTGTCCCCTTGTCAGTCACTGTCTTGGACCTTCCATTCTGAAAGCTCGTATTTTTCAGCACTGGGAAACTGTACTGCATTATTCGCCCCATTTCCTCCCTACTGTTTGATTTTCTGCTTTCTTTCTTCCCTCTTTCTGGGCCTCCTCCAACATATTTCTTTTTTTTTATCTTTCCAGGCTTTTATCTTTTGTTCTATTTATATATAATATTTTTTTCAACTTTATCTCCTGAGGTTTTTCATGCCTGGTATCATATTTTACTTTCCAAGAACTCCTTTTTCTCTGGATGTTCTTTTAAATAGCCTCCCTCTTTTATATTCTGGATGTAATATCTTTTTAAAATCTCCCTGAAGATAATGATTAAAGTTCACTTAAAGTTTTGCATGTGCATAGCCTGCCTGGGAAATGATGGGAAGTTCTGCATGGAAGAGAGGCTTATAAACTTCAAGCAGGTTTATATGTCTGGTTGTGTTTTGCTTGTTTAGTTGGCTCTTTGGTTGTTGTTTGCTTGGTACTGGGGATTGAAACCAGGACTTCTGCACTGAGCTATATCCCAGCCTTTTTTAGTTTTTAATTTGAGATAAGGTCTAACTAAGTCACTAAATTGCCCAGGTTAGGATTGAACGCGTGATCCTCCTGCCTGCCTCAGCCTCCAGCTGTGCTGGAATTACGGGATTGCATCACCACCCCAGCTTCAAGGCAGGTTTGCTGGGTCACTGAGTCAGTTTCACTTGTCACCAGAAAATCCAGGTAGGACCCTGACTACACATGATTGGAAGGTATGGCTCACAGGACGGGGCTGGAATCTCAGGCACGACACCCTGCCTGGATTCCTGATCCACAGATGTGCACAGACGAATGGTGTTTGAAGTCACCAAGTATTAAGCTGCAGAGGATACCTGGAAACCTACTGACCAGGCTGGGTGGGCATGGGAAGGGTGACTCAGAGACAGCCTGCTATTGACTGATTGTTAGGAGCCCTTTTGTGAAGCAGGGCCCTTGGGTCAGAATTCCCAGAGGATGGCCATGTGTTTATGTGCATGAACCATCCTCAAGCCCTCCCTCAAAGCTTTTCACTATCCTAACACCCATCTGACAGTCTCACCCCTTCCAAGGTCACTGTCCTCTGCCCAGGACTGTGGAAGCTGACCTTGGTTTTCTGTCTTACCCAGCAAGGTGGACAGTAAGGGAGGCCACTTGAAGTTCAGTCTTTGCAGAGCTTCCTTCTGCAGAGTCCCTCAGGGCTGCCTCCTCTGCTGGAGCCAGCCCGCTGTCCTGTGCAGAGCTCTGGGGCTTTTGTCCTCAGAGACCTGGCACTGGCACTTCCCTTGAGATTAGGTGTGGCGAGGTATGGCAGATGCAGGCATGCTGATCTGGATCGTGACATTTCCCAGGGCCTCAGTGAAGTAGAAATAAAGCAAGAACAAATAAATAGCAGAAAGCTGAGGCAAGAATCTGGAAACCAGAGAAAGGAAAACTATGTCAAAAGATCAGAAAAATCAACAGATAAAGGTTGCCCTGCCCTCCAAGATCTCCAGGCATGCACAAAAGCAATGGTATATGACACAGGCCTGTTTGCATTACGATTATGACTACCTCACAGCAGGCTTTGGACACCGCTACACTTCCTCTAACATCCTCTTATGGTAAAAAACTCCCCCTCCTCGTGGGTAGGCTGTCAGGTACCCTGTTAGGCCATGGCTCCTGTCAATCCCCAGCTATAGAGCCTCCCATAATTCCAGCATTTAAGAGACCCAGTACTTGGCCTTATAGGGCTGTGAGCTCGTCTCACTGGCCCACTCTCACTCTGCAGAGTGCGCCTTCGCTTCTTTTGTTTTTAATAAATCTGACTCCTGTTACTGCTTTCGAGTGTCTTGACCAGTTTTTCTTTTGGGATACCAACAGCCTGTAAACATCTCCCTGCAAGACCTTCCATCCAATAACATCAGGGCCAGCTCAGGCAGGTCTGCTGTCACCACCTGCACCCGAGGCAGGAGCGTGGCTCACCCCTACAGACTCTAGTAGAATATCACAGCCAGGATACAAATGCCTCCTCCTCCACCCTCGGTGAGAGTTCCTGGAAGATTTCAAGCTGTTACAATGAGTTCTCTTGGGCACTGAGGGAGGGAAGTTGATATCCATTTTTTTTTTCCAGTACCAGGAATTGAACTCACGACCTTGCGCTTGTCAGGCAGGCGCTGTGCCACTGAGCTAAATCCCCAGCCCTAGCGAAGTTGATATCCTGATGGGCTTCTGTATGTGGGGTCTTCCTGGGGCTGATAGCAGGCTTTAGTCTGGGCAAGGCTCCCGAGAAATGTCTTTGCCCTCCAGGATGCCCCAAAGGGACCTCCTATGGCCCCGTTCCTTCAGCATCCTCAGGAGCACTGGAGGCCGTCTCCTGCTGGGCCTTCCAGCACTGACCTGTCTCTCTCTTTTGCCTGGGTCTCCCATGCTACACAGCCCCAAACCGCCTACTAAGCTGGGTTGCTCTCCTTGCCCCACCACTGCATGGTGAGGGGAGGAGGCAGACAGCCACCCGGACTGGGTGGTTGTCCCGTTGGGATGGTTAATTTCACGTGTCAGCTTGGCTGGGCTGCAGGATGCCAGACAGGCTGGTTATGCATGATTTCTGGGTGCACCTATGAGGATGTCTTTGGAGAAGACTCACATTTGAATCTGAACCGAATAACACAGATGGCCTCGCCGGTGTGGATACACGTTACCCAATCCACTGAGAAGAAAAAAGTAGCACATCAGACTTGTCCTGTCCTTAGTCTTTTTGGTGCTCAGGTGGTCTTCAAACCAGACTAGGATCTGGCTCTAGAGTTTCTAACTACACCCCTGGCTTTCCTGGGTCTCCAGCTTACAGACAGAAGCTCTATAATGCCATAAGCCAATACCATATAATAAATCTCTAAATATCCATGTATGTGTATATTCAAGGAACTGAGAACATGCCACCCCAAATATGCCACTCTGACATGATGACTATTTTGAGTTCAAGATGCTTGAATACAGCAGGTGCGTAAGAACACTCTGGCCATCCTCGTCTTAAAAGCTGGAAATGCAATTCCCACATGAAAGATGCTGTCCCTGCACTAGTAGAAGCATCACTCTTGTTATCAAGGACAAGATACTGAGGTCAAGGGAAATCTGTACAAACCAACCTTGTTACACACTAACCTCATGTTGCTATGTCCACCCATGTTCCATCTCCACCCAGTTAACTGCCTTTGCCTAAGCTCCTTGGCCTTTATCTCATCTTTACAATTTGCTACTCTTTGTCCAACTCAGGACATGTGTGTCCAGCGTTAGGTGCCTCTCTAGGTCTTCATCTCCCTGGAGGCTCCTGTGCCATGCAAACTTTTGTTAAACAAATCTGAATGCTTTTTTCCTGTTGACCTGTCCTGTGATAACTTAGTTCTCAGCCTCAGCCAAAAAATGAAACAAAAAAACAGGAATACAGGGGTAAATTTTTGCCTCCTCTAGTTTCTGATAACAAGGAGGGGATTCCCTGGCTGGGACAGTGCTTGTTTCTGAGCCGCTGTAGTTGAGGGATCCTGATTTGTGACAAAAGCCAGCAGAAGATAGGGAGTCTCAGCACATCACACTGCCAGACCTCTGGCTCGATAGACTCAAAGATTGGTAAGAACATCTCCTTGTCTCTTTTCTTTCCCTCCCTCCCTTCCTTCCTTTCTTCTTTCCTTCCCTCCTTCCTTTTTTTTTTTTTTTCTTTTGCTTTAAATTTTTTGAGATAGGATCTCACTGTGTAGCCCAGAGTGGACTCAAACTCATGACCTTCCTTTCTCAGCCTACCAAATGTTGGGATTACAGGTAGACTACTGCTCCTGGCTTCTCTTTCCCTTTCTAAGTTCAAGTTGAATGTAGAAAACATTTGGGTGGATTAGATCTTTGGGATGGCAATCCTGCCAGATTCTATTATGAGAGCTCTTGTTCCTATTTGCTCTCTCTCCACACAGAGTCATTGTTTTCCTTTGCCTGTTTTTTGTGTCACTGACGAGGAGGAGGACAACCATAGGGCAGAGCCCAGGCATGGGCCCTACAAGCCCTCCTAACAGACTAGGGAAGTGACAGTTCTTGCCAGGACTCTGCCTGTATAGACAAACTTTGCTCTGGGTCCCCAGTAAAATTGCAACAGCAAACAGAAACACTGAAACGACACCCAGAATTAGGAGGCAGATTTATTTACTTCAACAGGTACTGACCGGGATCATTCTCAGAATATCAGACCCTGATCTCTGGCAGTCTAGGGCTTATATGCGATAAGCAAGCAGGAAATACAGAGGCAGAATGGTTTGTCAGTTGGGGATTGGTCTATACAATGTGCATCATAGTGACCAGCTATGCGTCACAGTGACCAGCCGTTTCTAAGAGACAGAAGCAACCAGAACTGGAACCGGAACTATTACCTGGGCAACTAAGAAACTGAATTATACTGGCTGGGAGTGCATTAGCATCTTTATCTTATTTTATACCTTGAAAGCTTAGCTTTATGACCCATGAGAATATTCCCTCTGGTCTCTGTCAGCCAGAGACATGCATGCAGGTGTTGGCTGGTGCCGTGTTGCCAGCAGAGCAGACCAGGAATCCAAGATGCAGAGATGAGCACCACTTTCTTGGTCAGACCACACCAGCTCTCTGGGGAGTTTATCTTAATAATCCCTGTCAAATGGGCCCTTTTGCATCACAATCTCCACTGTCTTGTTAACACTGATTCTAAGTCACCCTCCTCATGCCCAGCATTAGTGGGTCTGTGGTACGAGAATGCCACTTTCCAAACACAAGTCTCAGTGCCTATGACCATGAAGGTCTTTGGATTCTTGGGCTACCTTTGAGAGTGATCTCTTTGGATCACAAAGGCTGTATCATCTGCACCCACTTCAGGGATACCCTTTCTGTCTATGGTAAAGATGTATTCTAAGCTTGAAGATTTACTGCCTAATCTTCCTATGAAAAGGCTTGTGATTGTGTTGGCTTTGGAATAAATAAACCCTTGAAGATCCCAGTAGGCAATGGCCAGACAATGGGTCCTTTGAACTAGGACAACTGCTACATCTAAAAAAAATTTTTTGAAGAGACCTCGTGTTAAACAAACTAAGAAAAAATTGAAAAGAAGACACAGGGTTGGGGATGTAGCTCAGAGGTAAAGCACTTGCTTAACACACAAAAGGCTTTGGGCTCCACACCCAGTACTGCAAAAAGAAGGAAGAAAGCAAGAGAGAGGGAGAAACAAAAGACTGTTCTGGATCATCTTAGAGAAAATCAAGCTGGGTGTGGTGGTGCACACTTGTAATCCCAGCACTCTGGAGGGCTGAAGCGGGAGGATTGGAGGTTTGAGCCCAGCCTGGGTAACAGCAACTTAGTGAGACCCTGTCTCAAAATAAAAAATAGAAAAAGGGGCTGGGGATGTAACTCAGTGCAAGAACCCTGGGTTCAATCCCTAGTACCACACACACACACACACACACAAATCCCCAAAAGTCAGTTAAATTCACACCTGCTACACACTGTCCTTTGTCACCCACCTATTCTCTCCTTTATCCCATCTCCTGGCCCCTGACCCTCTGGAAGATCTGTTGGATCTCTGGGTCCTTTCTAAAACTCTCTTCTCCAAATCTTGTCCCATCTCCCCAGCCAATTCCTTTTACTCCTAAAACTCCTCCAGCTCCTCCAGAAACCTCTTTAAACACCGAGCTGCTTTCATTTCCTTTTTCTGCAGGATTTACAGCAAGTGCTCTGGCCTGCGCTATAGGCTGCAATATACAGAGCACTTAGTCAGGAAAGAAACTTGGCAGAGGCTCCCACTGCTGCACCCAACAGCCTCCCTACTCCTGGGCTCTGTGATCGGATGGTCCAGACCTGCTGTATCAAGGCCCCTTGTGAATTTAACCTGGGCCCCACTACAAGGAGTTTGAGTCCACTGGACAGGAGCAGAGTTTTGCTTTTTGTGGGGTTGATGGCTGATGGAGATGGGATCCAGGGTCTCACATGTGCTAGGCAAGTACTGTACCACTGAGATATATCCCCAGCCCAGTAGCAGAGCTTTAAAATCACAAAGGCCTTTGCTCCAACTTGTGGAAGATCTTAATACATTTAGAGAGGAGTTGGCAAGGCCATTCATAGCCCCCCTTGCAGGAATCCCCACTGACCAGTGTGGCTGTTCTTCCATGCATGACTACACTACAGGTACCAAACAGGGCAAGTGGCCTTGGGTGAAAATGCCCCCACAGAGGGAACAGGTGGCCAGCAATTTTCCTAGGCCCTCTCTCTCAGTCTCTTTTGGGTTGCTATAACAAAATATCCAAGGCTGGATGTATTAGTCTGTTTGTTGTCACTGTAACAAAATACCTGAGGCAAACTAATCTTATGAAATTATGCAGCTTATTTAGCTCACATTTTGAGATTCAACATGCAAACACATGGCTGTGATTATTTTTGGTCAGATCCGGCCTTTTTCCCTAGAGCAGCATAGATTCTGACACAAAGCCTTAGACCCCCTGGACCCAAATATAGCCATCATTTTCTGTCTTCTTAGAATCTGGCCTATAAGAGTCCTTTTTCAAACCCAATCAGATTTCTTTCTTAATAGCTCAGACACCTCTGACCTCCCCCACAGGACCCAGCTTAATTCTTGCCCTGACTTCTGAACCCAGTCCAGATCAAAAATGCTGTCAACTCGGAGAACTGCACTCATGTGGGGAAGCTTGTTTGGTGAAGACTGAGGGTTCATCAGGGGGCTTGGATGTCATGGTGCTGGGGAGAAGCCTCTTTTGGACTCATTTCTGACACCAGATCTGTTAAAAGATGCACTTGAGTATCTTCACATTTTAGAGTTGGAGCATTCAGTGATTCATGAGTAGGAGCAGCATCAAGTCAGAAGTGGCCCATGCTCCACAGGGAGGGCAGAGGGGACACATCTCTAAAATGTTCTCAGAAGCAAGACAAAGAAAATGATGTTGACTGGTCAGAGTGGAAAGCCCCTAGTTGGGGGTCGGTTTCTGATTGGAAGATTCTAGTCTCATTTAACTGTTTCCATTGGGCATGGAAGGAATTTGTTATGTAGGAATATAAAGTGCTAGAGCCATCCCAGATGAATGGCTTCCCAGTTAGGATGTTTTTAACACTTCTCTGATGCTATGTCAGCTCTCTTCCAAGATCGTAAGACATAGGACTACTCTGCAAGATGACAGAGCACCTATGAACAAGCCCCATTAGCCACCCCTCCCTCATCTTGCCTCACTGTAACACTTAAAATTGCTACTGTATTGCTCTTCTTTCCTGGGGCAGAACCCCCTCCATTCCACATGGCTGCCTTGCAGCTATAGTTATAGGTTCAAAGCCACAGAGTACCTCTGAGGACCTCTTCGATATACCTATGAACAATACAGACTTACTTCTAAATTGTAACAGTTCTTGAATGTGAACTTGCCCAGAGACATAATCTGACTTTGTATACTTTCCCCCCATGAAACATTGGAGGCATATTCTCTGCCCAGTCTAAAACCATCCCAAGCTGCATAACTCACAGCATTTACTAGAGCTGGCATGCTGAAAAAAGGAATTGCGACTATTTACACTGATTCTCTTCAAGCTTTTGGAGTCTGCCATGGTGTTGGCACTATATGGAAGTCCCATAGATTCTTAACCTCTTGCTGGCCTTCCTGTTGCCAATGGACACGTAATTGCTTCCCTTTTTTAACTGCTATGGTACGAGTGTATCTCCCAAATGCATGTGCTTGAAACTTAATGTAACAATGTCACCATTTCCACCCAGTTTACAAAACTGCCTTTATCTCTGACCCATATTCTTGATTATCAGATAAATGCCCCACGGTCTGAAAAAGAGATACAAAGAAGTGCCATACAATTGTCAAATGGATTATATGTTGTATCAAAGGGACCACTTGTGGCCCCTTTTTTAGGACCTTCGGCTTGCACTTACCTGTCATCAGACGGGGCCTATGGGCAGATGGAAGGTAGTTAAAGACCTAAAAGTGGCCAGGCGAGATGGTGTACACCTGTAATCCCAATATTCTCAGAGGCTGAAGCAGGAAGAGCTCAAGTTCCAGTCCAGCCTGGGCAATTTAATGGGACCTTCTCTAAAAAATAAAAAATAAAAAAGCTGGGCATGTAGCTTAGTGGATAGGTCCTGGGTTTCCTCCCCAGTACTACACATACATGCAGTGAATCTGTCAGGGCCCAGGCTTTTCTTTGCTGGTAGGTTTTTTAATTACATCTTCAATTTCACTGATTGATATTGACTTACTTAGGATTTTTATATCTTTTTGATTCAGCTTTGGTAATTTATAGGTATCTAGTAATCTGTCCATTTCTTCTGCATTTTCCATCTAATACAAGTTTTCAAAGTAGGTATAGATGATCTTCTGGATTTCTGCAGAGTCCATTTTAATTGCACCCTTTTCATTCCTAATGGCATGGATTTGAGTCTTTCCTTTTATTGATAAGGTTGGATAAGGGTTTATCAACTTTATTTAATCTTTCAAAGAACCAACTTTTTGATTCATTGATTCTTTGTATTATTTTTAGTGTCCAATGCATTAATTTCTACTCTGATCTTTATAATTTCTTCCCTCATATGAGCTTTTTGGTTTAGCCTGCTCTTCTTTTTCTGGAAGTTTGAGGCACATCATTAAGTTGTTTATTTGAGCTCGCTCTGTTTTCCTGATATTGGCATTCACTGCTATAAATTTCTGTTTTAGGACTGCTTCCATTGTGTCCCATAAGTTCCGGTATGTTGTACTGTCATTATCATTTAATTCCAGAAACTGTCTAATTTCTTCTTTTTTTTTTATTTTAAAGAATAAAAGAAGGATAACATAATAATAGGGGGGACTTAGCAAATTACAGACAAAATGGTAGGAAATTATCAATGGTTATCATTTTACATATTATTGTCTACAAAATAGTAATTTCTTCTTTAATTTCATCTGTGACCCATTGGTTGTTCAGGAGGGTGCGATTTAATTTCCATGTGTTTATGAAGTTCTTGTGGTTTCTGTTGCCATTGATTTCCAATTTCATTGCACTATGGTCTAATAGTATGCATGGGATCGTTTCAATTCCTTTGCATTTACTTACACATGTTCTGTGAGCTAGTATGTAGTCTATTTTGGAGAACATCCCATGTACAGCTGAGAAGAATGTGTATTCTGATGTTGTGGAGTAGAACACTCTGTAAACATCTACTAAGTCCATTTGTTCAAATTTTGGTTCAGTTCTAATATTTTGTGGTTAATTTTTTGTCTAGTTGATCTGTCTTTTTGTGACAGTGGGGTATTAAGATCCTCTAATACTATTAAATTAGTTCTTATTTGATTTTTCATGTCCATTAATATTTGTTTTGTACAGTTGGGTGTACTGATATTTGTTGCATATATATTTATGATTGTTACCTCTTCCTCTTGGGTTGTTCTCTTTACAAGGATACAGTGACCTTTATCCCTCTTAAACAGTCTTGGCTTGAAATTTACTTTGTCTGCAAAGAGAATAGCTACCCATACTTTTTTTCTGGGTTCCTGTCACATGGAGTATTATTTTCCATCCTTTGACTTTCAGTCTATGATTTTATTTTTTAATTAAATGTGTGTGTTTCTTTCTTTCTTTTTTTTTTTTTTTTTTTTTTTTTTTTTTTTTTTTTTTGTCTTTTTGAGACAAGATCTCACTATGCAGTTCAGGCTGGCCTTGTGCTCACTTTGTAGCCCAGGCTGGACTTCAACTCACAATGATTCTCCTACCTCAGCCTCCCAAGTGCTGGGATTACAGGCATGTGCCACCAAACCCGGTGTTTTAAAAGTGTTTGTTATATGCAGCCTATTGTTGGATCTTGCTTTTTGATTGATTCTGCAAGTTTGTGTCTTTTGAATTGAGACCATTAACATTGATGGTTACAGTTGCTATGTATTGATTTGTCCTTATCATGTTATTTTCCTGTTGTTGGCTCCTCCCCTTTTCCCTCCCTCTGTTCAGTTGTTTGCCTTGCCTGGTGGGTTCCTTCTGTTGAGGTTCATGGACTTGCAGTCCTTGTTATCTCTTTCTAGAATGTTCTTCAAAACAATTTGAATTGCTAGTTTGGTAGTCATTAATTTCCTCAGTTGTTCTTTTTCATGGAAGTATCTTATTTCTCCATCAGTTTTCAAAGTTAGTTTTGTGAGGTGCATCAATCTGGGCTGGAGGTTCTTTTCCTTTAGAACTTGAAATACTTCATTCCAAGCTCTTTATGACTTGTGGGTTTGCATTGAGAAGTGTTCTGTGATTCCAATGGGGTTTCCTTTATAGGTGATTTGTTTCATTTCTGTAACAGCTTTTAAAATTCTATTCTTGTGCTGAATTTCTGGAATCTTGGCTATGATATGCCAGAATATAAATTTTTTTGGATTGTGACTAATTGGAGTTCTCTATGCCTCACTTTTCTGTATGTCAAATTCTCTTTCTCTACTAGGAAAGTTTTCTGCCATGATGTCTGTGAACAGATTTTTAATATCATTTGTGCTATCTCCTGCTTTTTCATTGACTCCAATCAATCTGAAGTTATTCTGCTTTGCCTCACCCAGCAGCTACTGGATTGATTTCTCATGGCCCCTTGCTATTTTTGAGAAATCTTTCTTTTCATGATTGCTAACCACAACTTGTCTTCTATATCTGAGATCCTGTCCTCACATTGGCCTAATCTACTGCAGATACTTTCAATGGAATTTTTATTCTCCTGGATATCTGCTTGAATCTGCCTTATGGATTCCATTTCTTTCCTATGCAGAGTATTCATGGCTTCCATAATTTTCTTAAACTCCTCTATTTTTTTAAATCTGGATCTGCTCTAAAGTCACCAAACATGGTTTTCATTGTGGACACCATCTCTGCAGTTATCTGATAAATTATTTCTGATTTGATTTTTTTCTAGCACCTCATTCAATTGCTTTGTTGTTACCACTTCAGAGAGGCCAGGTGGGTGGCTTTCAGATTGTCCCACCTCATTGCCCCTTGAGTTTGTCTTTGGTGAGCTGGATGTCTGGAGTTGCATCTTGCTTAAGTGTCTTCTCATTTTCTTTTCTCTTTTAGTTTAATTCCTGGGGTCATGCTTGTAAATTGCCTATGGTAGGTTGCTTTATTGCTAGCATTTAGAACCCTTAGGAAATAACTACTTCTCTGAGGTATCTTCCAGATGTAGCTGGTTTTTAGGTTTTGAGTCTGTTGCAAGATCCAACCTCTTCAATTTGTTGGGGATGAAAAGTTGCTGCCTTTTTTTGGCCCAGCTCCTGATTCTCTGGCACTGTGCCACAGTATTTTCTGTGACCCTTAGTCAATCTCAGTCTTTTTGTGTGTGTGTGCGTGTGTGTGTACCAGGATTTGAACTCAGGACCTTGCGCTTGCCAGGCAGGCACTTGTACCACTGAGCTATATCCCCAGGCCAGTCTCAGTCTTAGAATACCAGGAAGAACAGTTATTTAGAACAATTATGTCACTTTTGGCTATAATGGTACCATCAGCAATAACAATAGCATCAAACACAACCTAGAATGTGATAAACTGAGGTAACCATTAATTTGCCACCTTTAACTATATGAACTAGATTTGTGGTTATATAACAAACTCTAAAACAAACCAGAAAATTATATGTAGTATATAAGTTCTTAATATGTCAATTTCTCCCTCAGAGGTTAAAATTTAAAATGGGTTCGGGAGAAAATAGAGAAGTGGAAGAAAAGGAAGAGATTAGAAGTAAGGCTGGAAGACAAAGGGGGATCACACTAACTTTGGGAAACTGGCGCAGAACACTGGAGGGAAAGACAGAAAGAAGAGGTTTTTTAAAAAGAACAGTACAGAACCACAACCACAGAAAAGCTAAAAACCACATTCACATTTGTATAAAAAAGATCAAACAATAAAGGAGAAAAAAAAACCCACAACAGCAACAACAACAAAAACAAGAGAGAGAGGGAAAAAAAAGTCCACTTCCAGCTTTGTCTCTGCTGTCACTGATAGGCAACATGGAGACAGAGTCTTGATCTGTGTTAATTTATCCCAGCAAGCCAGCACTAGCTTTTTGTCAGGGTAGTGGATAATCTCAGTGAGCCTGCACCTTGAGGCCAAGACCAGACTCATTTGGACTGCATCCATGAGCACACCTTCCATGGGCCTGAACTCGGCTGGGAGCCCCGAGAAAGAGGCAGCAGCCACTCTGAGTTCTGAGCACAGTGGCTCCTCTCCAAGATAGCTCCCAGCCAATTGCTCTGTCCCACATGTGATGACTGAGCCCTAGACTCTCACTGCCAGCTAGTGCAGTCCTTCATGTCCATTGCTCCCCTCCACTGCTGCATCTCTCCATGGAGGCCTCTGGGGTCACCAGCAGTCACCATGTGCCCACAGGTTTGAACCACTCCTCTCACACAGTGAGTCCCATCTCAGGGAGAAGACACTGCTGACTACCTCCTTCTTCATTGAAGTTTCTTTCTTCACTCTCCCTGTGGGCTTTAATTTGTACTTCAGATCCTTCCTGGGTCCAGGAGACCCACTTCCCTCCTTTTAGTCTTTCTCACATTGTTATATTCCAGCATCTGGATGGTGACTCTCAGAGAGGCTCTTTCTGTGCTGCCTACCACTCCACCATCTTGGTGCTCCCTTCTCTTACTAGTATTCTTGGAACATACTACCAATAGGTAAAAAGGGCACGACCTCTGCTGATTTGCCTTACTACCTATTTCAACCAGGAGATGGGTCCATCAAAGATTTGAAAGAAACCACACTGTCTTAGTTATTTTATTTTGCTGGGACAAAATACCCCACATCCACAAATTAAAGAGGAAGAAGTTTATCTGGGCTCACAATTTTTAGAGGTTTCAGTCCACAGTTGGCTGGCTCAAAGTCAGGGTGGTATGGCAGAGGAGAGACAGTCCATGGCAGGGCAGGCAAGAAGCAGAGAGGAATCAAGGGAGGAGGAGAGAGATATGCCCTTCTAGGCCACACCCTAGTGACTCACCTCTTCCCAGTAGGCTTCACCTCCCAATATCATCAGTGAACTAATCCACTGATGGAATCACACTGCTATGATCCAATCATTTTCCCCAAGTCTCACCTATAAGAGCATGAGGCTTTGTGGGGACATACAGATATAAACCATAACATACACTCATACATAAACACACACACACACACACACACACACACACACACACACAAATTGAGTTGGAGGGATCAGATGAAAGGGCTGCTGAGCACCACCATGCCATCAGAATCAAAGAAAACCCCTCCTGGACTCACACACACCACACCAAACCCCACCCAGATGAGCTTCCCAGTCATCTGGGAGAGCATCCCTATGGATGACTTTGAAGGATTTCCCCTTACAAAAATTGTGCTGGGGCTTTTTTTCTTCTGTTCTTTCATTCCCATTTGAATCTATGTTCTTCTCCCTTTGCAGTTACTCAGCTACTAAACTATTTCTTTTCTCTGCAGCCAATAACTCAACAGTGAAAATGAAGGAGTTCTGGATTTGCCACCCTAAAACATGTCAGTCTGACATACTGAGTCTTTTGAGGTAAAGACACTGGAAAAATAGCAAATAGGTCATTCTGTTCTTCTTTCTTCTCAAAAGCAAAGCTTGAAATTTCCTTATGGAAGAATCTGCTATGGCTTGAATATGTTTTTTTTTTTTTTTTTACCAAAATGTACATTCAGATTTAACTGTCACCATATATTGGGGCTCTGAAGAGTGTTATGGATTAATGCTTATCTTGTGGGGATGGGGGGGCAGAGTAGTTATCATGGGACGCCGGTTCTCTCTGGCACACATGCTTCCTTTCATAAGAGCCTGTGTGCCCTTTTTGTCATGAAACCCCCAGCAGAAACAAAGCAGATTGTAATGCCATGCTTCTGCACTTCCAGAACCACGAGCCAAAATAAACCTCTTCCCTTTATAAATTGCCCAGTTTCAGGTGTTCTGGTACAGGAATAGAAAACTGAAGACAGAAGGGAAATCTGTGCCAACATAGCTTATAAAACTAACCCTCACTTTTCTAGTCACTTCTCTGCCACTGAAAGGGAAATTAAAATTTTAAATAAAGCGTGCCAAGAGTGCCTGCCAAAACCAGATGGACATGTCCAGAAAAGTCTGATAATGGGACATTTCTTCCTTTGTGCAACCCATACTTGTTTAACTGATGGCCTTGCAGTGTAATTTCAATGTAATAGGACATTTCTTCCTTTGTGTAACCCAACTTGAGATGTTTAAATTCCCTTAGTAACCCGTGATGTCACCCAACCTTCCAATCACAATGTGCCAAATCTGCCTTTGTACCGCCCCACTTGCCCTCCCTATAAAAGTCCCAGAACCCTGCTAGGCAGGGCTGACAGAGATCCCAGTCAGGCCCACCAGTGTAATAAACTGCCTCCTAAACCTTCTTGGTGCCTTTTCTTCCCACGTTTGGTCTGTTTTCGGTAATACCAGAGTAACAGTAATTTTGGCTTTGTTCCTCTTCACAATTTTTTGTTCTGTGTCCCAGTTACAGATGTTCAATACTAACTGCAGTTGAGTCTTCATTTTCTTATAAAGGTTCCTGTGCCATGTTGGGGTTGTATTACATTTGAATTTTTTTCTCTGTTGATGTCTCTCAATGTATTTCACAGGCCTAGCCAAAACAAAAAACAAAACAAAACAAAAAGACACCTCGGAAAGGTCAGAGATAAAATCTTGCCTCCTCTGTGGTTCTGTTTCTCTGGAGAATCCCAACAAGTTCAACAGTGTGGTTTGTGTGCTCACGGTGAACCAAAAATCCTAACTCAGCTGAACAGCAGGGTGACCCTCACTGGCCATGCATGGACTGGAGCTGCTCAGCTCCCCTGCCAAGTCCACGATGGGACGGACAGTCCTCTCACCTGCCAGCCCAGTCAGTGCCTCTCCAGCTTCTGCTGCTGGGTGCCGGCTGGTCTAGTTCAAGTAGACGAAGCTTCCTCCCTTGCTGGACTGGACTCCTCCTCCAGGGCAATGATCTGGAGGATCTCTCTTCTTTTTTCTCCCTCCTCCCACCTCCCTACTCTTCCTATTTCTGAAATTTAGGAAACTCAGACTTCACCAAAGGCTCCAGAAAGACCCCGTGTCCCTGGGTACACCCTCTGCTCCTCTCTCCCCAGCCCATCATGGGAGGGTCCCAGAGTTCTCTCCCTATGAAACACAGTGCTCACAGCCCAGCTTTGGTCTTAGAAAATTTATTGGTGCTGGGAAAAGGGAGGTGAGCAGCCCTCGCTCTTCTAAGGACCCCACGAGACTTCACTGTTTGCCGTTCCCGTTGATGGGCCGGTTCACATGGTCTGGGGAGGCCAGGAAGGCCTTGAGCTTGGGCCGGGCACTGAGGCGTGCCACGTAGGCCGAGAGCAGGGGGAATTCATCCAGGCAGCCGGGGGCCAGGACCTGGTGGTTCAGCAGCAAGTCCAGCAGGTTGTAGTCGGCAAAGGAGATCTACAGGTCAGGGGGTCAAGGTGTCAGTCAATGGGGGCGGGCTAGGGGTAGGGGAAGGGGAGTGGGGGGCAGAGAAGCTGAGCCCACCCCCTAGGTCTGTCCTACTTTGCCATAGGAATGACTCAGATCTGTTTCCATCTATGAGGAGAGGACGGCATGGAAGGACACAGGTGGGGCAGACTCACCTGGCCACCCACGATGAAAGCCTTGCCCCCCTGGTTCTGGGACAGCAGAGTCTCAAAAGGTTTCAGGTGCCCAGGCAGGGCCTTCACATAGTCACTCTTGCCCGCGTCCTGTAGAAGGATGCCAAGGCTGTGCGTTCTCCTCCTACCCTCCCAGCATGAGGCCCTGCTCCATGCGAGACACGCCCCATTCCTCTGCCCACCTTGGAGACCCTAGGAGCCCGGAATGCGCCTGTTTGCCCCCGACACCCACCCCATTACCAAGCCCTGCCCACATGAGCTGCTCCCTCACCCATTCTACCTTTCCATCCTTGCTAGGATCTCCTAGCAGATTACTGCAAAAACCTCAGAGGCGGCTCCTCTGAGGGTGTTTCCGGACCTTACGTTCAGACATAGCCTTGCTCAGTCTCTTCAGTGGCCTTCCCTACTCTCGGGAAAGTCCACACCAGAAGGTTCAAGACCTTAAGGACCTGGCCTCCTCCCCACCTCTACAGCCACACCGACACACCTGTACACACACACTCGCATGCACACACTCTGCCCCTGCTAATTGGCCGCAGGTCCCAGGTGAGCTCAGACCTGCACCCAGTGCCCACCTAAAATTACCAGCACCTCATCCCAGAAACTGGTACAGATTCCCCTCCTCAGGCAGCCATGGGGAGCCACCTGTTGCTGGAGCGTGGCCCTAACAGCCTAACCAAGGAAAGGGCCAACCAGAGCCGTGTGAGGGCCAGGATGAGGGCACAAGAGCCCCCTCTTTCATTCATCCCCACAGTGTCCCCTCTCAGGTGCTCAGGCTCACGTAGTTGGTGTAGATGAGGGTAACATATTTGCAGCGGAGATCCTCCACCCCGTCGTTCACCACATCCACCAGGGCTGCTTCCCGCTGGTCCTTCCCATAGAGCCCTGGGGGCCGGGAGAGTACACAGCATGACTAGCACCTGATCTAGCACCCCCCAGCCCAGGCATGTGGCTGTCTTCGGGTCACAGTCTGCGGGGAGCAGAAGTAGGGTGGAAAGGGAGGGGGAGCCTAACACACAGCTGGTACTCAGAGCTCGTGAGACACTGCCTGGCACAGGGCCGGGCAGAGGACTGGGCCTGCACCGTGGATGAGCAGGGTAACCTGTGTGTCTCTGCTTCTACTCTGGACTGGACTGAAATGGGTGAGGCCTTGAAAGCAGATGCTCAGGGTCATGGCTGATGCCTACCCGCTGCCTGAACTACCCAGGGCCTCAGGACTCACCGAGGGAGCGGCCCAGGTGGCGCAGGATGGCGTTGGACTGGTACAGAGTGAGGTCTCCGTCCTGGAACTTGGGGAGCTGCCCATATAGCTGCAGGGGAGAGGAGTTCAGCTCTGTGAGGGAGATAAGCTTGGCTGCCCTTGACCTCCTCACAGTCCCCTAAGGCCTGACCCTTCCCCCACCAGGGTGCAGTCACTCACACAGGAAGCTTTGAGCTGGCCCTGCATCCAGGTCTCCATGGTCACCACCTCCTCCTTCCAGCTCTGGCCCTGGTCAGCCAGGAGCATGCGCATGGCCTCACAGCGCCCTGGGTGTAGCGGACAGGGGTGTGAGGAAAGTGTGAGACCCAGCCTCGCAGCAATCCAGGAAGGGGTGCGTGCTGAGGGTAGGTGACGTGGGAACAAAGACTCCCGATGACCAGGTGACCAGGGGCGGCAAAGGAGGCCTGGGATCACATCCACAAGTAGGAGGTCCAAGGCTGGGCTGGGGTCCTCCCCCAAGGGGATGGGGGTACGCGGGCTGCAGCCCCCATGCCTTTGCCTCCCTCCCTCCAGGCTCAGCCTCCTACCTCGAACCGGGAAGTACACGATGGTGTAGGGCGCCACTAAGGGGAACAAAAGAAGACTGTTAAGAGTCTGGAGAGCGGAACCCGGCGCGCCGCACTAGCCCGCCCTGGGGTCCGGTCCCAGTCTGGGCGCTCTGGGCCCCCAACTCCGCCCAGGGTTCCCAATCGCCGTCCCAAAGCCGCAGGCGGCCTGCCTTTTGCAGGTAACTCTGAATCCCCCAGGAGTGCGGGCACCGCGCCAGCCGCGCAAGGGGATCCCTCGGAGGCCTTGCGGCGCCGACTCACTGCCTGCTGCGTAGACCGCGGCTTGAACTCTGCAGACGGCAGCTGCAGCGTAGAGCTCGGTGGCAGCGGAGCTCGGGCGGAGGCCTCGCGGATGCGAGGCCTTATAAAGGATGTTCGAAAAAAAGGGGGAGTTGCCCCGCCCCGCTCCGCCCCCGATGCTGAGTCATCGCGCGAGCCACCTTCTCCTGGCCGCGACACTAACCCGGGAGTCTTCCGCCTTTTGCAGGGACCCCGGTTTCCGAGTCAGGCATCGAAAGTGCAGTAGCCCTTTCAAAAATAACACCCACTTTCCCAATACGCACTGCCCTGTATATGCACACAACTCTTCCACAGACTCACTGTCTCGCACAAACACATACTCATGCAAAACTATTCAAACTTTCACGAATTGATCTCTCTCTCTCTCTCTCTCTCTCTCTCTCTCTCTCTCTCACACACACACACACACACACACACACAGTGGGAGGATCTCACCAGGCAGCACAGAGACCTTCTGCTCTGGGCCAGGGGCAGCCAGACACATCCCACCGCCCCACCACTCCACCCCTCCAACACTCTGTCCTTTGGCTATTTGTCCTGCCTGTTTTGGGGGTCTTTCCTGTGTAAGCCGGGGCCTGAGTCTGGACTACTAAAGCAGAAGGTGGGGTAAGCATAGGTGCCTTCTCTCCCTGCCACCAACCCTGCTGCTGTCCTAGCCAGGGTCTCTGGCTTCCTCTCACCACTCTCACTCTGGCCATTTCAAGTGAACTCAGCCTCCCTGTCCACCCTGGAATGTGTAGGAACATTTCCCAGCTCTACCTGTGTCCCTGTGCCCAGTGGACCGTGAGATATTTCCATGGGTCTTACAACTTGTCGGTCGCTTCCCTGCTTGCAGTGCTGCCCTGGCCCCTTCTGCCACATGCAAGAGACAGCAGGTGTGTGAGAGCCTGTAGGTATGTGAGGGTGCTCCTCTCTCCCTAGTCCATTGCATAGCTGGTCTGGACAGGGACCCCTCTTAATTGTATGCATTCATTTCCAAATTCCTTCTGTCCCACATGCCACTCCCCAGCCATTCTGCAGGTGTCTGGGAAGCCTGCATCCCAGGTGTACATACACTCAATTTGCATAGCAGAGCCAGTCTGACAGACCACACTATCAGCTGTGGCCACATTTCTCATTACTAAGGGTTTGGATCCCGTCTTCCTGTGCCTATTGGATTTTGTTTTTCTCCTCTGGAATGTGCCTGCACATGACCTTGGGCCGTGTTTTTTGGAGTTCCAGCTTACTTTCTTTTTTCTTTCTTTCAGTTTTTTGGAGACAGGGTCTCGCTATGCAGTTCAGGCTGGCCTTGAACTCACTATGTAGCCCAGGCTAGCCTCCAATTCGCAGCAATCCTCCTGCCTCAGCCTCCCGGGTGCTGAGATTACAAGTGTGTGTCACCACACCTGGCTCAGGTCACTTTCTGTTGGTTTGCTAAATATCTTCATTTATTGTAGGTATTAATCTCTTATTGGCTGTAGACATTACAAACACCTTTTTCTCCTCTGTTAACTATGACTTAACTTTGCTTAACATAGCTTTCATTTTTAAAAAACTCCATAATTTTAGCCTAATCAAATGAATCAAGGTTCTCAATTCTTTCTTTCCTTCCAGGAGGTGGGGATTAGTAGTGACATGTTGGCTTTGAGCCTTTAAGTCTTCCTTTATCCCTGGGTCTCCGTATCCTCCCACACGGCCTTTATCGCATATGTACAGCCTGACTCTATACAGAGGCTTCTCCCGTGTGTGTCTTTAGGTAAGAATCCAGTTTTACTTTTTTCCGTCTCTTTTCCAACACCACCTCCTGATTGAATGGGTGTTACATTCCCTTCTACACTTGGCTCTGCCTCCTGGTCTCTGTTCTCCAGCACATGTTGCCTACTTCTCTGTTCTAGTGCCAAGGCCACAACTTTTTATTACTCTGATTTTATAAGTCCGGGAGGGGAAAGCACACCCTCCAGGCTCTTCCTTCTTTTCTTTCTCTCTTTGTTTCTTTCTAATTTTTCTTTAATTTTTTTGTTATTTGTGGATCTTTATCCAGCTATAAAAATGTTATAGTAAAATTATTGAAGAAAATTTTGTGGGTGGTACTGAAAATTGAACCCGAGGCCTTCACACTGGGCTACATCCAGCCCTTTTTTATTTTTTATTTTGAGGCAGGGTTTCGCTAAATAGCTACATTACCCAGGCTTGTTCTACCTGTCCTTTGCTGCTTCCTGAATTTCACGTAAATGCAGTCATATAGTCAGTATTCCGGTATCTCATCCGATATGTTTTTGTGAACTTTTTAAAACATTGAAGTATGATTTAGGTTTAGTAAAATTTAGCCTTTTTTATTCAAGGGAATTTATGAGATTGACAAAAACCATTATTACAGTGAAGATAGATTTTCATCACCCTAGTAAGTTCCCTTGTGCCCATGTGGCCAGCCCCTTAGCCACCTCGAACCCTGGCCACCATTTATATGCTTTCTCTTACAAGAATTTTCTTCTTTTCAGAGTGTCGTGGAGCCAGGGATTTAGCTCAGTGGCATAGCGCCTGCCTTGCAAGCGTGAGGTCATAAGTTTGATTCCCGGTACAAAAAAAAAAAACAAAATCAGAGTGTCATGGAAGTGGAATCATATTCACACAGTGTGCAGCTTGTGGGAGTCTCACTTTCTCTCAGGTCACACATCTGAGATTTATGCATGCCTCTGGGGCGTCCATGATTCTGCGCGTTTCGTTGCTGAGTCATGCTACCTTGACTGAAAGTCTCATGGCGGTTACCCAGAAAGCTGCTTCGAATTATTCCATACAAGTTTTGTAAACATAACTTCCTGCTATCTTGGACAAATGCCTAGGAGAAGGATACTAAGTCATATGGTGAGTGCAGGTTTAAATTTAGGTGGGGTTTGTGTGAGTGTGGAGGGGTGTGGGTGTGTAACTTTGCTAGACAATGCCAAAGTGATCTTACCACTTTGCATTTCTACTAGCAGTGTGTAAGAAGTCCAGTTGCTCTCCATTCCTCATCTGTACTTAACTATCACCATTTCTCTCTAGCCACTGGGACAGGTTTGTAGTGTTTTGTGATCCTCGTTTTAACTCATTTCCCTCATGATTAATGATGCTGAGCATCATTTCCTGCGTTTATTTGCCATCAATATATCCTCTTTGCCAAAGTGTCAGGTCAAATGTTTTGCCCATTTTTAACTGGATTCTTTGTTTTCCTCTGCAGTTTTGAGAATTTCTCATATATTCTGGATAGAAATCCTTTATTGAATACGAATTTTGCAAGTATTCCTCCCAATCAACAGCTTGTATTTTCATTTTCTTAACAGACTTTTTTTTCAAATACAAAGACTTTGAAACTTTGATTAATGCTGTGGGTTGGGTATGGAGTAAGTGTGTATCCCAAGGGTTCACATGCTAGAAGATTGGTCCTCAGTATATTGGGAAGTAGTAAACCTGTCAGAGTGGAGACTGGTGGAAGGTGGTTAGGTTACTGGGATTCTTGGTGCTCTTGGAAGGAATTAATGTAGTTTCAGTTCTTTTTTTAATTTTTTTTTTTTTTTTTTTTTTTTTTTTGTCTTTGGTACTGGGAATCAAACTCACTACCTCATGCTTGCTAGTCAGGTGCTGTGCTGCTGAGCTATATCTCTGGCCATATAGGTCCAGTTCTTGCATGAGCAGATTGTTTAAAAAAATATTCAACCTTGAGCTGGGCATGGCAGTGCACGCCTGTAATCCCAACACTTAGGAGGCTGAGGCAGGAGGATTGCTGTGAGTTTGAGGCCAGCTTGGACTACATAGTGAGACCCTGTCTCAAAAAACAAACAAATAGACTCCTGTCAGGACTGGCCTGAGAGTAACCTGAGAGATACTGAGTTGCCCACTACAATCAATGGACTTTTCATTACTGGCAATAATTTGCCCTGGTAAACAAGCAGCAAGGGCAATAAAAAGTTGAGTGTAGGGCGAAGGCTGCCCTCCAGTCCCCTGATGCCAGCTCTGGGTACCAACCTGCACTGATTTCCCCTACAGCCTTAAACTCAAACATTTTATCCAGATATTTTGAGATTTCTTAAAATTACACCCCCAACTTTAAAGCCTATATATACTCAGTCCCTCCTTTAGATATTTGCTGATTTTCTCTTCCTGCTTCTATTCTGATGTCAGCCTGCCTAAAGGAAGAGGAATAAAATCTGATCTTCCCCACAGCTTCAGACTCTGGGTGGCTCCTCATATGCCAGTATTACAACTCCAGCTTAGCTGCTGACTCTCTCTGGCTTCCTGTCTTGCCAATACAATGTATTCTCCACATACCATGAAGCTCTCAGAAGAGACCAAATCAACTGAACTTCTGATCTCAGACATTCTGCTTCCAAAACTGTGAGCTAAATGAACCTCTTTTCTTTGTATTGTATTCAGCTCCAGATAGTCTGTTAGAGCAGCAGAAAGAAAACAGGCAGGTAAATGGATGCAACTAGAGACCATACTCATAAGTGAAATAAATTGGACCCACATGTGTAAACATCATATTGTCTCCTTGGTGTAGGAACTTGAAAGAATAAGTAAAACTCAAAACATACGATAGATGATAGGAAAGGGAAAGAAATTGCTCAAAGGAAGGAATGACTGGGATGAGGGAAAGAAGAAAAAAGAAAGAAGAAAGGCAAAATATAACTATATATATGAATAGCTGTGATAACTGTATTGCTGATGTCTGAGGGTATATTGAAAGGAATAGTTAATGCTTAAAATGTTTTATATTCTGATCAATTTTGCATGCTTGTGTCTGGTAATCTGGGCAGTTGATTTGAAGGTAACAATATACAGTGGAATTACCATGGTGAATTCCTACCATCTTGTCTAGTGAAACTCTGTATTATCTCTAATGTTTTATCTAATAATTATTTTCTTATTCTCTTTAATGGTTTCAACAATCTTCCATTCTTACATCTGGTAATCTGAGCAATGTAGTTGAGGATAGTGATATGTAATATAACAACCACTGTTAATTTGTATTATTTTGTCTTGAAACCCTGTATCACTTTAAATGTCCTTGCTTTGGTTTGTTTATGTTTGTGATACTGGTATGCTGCTACTGTTCTATTTTTTGTTTGTTTGTGTCTCATTTGCTGCCCTTACTGCTCTCTTTAAAATAAAAAAAAGAAAGAAAACAGACTTAATACAATAAAATGTATCCACTTTAAAATTTTATTGATAATGTTTTTGGTCATATGTAAGATATCTTTACCTAATCTAAGAAGAAAAAAGATTTATTTTATAGTTTCCCCCAGAAATTTTATACTTCAAAATTTTGCATTTGTGTCTATGACTATTTTGAATTTCATACATGCTATAGTTTGGACACTGAATGTCTCCCAAAGCCCGTGTGTTTAAGGTTTGCTCTGCAGGATTGTACCATTGGGAGGTGGTAGACCGTTTAGGAGCTGTCTGGAGCCCCTTAGGCCATTGGGGACTTGCCCCTGGAGGGGATGGTGGGATTCCCATATTCTCTGTTTCTTTTGTGTTTCCTGGCTATGAGGTGAGTGCTTTTGTCTCCCATGCACCCCTGCTGTGATGTACCACCTTTCTGCAGGCCCAAAACAACAGGGCCAACAATCATGGACTGGAAATTCCAAAACCATGAGCAAAATAAATCTTTTCTCATTGTAACTTGATTATCCCAGGTATTTTGTTATAGTGAATGAGAGCTAATTAGCACAATATATGAGCCAACGTATGGGTTGAGGTTCATGTGTTTGCATAAAGATATCCAGTTGTTCCGGTGTGATTTGTTGAAAAGACTGTTCTTTCTTCATTAACTTACCCTTGCAGCCTTATATAAAAATTCAGTTGACCATATATATGTGGATCTACATCTAGGCTCTATATTCTGTTATATTGATCTATGTGTCTATTCTTTCACCAACACTACATTATATTTATTTCTGTAGTTTTGTAATGCCTTAAAATGAGTAATGAGTGTCTTCTAACTTTATTATTTTTTTTTCTGATTATTCTAGTTCTTTTAGTTTTCCATGTAAATTTTGGAATCAGTTTGGAATTCTGACTGGGATTACATTTAATCTTTTTTTTTTTTTTTTTTTTTTTGAGACAGGGTCTTGCTATGCAGTTCAGGCTGGCCTTGAACTCACAACGATCCTCCTGCCTCAGCCTCCCAAGTGCTAGGATTACAGGCATGCACCACCATGCCTGGCAGCGTTAACCTTTAATACAAGTTAGAGAATTTTTACATCTTAACAGCACAGGTACATGTCTCCATTTATTTAAATCTTTATTTTCTCTCAACAATGTTTTATACTTTTTCAGAATACAGATCTTACATATATTTCACTCAGTTTCTAAGCACATCATAGTTTTGATGCTATTTAAATGATATAGTCAGGGGGTTCATTTGCTTGTTTTGAGACAGAATCTCACTATGTAGTTCAGGCTAGCCTTGAACTCCTGTTGATCCTCCTGCCTCAGCCTCCCAAGCTAGAATATAGGAGTGTGCCACCACACCTAGCTTATAAATCGTATAATTTAAATTTCATGTTGATTTTTATTCCTAGTATATACTAGTATGACTGCCTTTTAATGTTGATCCTGGATTGAATTTGTATAGTGTACTTGCTAATTAACCATCACACAAATTATCTCTGGTTTGGTATTCTCAGCCCTTTTGGCCTTTTGATCATCCTTCTTTAATCTTTCTTCCAAGATCTCCTGTTCTCCATCTTTATTTTTCTCTTTGGGGGCTTGTATTCTCTGGACAATGGCCCTTTTATTCTATGTTCCTATTGCTCCACTAGCATTCATATTTCTTCCGGTTTATTTTTTTCTGAGCATTTCAAATGGCTATCTCCACTTGCCACTTTGTGCTTCAGTTTTAAGCAACTTTTTGCAAACTTTTAATTTAACGTAACGTAATTTAATTAATTGTTTTTGAGATGAGGTCTCGCAGTGTTATCCAGGCTGGCCCCAAACTCCTGTGTCAGTGTATAGTCAGCTTCTGTCTAGGGTGACAGATCCCGAGAACGAGGCGCAGTGGATGAAAAGAAAAACAAGAGAGACAAAGTTGTGGGATGGGGGCTACAGCCTCTAGGACTGAAACCTCGATTACTGTCTTCTCTAGGCTTTTATTGGGATACACACAAAAAGCAGCAACAGGAGAAAGAAGGGGAGACATTAACAGGATTAGTGAGGACAGTACAGCTTATCACAGGAACTGGACTTTGACTTAGCCATCACATTATCAATCCTTTAGGCATATCTCAGCAAAGCATCTAGTGTTGTCCCATCTGCACAGGGACTAAGGCCCTGCTTTCATTTCCTTTTACACTAATGCTTTTGCTGGACTTCCTCCAGAATTAAACAATCATATGGCTTGGTCAAGCTCAAAGTCCCAATAGGTAATATAGTGAAAGGTAAACTGTCTAGAATGTCCTTCTTCACACTCCTGGGCTCAATTCCTTCTCAGTTCTTCTCCCAACTCCGTCTCCTGGGTAGCTGAGGCCTCAGGCATGTTCCACTGCACCCAGCTTTTCATCCTCCAGGTTCACTCATCATGTGATTCATCTTATCTGTTACTTGCCTTTTCAATGATTGTTTTATATCTACTATTTTTTCTTGTTTCTTCTTTTGCAACTTCTTGTTACCAAAACTGCCCTTCCACCTTTGTGTATTTCTGTTGCAGGTATTCTCTGTCTGTGTGGCCCAGTAATTCAACACCAGATGATACAGGTGTCACAGGAAGTATCTTCCCCATAGGCCCGCATACTGGACTTGGTCACTCTGTCTGGTAGCACTCTAGCCTGTGGTTTCAAGGACAATGAAAGAGCTGAGCCCCGGGTACTCAAGACTCCATCTACTCTCTCTCCTCTTCGGTGTCACCCTCCTCCCAGCATCTGAGGTCAGAGCCTCTGCTTCAGCCCTGGGGGAACAGCACTGAGCTTCCTGCATCCTGAGGGTTTCCAAGGAAAGCACGGAAGAGAGGAAGCCCATGGTGTTGGTCTGTCTCCCCCATCACGCGTCAGTCTAGCAGTCTTTGCCACCCTTGTGACTCGGGTGAAGCTGCATTAGGTTGGTGACAGGCAGTGACTGCTGCTCAGCAGCTCTAGGAAGTGATGAGGCGGCAAGTTGCCTCTGGTGTCGTCCTATTGCCACACTCAGCCTGACCCCTCCCTCCCCCCCACACCCCTAAAAACACAGGTGCACACAGAATTTTAAAATAACCATCAATCTCCAGGAAGAGACGTGTCTTACTTTTTTGGTGTGGTTGTTGCAGTTTGATTTTTTTCTCCTAAATCTCTTTTCTCTCTGAAGTTTCTTAGCAGAGAGGGTGCAGAAAATGCAAGTTAGTTCATCCTCTAATCCAAAAGTTGGCACACAATGAGCCTCGGCCTATCACTTGCTTTTGTAAACAGTTATAATGGCTCCCAGCCATGCTCATTCACTTAAGTGATATCTCTGGTTTTTTTGCCACAGCAATAGGGATGAGTGATTGCAACACAGATTATGTGGGCCTTAAGGTTAAATTATTTGCTCTCTGCCCTCTGTAGAAACTTTGCTGGCCCCTGGCCCAAACTGAGGTCCTGAACCCCAGCCTCCGATGAGCTAAATTCCCAGTGGCATCTATTTTGCTTCACCAGGAGAGTTGCTATGGAACACTCCATAGCAATGCTCTTCCTGAGCACACCGTTTTCCCTTTGCAACGCCCAGCACCTCTAGACATCATACTAGCACGGAGTGTGGAGTCCAGGCCAGAGTGGGAACTGCTGAGATGCTTCTGACGCATGCTCGGTCCCGCAGGTAGAGAGGGTACCTGAGTTGGTTGCACTCAGTGGCTACGAGCACGGCGAGCTGTCTCTCTCCGCACACTTTCATTAGACATGCTACTTTGCACAAGACCTTCCTGCCATAGAAGACTCCGGGGCAGATCTCATTATTTAGTCATTTGCTCTGAAGTCATGAAAGCTCTTCCAGGCACACAGAGCGCCCTGAAATTCTGGTTCACTGAATCATTCAAAGTTCTGAGCTCTTAGGCAATGTGAATCTACTCCCTCCCTCAACCTGGGTCAGACCCAGATTTGGAAGCCCAGATTGAGAAGAGTTTGAACTTTTTTTTCATCTTCAAGAGCCTATCACTCACCACCTCCAAGGATAAGGCTTAAGGGGCAGGGGGAAATGGGGGAGGGCATAGTCTTGCATGGTTGGTACATTTGCCCACTGACAGCAGTATGCCAGGGTAGGGGCCAGGGATGCGTGCTTACTAGTTTTCTCCTCAGAAGACTTTTTAAAACACTTGGAAACACACATGTGTACACAATACACACATACATCCCTCTCTTGACGTGGGCAGTGTATTTCCTCCAATTAGATGTTGAAAAGTCTCCCCTGGGCTTCAGGGATCTTTTCTGTTAGGTTCTGCCAGGGCACTCTCTTGGGCGATGACCCTTTAAAGAACCCCAGGGGGGCTTTGTCTACATTTGGCACCTGATAAATAAATGGCAACTTATCCCTTTGCCCCCCATCGACTGATATGTATCCTAACTCACTGCTGCCTCCAGGCTGCACCCCAGTTAATCTAGCACATTTAGACACCACTCAGAACGTACCCTGAATTATAGAACTAGCCAGGTCATTCTTGGAACTGCTGTGAAACAGGCCCAGAGAGTAAGCAGTCTAGGTTAAATGGGAGGAAGAAGGTCCTAAAAGGAAGTTTCTGAGGAAAGTAGCATAAGAGACTATCTGGCTGAACGGAAGGACTGAAACACACTGAAAATATGATCCACATGTGTGATACAAGAGAAAAAGCCAATCAGAAATTCCTGGAAAAAGCTATAAAACAAAGGGGGGTGTAACATACCTACACTCTGCTGTGAATGATACACATCCCAGAACTGAATTATTGGCTTTTAGAATCAGCTTACAGGCTACACACACAATCCTTAGCAGTGGTGAAGACCAAGTTATCACTGTGTAAAGGAGCTAATGGCAGATTTTGGGACATGGCAGCTGAAGGGAGAAATGATGGCAGACAGGCCTTACCTAACAAAGTAAAAATGACAAGAAAATATCTCTAGTGTACTATGAGAAATAAAGGTGGATGATGTGGATTGCAGGATCTCAGTTACAAGAACTAATAGAGAACCTGAAAATGGTGCTAAATTATACCAGCAAGAGAAAGCATATGCGAGTGAGGTGCATTTTCACAGATCAAACAGGAAGTCAAGAGATAATGACCACAAGTAATGCTCATTAAGAACAAGCAATAAAGAGGACGCCACAGAAGAGCCGGATTAAAACAGTCCAAGTGTTTGCCTCCAGGGAGGGAGGCCAAGGGATAGAGTGGGGCCGAGGAAGACTCATTATCTCCTCTACATGATTTGACTTTTAAAAAATACTATTATTGAAACAACCCAAATGTCCATCAACTAAGAAATGGATAAAAAAGATGTGGTATTTTTTATAATGGAGTATTACTCAGCTATAAAGAAAGATTAATGAGAGGCTTTTGTAGGTAAGTGGATGCAACTCGAGACCATACTCATAAGCGAAATAAATCAGATTCACACATGTAAATGTTGTATTTCCTCCCTACTATAAGAACCTGAAAGAGCAAATAAAATCTGAAAGGTAAAGTAGATATTGTGAAAGGAAAAGGAAACTGCTCAAATAGGAAGGAGCAACTGGGGTGAAGGAGGGGAGAGGAAAAAGAAAGAAGAGAAAAAAATATGTATATGCATACACAGGATAGCTAGGATAATTGTACTTCTCATATCTGTTGGTTTATTGCAAGGAACTGTCAGTGTGTAATGGTTTGATCATTCTTACATGCTTATATCTATATGTGCAAACATTTTGAAGATAACAAATACCAATTGGGTGTAATATAACAATATACAATGTTTGTAATATAACAACCATTAATATCTTATCACCTTGTTTTGAAGTTTTGTATCTTTTTATTGTTCTCTATGCTGTTTTATGTATTTGTTTTTGTTATTTTGGGTTTTTTTCTTTTCTCTTTAAAATGAAAAACAAAATTTACATGTATATGCAAGGATAGCTGGGGTAGGTGTATTGCTGAGGTCCTTGGTTTATTGAAAGGAACAGTCAGTGCTTACAATTTTCTTTTTTCTTGGCCAATTTTGCATGCTTGCATCTGGTAATCAGAATGACTGATCTGAAAACAACAGTGTGCAGTATAAGAACCATTGTTGAACTCCTACCATCTTGTATGGTGAAGCTCTGCATCATTTCCAAGGTATTTTTTTTTATTACTTATTACTGTCTCCGATTGTTTGATTGCTCACAGTACTCCAGGAAACTCTTCACTTATGTGTGCCAATTTATTATGAAGGATGCAGTTCAAAAATGGCCAGATGAAGAGGTGCTTAGGGGAAAGTATGGGAAGGAGGGATGGAAATTCCACACCCTCGGAGGCCAGAACCCAAGAAAGAGCCTTGGGGATAAATACTTTCACTTTTTATGGGCAGCTGTGTTCAATTCCTGCCCACCAGACTCAAATAATACAGCAAAAGCACTTAGAACATCAGAAATATTTTAGCAGAATACTTCTAGCAAATTAATATCATAAGGAGGGGGTCACTGGGACCCCCAATTATAGCCAATTGGTCAGAAGTCCAGGAGGCTCAAGACGTCACTGGTGTCTAACGTAAGGGACAGTCTTGTGAGGCTGTGCCTTTAATCTGTGGGGTCTGTGTTAGTTTAGCACAAAAAGTGCCAGATTGAGGTCAGATGTTGAACACCCAATTGGTATCTGCACAAGCAGACAACTGGTTGCTGGTGTTGGAAAACATCCCTCCCAATGTGATAATTTTATTTTATAGTCAGAAAATATGGGAGGAAAATTATGACACACAGATCCCCTCAGGCTTTCTGCTCCTTGTAGGTTTAGATAAAACTCAGTCTGAACCCCAACTCCCAGGCTGGGCAGCTCAAGCCCCACTTCCCTCCTATGCTGTAGAGCCCCCCACACCTGCTGGCTCCCTCCCTCTTCAGACTCCACTCTGGGGAACCCTCTTCCTCATTAGCATGAGAATCGCAGAGTCCTGGTCACTGTGATGAATCAGCCTGTTACTGAAGACCAGAGTGGGGCATAGGAAGGAGGTTTGGTGAAGCTCAGCAGGACCTCAACCTCCTCCCACTGCTGCCCTCTACTCCTGCCTGCTGGATGCTGGGAAGAGCCATCCATGGATAGTCAGTGGCTGTGGAGGTGTCCCCTTGTTGGCCAACTACCCACCAGCACACCAGCGGTCCCTCCTGAGGAATTTTTGATGGATACATTTTCTCTACCTACTATTGTTCTCATAATCTGCAGTATGGGAAACATCGGTCCAAGAAACTGTCTCGGCATGAGAAAGGCAGCACGGAGGCTGTCTGAAGTCTTTCCAGCTCATCCTGCCTTGCTTCTCTCCTCTGACCGCGGAACTCGTGATCTTGAGGGGAGTGGAATCCATGGGACTGAAGTAAAACTGACCACTTCCACCCCTAGTGATGAGCACGTGACCAGTCCAGCCAATCAAGAGCCGTATCCTGCTAGCCTAGGGGATCTTCCTGGGTGAGGGTGACCCCAAGATCCCCGCCAAGAAGTCATCCCCAAAGCACGTGTTGTCGAGAAAGAGTGGCTCCCTGTTTGCTGGCATAATTGGATCCAAGGAAGTCTTGAAGTGATGCAGCCACACTGGCCACCTGCAGACCGGGCGGCCTGAGCATGGAGCCACAGAGCGGAAAGCAGAAAGAGGTGGGTGGGGAGGAAGAAGAAGAGGACCTGATCTGCAGCTGAATTTAGTAGAAAAACCTGGGCCTCAGGGGACCACAGCAGCTGAGCACGGTCGGTGGAGACCGCAGCAGACTCAAATACGGCAAACCGCTGAGTTGTAATCCCTTCTGTTTCTGTCAGAAATGTTGGCTGGCCAAGCTGCAGCCCTGGAGGTCTTTTGACCTGCTCTGTTTGAACTTTCTCAGTTTCTGAGCCATACCCAGCTCTATAATCATGAATGAAAGCCACTTCAGATCTTTAAACTAGCCTGACAATAATTTTGTCTCTTGACAGTTTTAGGGCCCAAACAGAAAGCCCAAAGGACACCGTTGACAGCTCCCATTCATAGAATTGCTTGAAGAATGTAAGAGAGGTGCCCCCCTCAGACCTCTCTTGAGGAGCCCGGAGAGTTATAAGCAAACTCTTCTCAGGCCGGACTCTGCTCTTTTTGGAGAGAACACATGAGCTTTGGGATCTGCAGTGGCCGATAAGTCACTGGCAAGAGTGGCAGTCATGATGGAAAGAGGACTGGGGCCTAGAAGGAGGTGTTGGGGTCCAGCTTAAGCTAGGACATCATGAACTCAATTAGGAAAGGGTATCACATGTCCAAGTTTGAGGGTGGGCTCTAGGGTTGGGTGCTGTAATGGTTGATACATTGTGTCAACTTGAGAAGTTTAACTAAGCAACTCAGTAGGGGACAAGGGTCCTCACTTTATAAACATCCTGAGCCTGTGCCAGAGGAGGGCGTGGAGATGGTGTGGGCAGGTAGCCTGCATACAGTATAAGGGAGGAAAAGAGGCTTGCTTCTCTCCGACCCTTTTTGCTTTGCTGCTTTTGCTGTCTTCTGCCTCTTTGAAGTGCTGACCCTGTGCCATGCCACCCTGCCTTGAAGCCAGCTGATTATGCACTGAAAGCTCTACAAACTGTGAGTTAAATAAATCTTTCCTTCCTTAATTTTAGGCATTGGGTATTTTGTCTTAGCAACGAGAGATAAGTAACTAAGTCGGGCACTTAAGTGGCTATTGGAGCCACCAAACGTTAAAGGGTAGGATTACCCTGACAGGAAGAGCTGGACTCTGAGCAGCCATGAGACAGCTGGGCTGGCCCTCAGTCCCATGGCCAACAGACATGCTGGAAAACTGAACATGAAAAGGTGGGTCAGTCTTCAAGGCCATGAGATCAAGGGAACATGCCTGTAGACAGGAGCAGGGAAAGTTGGTTCAGCTTTCCACTAAGAAGCCAGAGCCAAAAAACAAAATGAAACATCAAGATCATTAAAAGTAAACCCACTAAGGCAGGAGACATCTACCCTGTGCCAAACCCAAATTAAGAAATTTCCCAGGTGATAAAGCATAAACTCCAGGTGGTAAGCTGCAAACACACACACCCTGTAGTCACTGCAGTAACCTGCAGTTACCTTTATTAGCATAGTAAAACCTACATGGAGCTGGAGACTTAAACAGTATGTGACCTGCATCTTGGCATGAAGAGGAATAATGAGGAAGTGTACAGGGGCAGCTAAAACTCCACCTCTACCTGATGACAACAAGAGACTGGGTCTCTGCCTACCCCACAGATACTATAAAACCTGTACAGTTTGTCTTTTGGGTTAACCTGTAGCTCCTGTCCCTGTTGTGGCTTTACCTCCCTCCTTGGGCTCAAGTATAAGAATACTTGAAATCCAGGCACAGTGGTGCACACCTGTAATCCCAGAACTCAGGAAGCTGAGGCTCTCCACAAGTTTGAGGTGAGCCTGGGCTACCTAGTGGGTTCAAGGCCAGTTGGACTACACAGTGAGACCCTATCTCAAAAAAGAATCAAATCCTTATTCCTGTCCCCATATACTCCTGCCTGACACTTTTGGTGGAAAGCATAAGAATTCATAGAATTGATAACAGCAGGAAGAAACTGTCCAGGTACTGAGGTACACTGTGAAAGTATCATGTGACCCAAACCTATGGCATGTCCCCCTTTGGCTCTTATCTCAGCACTAAGAGACCCCATTTTACATTTTTACAGTGTAAAAATGAGATCCTTAATTTTTAGAAATTGAGGATTCTGCCTTCTGGACACACCTGCCTTTAACACACCTAAGTGTGAGACCCCAGAATGTCAAAAACTTAAGGTGATTTAGAGTTAGACAGCCATTATGTGAAACATTCCATATGAACATTCCACATGAAACATTCTGGAAGTGCATTTAAAAATGAGGGCTTGGAGCCAAAAAAGAGAATGATAGGCCAATCTCCCTAATGAACACAGATGCAAAAATCTTCAATAAGATACTAGCAAGCAGAATGCAGCAAATCATCCAGAAGATTATACACCATGACCAAGTGCTATTCATCCCAGGAATGCAAGGAAGGTTCAACATACATAAATCAATAAATGTAATACATCATATCAAAACCGCCAAAAGCAGCAATCACATGATCATCTCAATAGATACAGAAAAAGCTTTTGACAAAGTCCAACACTCATAATAAAAACCATGCAGAAAATTGGAATAGATGGTCTTTACCTTAATCTGATAAAAGCCATCTATGACAAACCAACAGCCAACATCATACTAAATGGACAAAAACTGAAAGCTTTTACTCTAAAATCAGGAACAAGACAAGGATGTCCATTATTTCTACTCCTATTCAATATAGTTCTGGAAACACTAGCCAGAGCAATTAGACAAGAGAGAGAAATAAAAGGAATAAGGATAGAAAGGAAGAAGTTAAATTATTATTTGCAGATGATATGATACTCTACATAGAAGGCCCCAAAAACTCCACCAAAAGACTTCTAGATTTAATAACCAAATTCAGTAATGTAGCTGAATACAAAGTCAGCATTCAGGGGGCTGGGGATTTAGCTCAGCGGCAAAGCACCTGCCTGGCAAGTGCAAGGTCGTGAGTTCAGTTCCTGGTACTGGAGAAAAACCAAAAAAAAAAAAAAACAACAAAAAAAAACAAAGTCAGCATTCAGAAATCAACAACAAACTCCCCAAGAGTTTGAGAGAGAAAGTAGGGAAACCACACTCTTCACAATAGCATCCAAAAAAAATGAAATACTTAGGAATCAATCTACAAAAGAAGTAAAAGAGCTATACATTGAAAATCATAGTATTCTGAAAAAGATTGAAGAGGACATCAGAAAATGGAAAGATATCCCTTGCTCATGGACAGAAAGAACCAACATAATGAAAATTGCCATACTCCCAAAATTGTTATACAGATTTAATGCAATCTTGATCAAAATACCATTAGCATATCTCACAGAACCAGAGAATACATTCCTAAAATTCATTTGGAACCAGAAGAGACCTACAATAGCAAAAGCAATTCTGGGTGACAAAGGCAAGGCAGGAGGCATCACAATCCTTGACTTGAAATTATACTACAAAGCTACTGTGATAAAATAGGCATGGTACTGGCAAAAATGAAAAAAACAAAAACAAAAACAAAAACCAGACCCGAGGATCAGTGGAATAGACTAGAAGATGTAAACACAACTACAAACACACTCAGCCACCTTATCCTTGACAAAGGGGCCAAACATGTTCCTTGGAAGAAAGATAGCCTCTTTAATAAATGGTGCTGGGGGGCCAGGGATATAGCTCAGCAGCACAGTGCCTGCCTGGCAAGCGCAAGGTCATGAGTTCAATTCCTGGCACCAAAAATAAATAATAAATGGTGCTGGAAAAACTGGCTCTCTATGTGCTGGAGACTAAAACTAGACCCATTTCTATCACCATGCATGAAACTAAAGTCAAAATGGATCAAAGATCTAAATATTAAAACAGAAACAATCTACTGGAAGAGAAATTAGGTAGAAATCTTAAAGACATGTGTGTAGGCAGAGTTCATGAACAAAAGCCAAACTACATGGGAAATACTTCAAAGAATCAACAACTGGGCTACTGGGAAAAAGGAACACTTCTCCACTATTGGTGGGAGTGTAAACTGGTGCAACCACTGTGGAAATCAGTGTGGAGATTCCTCAGAAAAACTAGGATTAGAGGACCCATTCAACCCAGCTATTCCCCTTCTGGGTATTTTCCCAGAAGGATTAAGAACATTGTACCACAGCAATATATGTGCACTCATGTTTATAGCAGCACAATTTGTAATAGTTAAATCTTAGAAACAATCCAAATGCCCATCAACCAAAGAACTGATAAAAAAGATGTGGTATTTTTATACAATGGAGTATTACTCAGCTGTAAACAAGGATAAACTTGAGCCTTTTACAGGTAAGTGGATGCAACTTGAGACCATATTCATAAGTGAAATAAATCAGATTTGCCTGTGTAGACATTGTATTGTCTCCCTAGTGTATGAAGCTAAAAGAGTAAATAAGACCCAAAATGTACAATAGGTATTGCAAAATGGGAAGAAGCTGTTCAAGAGGAAAGAGAAACTGGGATGGGGAAAGGAGAAGAGAAGGGAGGGAAAAGGAAAAATAAATGAATGAATATATATATGTAAATATATTATAATACATATATACACACACACACAAGACAGTTAAGATAGTTATACTAATTTCTATTAGTTCATTGAAAAGAAAGGTTTGTGCTTATATTGTTTGATCAGCTTTTCATACCTATATCCTGTAATCTGAGCACCTACTTTGAAGATAACAATATGCAATGTATTAACCATTGTTACTCTCCTTACTATCTTGTTTTGAAATTTTATATTATTGTTTTTATTGCTTTTTCTCTGTAAAATTAAAACAAAAGAGGGCTCGGGAGGCTGAGGCAGGAGGACCGCCATGAGTTCAAGGCCAACCTGGGCTACATAGTAAATTCAAGGTCAGCCTGAATTGCATAGCAAGACTATCACAAAAAAAAAAAAAAAAAAAGGAGGGGCACCCAATTTTGGGCTCCTTCTGCCTCTCACTGAAACAAAACCACAAGAACATGTTAAAAAAAGTTTTCATTGCCCCTCCCCCACTTTTTTCTTTTTTTTTTTTTTTTTTTTTTTTTTTTGTGGTGCTGGGGATCAAACCCAGGGCTTTGTGCATATGAGGCAAGAACTCTACCACGGAGCCACATCCCCAGCCCATCTCCTTTAAAAGACAGTACAAAAAGCAACTGGAAAACACCACTGATGAGAAAAAAGTTTCGAATTGATGATTCTCATTACTCTTCTACCCTCCTCCATCTGCTTTGAATTTACTAGCCTTTTTTCTCAGTGACTTCCCCACCCTAAAGGTGAAAATAACTGCTTATAGGGGCTGAGAGTATAGCTCAGTGGCAGAACATTTGCCTGGCATAAGGGAGGCACTAGGTTTCATCTCCAGCACTGCAAAAGAAGCAGACAGAATTGATTCCAGACATTCATCTCAGATCAGAGGGGTTTGCTTCTTTAATCACCTTCTGCTTTGGTCAAAATCTTTGGCTCAGAAGAGGACTTCAGAGACTCAAGTCTGTGTAACAAACCTCATGCTGACATTGGGTCTTAAGTCAGTTTCCTGCTTTTGTCTTTCTCTGTCTTGGAAAGTGATGGCATGTAAGTCTGAAATCCTATTACAGAGAGCAACCTAGCACACAACTGCTTAGGACGCTGAGTGGGCAGGGCCACCGAGCACCCTGGACTCAGAATGGTAAATGGTCAAGGGATGAGAAAACCACCCTGCAAGTAAGTAAATGATTTTGAGGAAAGTGAGTAGTGCTCTCAGAATACATGATGATTTGTGACAAGGTCTGTCTGCCTGCTGTGGGCTTTGGCTCTTCTCCTGAGGTGAGTTAATCAGCAGAGGATTTATGACACTTGAGCTCCTTTTGCAGGCTCTGTCTCAAGGCAGATGGAGAAAAACTCAAAACCTCTGCATTTTGTTGTTTCTTAACAGCCTTCAGCTCAAAGTAATCAGCACACCAAAAACAGATGAACCACTATGTGTATTTTGGGTGGCATTTCCCAAATTCTTTCAGTGGCTAACTTTGTTTCATGAAAAAATTCAAGCATAAATGTTAAGAACATTTACCACAAGGTGAAAGTAAACATCATCAAAGTTTGTAAATGAACTTGTCATGATTTCCAAAATCGTTTTTCAGGAACTAAAATCTATATATGGTCACTGTTACAGGTTAGATCTCAAATGTCCTCCACATTCTTATGTGCGTAGAACGTGACTGGATCATGGGGCTGCTAGAGGTCACCTTCTGTCAGGTGACTGGGCTGGTGGCAGGTTGCTGGGGTGCGACCGAGGAGGCTCTATCTCCCTCCCAGCCTCTTGCCTTTGCTCTCTGCCTCCTGAGAGACATGAAGTGAGGAACTTTTCCTATGCCAGGCCCCCTCGGCCACCCTGTTCCTGTGTTGGAGCCAGCTGGCTAGGGACTGGAACTGCGAACCAGAACAAACCTTCCCTCCTGGGGCTGGGGATTTAGCTCCGCGGCAAAAGCGCCTGCCTGGCAAGTGCAAGGTCGTGAGTTCGGTTCCCGGTACCGGAGAAAAACCACAAAAAAAAAAAAAAAAACCTTCCCTCCTTTAAACTGTGAGCGCTGGGTACTGGCGTCCCAGTGAAGTAAAGTAAGTAACACAGTCCTCAAAACTAGAAAGAAAAAGGTGTGCAATTGTATAAGCAAGGAAATAAAAAAATAAAATAAAATAAAAATTGTATAAGCAAGGCAAGGAATGTGTGTTTCAGTAAGTAAATTTTATGTACAAGAAAGATGTGCTTCTAAGGGAAAACAGAGTAGAGTTTTTTTATCCTAAAGTAGAATGAGAGGTTGTTCCCGGATGAAAGAGATTACATCTAAAACAAACAACAGAAGGAATTTGAGGAGATTGTAACAGTTTTGTGAAAAAGTAAGCTCATGAAAGGAGTTTTTATATGTGATCAAGCTGGATGAAATTAGAAAGGGACCATTTACAAGTTTTTTTTCCTAACAGTTAGAGATTAAACTGGGCATTGGTGGCACACACCTATAATCCGAGCATTCTGGGAGGCTGAGGCAGAAGGATTGAAAGTTCAAGGCCAGCCTGGGCAATTTAGTGAGACCTCATCTCAAAATAAAAAATTTTAAATTGCCTGAGGATGTAGCTCAGGGTAAAGACCCGGGGTTCAATCCTCAGTACTGAAAAACAAAAACAAAACCTAAGATTGTTTTCCCACAACTACATAACTGTATGTATTTACCTTTTAAATCTTTAATTATCACTCTGGTTAAATAAATGATTATTATTTCACATTAGTCCGTTATCCTGGTTTTGGGTTTGCTTTTGTTTTTTTTTGTTTTTGTTTTTATTTTTTTTTTTTGAGACAAGGTCTCACTCTGTAGTCCAGACTGGCCTTGAACTCACTACTTAGCCCAGACTTGCCTTAAACTCGCAGTGATCCTTCTGCCCCTGAGAGCTGGGATTATAGGCATGAACTACCATACCCAGCTTGTCATCCTGTTTTCATCAAGTAGGTTTTTTGGGTTGTTTTTATTTGCTGTTTTGTGGGGTTTGCTGTTGTTGTTGTTATTTTGTGATGCTGGATATTGAAGCTGGAAGCACCAAATTACATCCCCAGTACTTTTTTATTTTATTTTGAGACAGGGTTTCACTAAGTTGCCCAGGTTGGTTTCACATTTTTGATCCTCCTGCCTCTGCCACCCAAATAACTGGGATTACAGGCATTTGCCACCATACGTGGCTTATCAAGTGTTTTTATCCTAGAATTATCTTTGGGATTTTCCAGTTGGATTGGGCTACTAGAAAGTCTTGAAGGATATATCTCTCATCTTGTAAAAGAAAGATATTAAACTAACTAGACCTTCTTGATAAATTATGGTATACAAAAAGCATTATCAAAATATCATGTTAAACTTTCTTTGAGTTGTGTCTATGTATGTACTCATATATGTTTCAGAAATTGCATCAAAATCATAGAAATCCAATAGTCTTTATGAATCTTGGTACTTTCCTGAGCAATTATGAGCCTAAAATATTTATTTTGTGATGGAAATTTTAAAAATTTAAAAATCAACTAGTAGTCTGACATCATATTAGGACAGGATGAGATCATGCAGCCCGCCACACACCTCGTCTGTTAGACTCACTCAGCCTTGACTGACTACACCCAGCTACAAACCAGAGACAACCTGATCCAGTTCACTTTGACCACACCCAGCCCCACAGCCTGTGCTTTCTAGCCCCCAAAACATATCCTGTTTGCTACCTTGTTTCAAGGACTGTCGGCTCAGCAATGAAGCATAACTGATGCTACCCAATAAAAATTCACCATGCTTTTAAGCTTTTGTATTTCCCACCTGCAAAACCTGTGTAAACTAAGCCCAAAGCTGGCTCTGGGCTGATGCTTTGGGAGCGATGCCCCACTAGCCCATGGTGTAATAAAGTTGGTTGCCTTTTCCACTCGGTTCAGTACCGGGTTCCGTAACAATCTAGTCTTCAAGAGATTCATAAAAAAGACTGACAAATACAGGTTTTCTGAGAATTTTCAAATCAGATCATTGTACTTACTGGGTAAGAATTTCCAGAACTCTTATGAAGATTGTTTTATAAACTGCTAACCTTCATCAAGCAAAACAGGAATGAAATACCAAGGAAATGCTTTGGCAGATTTTCATGTTGAATCAACTAGAACTGAAATTGCTAAGACATGCAATTTGAATGAACTCCAAAATGTTGCCTCAAGTCAAATTGCCTGTGTTCACCTATGTAATAAACAGTACTGTGCACCTGAAAAGGAGATTCACAATTGGTGTTTAAAAGGATGTTGATCATAAATAGATAGATAAATAAATAATGGATGGATGGATGGATGGATGGATGCAAAGTCGACTTTAAGGGTGGATTCGTGGAAGGCCTGGATGCTGCCGGCTCTTTCTTGACTCTCTATGACTTTCATTGTTAAAAGTTCACCACTCTACAGTTCACAATGGAGTGGACAAAATGATACCAATTATGAGAAAATATTATTGTGGTGACTGTTCTGCAGTTGCTAAAGTGATTTATAATCAGTGTTTGTCTTGACAAATTCTTGATCTGGGGGAGACAGCGAAAACCTCAGGGGGTATATTTCTGCTACCTGGTGGGCCATTTGAGGGACACTGGATCCAGGGCCTCTCCAGAGGGATTTTATTCATTTGCCACCTTCAGTGGGATCTAAAGAAGTTCTTGTAATGTGTGTGTGTGTGTGTGTGTGTGTGTGTGTTTGCGTGTGTGTGTTGCTGAAGATTGATCCAGGGTCTCATGCACGTTAGGCATATAATATTGTTTTTATTCAGTCTGTGATACATAGAGGCTTTCTATGTGGTAGAAGCAATATAACAGTAGAACTTCATGTATCTCTCACTCTTACAAACTCTGATATGATTCAATAGCACAAGGCTTTCACGCATTAAACCAAAGTGTATTTTTACCAGATAAAGAAATTTTATGATCCACCAGCTGAGGAAAATCAAACCCTTTACAAGCTAGAACCTGGTCTTCTGGGAAAGAGAAATATGTCAGAGAAAGACTGCCCTCCGCCACTGTTGAGCTCACCACTGTCCTACAGTGAATGTCAGTGCCTCAACCCTTGGGTCTGCATCTCACAACTCAAAAGGGCCCCTCTAGGCTCTGGACCTACCCACTTGCTGCAGAGAAATCTGACCAGGGAAGTTTCCCCCTAGAAACAGATGACAGCCTAGACACACTTTCCCAGGATCGCAGATCAAGATTTCTCTGCCATCCCGTAAGCTTTATCCTTTTTCACCGCCCCCCACTGCCTGCTGTCCTAATCTTTCCTTTTTCCTACCAAAAAAAAAAAAAAAAAAAAACTGAAACCCTAGTTTGTGGATGGCTAAGTTGGCTTTCCAAGGTTTTCTAACTACATACTTCTAGTAGCTCTCCGTGATACTAGGACTTGTGTCACCGGAGCCACTATACAAATGAATAGCTCTTGCCAGGTATGGTGGTGCACGCCTGTAATCCCAGAACTCTGAAAGGCTGAGACAGGAAAACCCCAAGTTTGACCCCAGGCTGGGCAATTTAGCAACTTATCAAGACACTGTCTCCAAATAAAAAATAAAAGGGGCTGGGATGGCTCAGTGCAAAAGCTCCGTGTTCAACCCTCAGTACCACCAAAACAAAACAAATCAAAACTCCTCTTTAATGCAGGTCACTTCATAGTGAACTGTAGTCCCTAGTATTCTCTGAACACAGACTGCAACCAATAGGACCCAAGGACTGCTGTACTGTCTGCATGGCCTGAACTTTGTTTTTGGTTTTGATTAGTGATTTGGTTTTGATTAGATTTCCAATAAAAATTATCTTTGATTGTTGGATCCCTTTCTGCTGAGGTTTGTTATCATAGTTTTCCTGGTACATTATAGCTTCTCAGAAAGTCTTCAGTGTCCACAGGCAGCCATCTGCTGGCAGCTAAATTGTCTCACTGGCTGAAATCATGAAAAATTCTAGAAACACTTGATAATAAGGACTCGGGATCTGTGAATAACATGCTGGAACCAAAACTCCAAAATGATGGTGACTGCTGGGGATGTAGCTCAGTGGTGGAGCACTTGTTGGGCCTGCGTGAGGCCTTTAGTCCCCAGGATGGCTAAAACAAAACAAAACAAAACAAAAAGATGATGACCAACACAAATGCTGAGGCCCTAAATTAAGTTCAGACCCCAGGAGGCCTTCATACTTGAATCCTTGGTGGTGAGCTCCAATCTGAATTAGTAAAAGAGCCGAGTCTCGGTCAGTCGCAGCAGCTGAACATCAAGCAAATGGGCAGATGGCCAGCTGACCCAAATGAGGTCAAACAATGCAGCTAATCAAACTGCCTCTGTACTTCTCTTCCATTTTCGGTTAGTATGTATTGTCTGACCACCTGCAGGCCTGGAGTTCTTTGAACCTGGTTTCCTTCTAAAGAGTGCCAATTCTAGAATCATGAATGAAAGTCAGTTCAACCAAGCATGGTAGTACACACCTGTAAACCCAGCAGTCTGGGTGGCTGAGGCAGGAAGATTACAAATTCAAGCCCAGCCTGAGCAAATCTGGTTTGAAAATAAAAAATATAATAGGCTTGGGAGGTAGCTTAGTGCAAAGGCCCTGAGTTCAATGCCTAGTACCCTCCTCAACAAAAGCCAGTGAAGATCTTTAAGCTAAATTTGCAGGACTTTTGTCCTTTGAATCAGAGAAATGATGACAGATTTGGAGAGGCCCTGTATCTAATGACTCTCAAGTCGGTATCAGCCTCCACCTTCCAGTTAGCTGAACCCTAAATTCGTTTTTGCCTATGCTGCATTTAAATTGAGTGCAGTCAAAATCATCCTAACACAAATACAACAGCAAACGTTAGGAGTGGGGCTGCTCTCCTGTTGTGAGGCACGCACATGCAGGCTAAGTGACAAGCTTTTTTTTTTTTTTTTTTTGGTACCTGGAATCAAACTCAGGACCTTGCACTTGCCAGGCAGGCACTTATGCAGCTGAGCTAGATCCCCAGCCCAACGAACTCTTCAGAGGGTACACAGTCAGAGTTATAGACACCTTTTTTGGTTTTGTTGTGTGGTGCCAGAGGTGGAACCTAGGACCTCATGCGATTGGCCAAGTGCTCTTCACTGAGCTACAGCCTAACGAGCTGGAGCTGGGCTGAGTTGGAGACCACCAGAAGTTTCCCTGGGGGTCAGCATACAAAGCATTCCTCAAATAAACTGGTAATAGAGCAGTCAATTAACTCCTCCCTCTTCCCATTCATTCCTTAAATACCTGGTTAAATATAAATCAGCACCATTCCACTGAAGGACTGGAGGGGCAGCGCTTCTTAAGGATCTTGGCCTCTACTGAGTATTTCTGTGGTGCTTAACCTGTAGAAGTCATTGTCAGTTGAAAGTCAGAAATTCCAAACCAGCCTGGCATGTTGGCACATGGCTGTAGTCCCAGCACTCTGGAGGCTGAGGTAGGAGGATTTCCGGGAATTGCCTGGACTACATAGTGAGTTCAAGGCCAGCCTGAACTGCATAGCGAGACCCTGTCTCAAGAAAAAAAAAAAAGAAACAAAAAAAGAAATTACAAAACAAACTTCAGGAAGCCGTATAGTGTTGGGAGTGAGTGACTTATTCTGTCATCTGCGTTTGAAGCCCTAGAATATGCCTCTTGGCAACTTAGTGACACTCTGTCTCCAAATTTAAAAAGGGATTTAAACAAAAGAGTGAGTCTGTTTCTGTAGACAATCCTATTACTATCATTCTTATTCTTATTAATTATTAACAGCCTCTGCTCAGCCAAACTGCATACATGTTGAATAAATATTTAGTCTTTGAAAGGAGAGTAAATTACTAAGCTATTCACAGCCACATTTCATAGCCCCTCCTTCAACATAAAAAAATGTGTGTTGTTTTAAGATCATTTATGTGCCAGTATTAAATAGTCGTTAAGCATAAGAAAAAGTCCTCAGCAGAACTGGTTATCCGGGAAATGCAAATTTAAGCCACGTGAGGGCCGAGGGTGTGGCTGAGTGCTAGAACGCTGCCTAGCATTTACAAGACCTTGGGTTCAAACCCCAGCACCACTACATAAATAAACAAAAATAAACCACTAAACACTCATTAGAAAAATTTAAAATACCAACAATTCTAAGTGTTAACAAGGATACAGAGCAACTAGAGACTCTCACATGTTAATGGTAGGAGTATTACAATGGTTCAACTATGTTGAAAAACTGTTGCAGTATCTACAAAAGCTCCATTTCTAGTTACGTCCTTGTGATGGTAATTCTAGGTGTCAGTTTAACTAGGTCGCTGTGTTAGCAAGCTGTCACTGGGACGAAATACCTGGCACTTGAAACTTAAAGGAGTGGTTTGTTTTGGCTCCTGGTCTCTGTGTGTTCAGCCCGTGGTTAACAGGCTTCAAGGCAGAGAGAGTGAGGTGAGAAGGGATGGTGGAATAAACCTGCTCATGCCATGGTGGCCAGGAAGCAGAGAACAAAGACAGGAGCCTGAAACAAGAATTGTCCCTTCCAGGTCACACCTCCAGTGACCCACTCCAGCCAGGCCCCATCTCCTAAGAGCACGTTCAGCTGTAAACCATCAATAGGTTAATCCACCAATGAACATAGCACTTCCAAGGTTCAATCACTTTCCGAAAGCCCCACTTCTGACCATGAAACTTGAGCGGGGCAACGGGGCATTTTAGCTAAGCCATAGCAGCCACAGCACCCAGATATTCAAACATTCTAGATGTTTGTAAGCGTTTCAGTCAGTCAATTTTGTTCAAACCAAGTGATCCTCCAAAATGTGGTAGGCCTCATGCAATCAGTTGAAGGCTTTTAAAGGACTCACCTGGCTCAAAGAGGAGAGAATTCTACCAAGTACCTTCACAACTGAACTGTAGCATCAGTTCTTAGCTAGACCTCCAGCCACGCAGCCCTGCAGATATCTCACTTTTTTGGACTTACCAAGCTTCCGTAACCATATAAACCAATTTCTTTAAAACAGTGTCTCTCCTTCCTGCTCTTCAGTTTTTATTTCCCTTATACAGTGTGTCATTTTTCTTCCTTCCTTCCTTCCTTCCTTTCCTCCCTCCCTCTCTACATCCTACTGGTTCTGTTTTTCCAGAAAACTCTAACACAATACTCAAGGAAAAAAGTGCATATTCACCAAAAGACTTGTACATGAATGCTTATAGCACCTCATTTGTAAAAGCCCCAAACTAGAAACACTCCAATGTCAACCAGTGGGAGAAAGGAAAAATTTGCATAATGCAGCACCATACTGCCACACATAAGGCGTCCCACAGACATTACAGTAAACAGAAGAACCCACACTACTGAATTCACAAGATATGACTCCATTTACATGAAAATTAAAAACCTCTGAAAGTAATCTTTGTGGTTGGAAGTCAGAATAGCATGTGCCTTAGAGGGTATTAACTGGAAGGATTTATGTGGGAAACTTCGGGAATGCCGAAATATTCTATACCTTAATCTGGTGGTCATTACGCAGGTGTGTATGTGTCTGAAAATTCACTGAGATGGCCACCTCAGCGGATGTACTTTACAGTTTGTATATAATACTTTATTTAAAAAGATTTTAAATCAAAACACCTAAAATTTAAAAAAAATATTCAAGGGCTGGCAGTGCAGCTCAGTGGTAGAGTTTTTGCTGGCATGTACAAGGTCCTGGGTTCAAGCCCCAGTATAACAACAACAAAAATGTCAAGGTGAGTTTTTCTTTTTTTCTGCTTCACTTGTTCATTTGCTTTCTGTGAAGCAATGATTCTCCACAGTACATGTGAGTTAGTGGTTCTGCAATGTGGATGGGGCATCTGCAGAAGACCCTAAGAAATGGTCCCTCAATCACACAGATTCAGACTATTTTTTAATAAGTGGTTTCTAACTCATTTATGTGGTATGGAGAAAATATACCCTATGACTCCAGTTCACTGAAATGTGTTGAAACTACCGGCCCTATTTGGGATTAATTTTGTATATGTTGCTTGCGTTTGAGAAGCAATTGTATTCTGCAGTTATTCAAATCCTCGGTATTATTCTTTTTGTTTGTTTGTTTGTTTTTGTTTTTGTTTTTTTGCTGGTACCAGGAACCAAACTCACGGCCTTGCGCTTGCCAGGCAGGCACTGTGCCGCTGAGCTAAATCCCTAGCCCCCTCGGTATTATTCTTGCAAGTTTTTTTTTTTTTTTTTTTTTGCTGTTCTTTCAGTTACTGAAGAAGTGTCAGAATATCCCACTACAATCTGGAAAAAAATATACACAAGATTGGCAGATACACAAATTCACTTGTGCATCTGCGTGCGGACATGAGCAGACAAAAGGTGATTACCATGCTGTCTATATCTCATCATAACGCCATCGTGTTTTGAGTTATGTTATTATATATATAGTCTGAGATCATGTCATTAGACACATACAAATTTATAATTTTTATAACTTCCTGATAAATATTGAGCATGTTTCCTATGAACAAACTTCCCTCTATATTTTAAGAGGGTTCTTGTTTTGTCTTTTAAGAGGTGTTCTTGTTTTGTCTTTTGTTTTTGTTTTTGTGTTATGTTGTTATTGTTTGCTTTCAAGTGTTGTTGGCTTGAAATTAATCCAGAAGCCCTGACTTTCTTTGGTTACTGCCTGGGCAGTATATATTCTTCTATCCTTCAACTTTGACTTTACCCTATATCTTTATTTTTTAAATGTGGCCCTTGTAACAGAATGCTATTTGATTTTCCTTTGTTTTTCATTCTGATATCTTTTATCAGGTTGTTGTTGTTGTTGTTGTTATTGTTGTTGTTGTTTGGAGACAGGGTCTCACTGTGTAGTGCAGGCTGGCCTTGAACTCACTATGTAGCCCAGGCTGGCCTCAAACTCCTGGTGATCCTCCTGCCTCAGCCTCTCGAGTGTTGGAACTACAGGCATGTGCCACCATGCTCAGCCCATTCTTTATCTTTTTTTGTCTTCTTTGAGACAGGGTCTCACTATGCAGTTCAGGCTGGCCTACTTCGTAGCCTAGGCTGGTCTCGAACTCACAGTGATCCTCCTGCCTCAGCCTCCCAAGTGCTGGGATTACAGGCACGCACCACCACACCCAGCAATAAATAACATCTTGCAAAATATGGCACAGTCTCACAGCCAAGATACTGACATTGACCTGAAGGTCAGCTATTGATCTTGTTCAGGTTTCCCTAATTTTAATCAGACTGGGGTATGTGTCAGTCTGTGTATGTACAGGTGCTTGTTTAAGTTTATGTCATTTAGTCATCTATATAGGTTCAGATATCCACCACCACAAAGTACTCAACAGCTTTGTCACAAGAATCCCTTATGTCATCTGTTAGTAATCACATCCACTTCATTCCCCATCTCTCATCTTGTCTTCATCTCTGGCAATCACTAATCTGGTCTGCATTTGTGTAATTTTGTCATTTCAAGAGTGCTATATAAATGAAATCATACAGTATGTATCCTTTGGGGATTCATTTTTCTTTTCACTCAGCATAATTCTCCAGAGATTCATCCAGGATGCTGCTTGTATTAATAGTTTGTTCCTTTTTATTACTGAGTCATAGCCCATAGTATGAATTATTTAATCCCCACCTACTGAAGGACAACAGGGCAGCCGCTACTTTGGGAATATTATGAATCAAACTGGTATGACTTTTTATTTTTTGTCTTTTTGAGACAGGGTTTTGCTATGTGGTTCAACTCAGTTTGTAGCCCAGACTGACCTCAAACTTACAGCAATCCTCTTGCCTCAGTCTCCCAAGTGCTAGGATTACAAGCATGCACTACCACACACCCGGCAAAACTGGTATGAAATTGGAATAATGTGCAAAGAAGATTAGTATGGCCCTTGTACAAAGATGATATACAAATTTATGAAGGATATATATATCTATATCTATATATATCTATATCTATATATATATGTAGTGCTGGGGGTAGAACAAAGGGCCTCATTCATGCCAGGTATACTCTGTACCATTGAGCTACATCCACACTCCCCAGAAAATTTTTAAATTGCTATGAACATTCATGTAAAGGTTTTCATGTATAAACATAAGTTTCTATTTCTTTGGGATAAATATCCAACAGTGCAATTGCTGGTAGAATGGTAATTTGTATATTTCATTTTATACAAAATTGTCAAACTATTTTCCAGAGTAAATGTGCTAATTTACATGCCTACCAGCAATATATGAGCAATCCAGTTTCTTTGAATTTTTGCCAGCATTTGGTGATGTCATCATTTCTTTAATCAATTCTGATCAGTGTGTAGTGATATTTCATTGTGGTTTTCATTTGCATTTCCTTAGTGGCTGATGAAGTTGAATATCTTTTCATGTGCTTATTTTCCATCTGTATGTCATCTTTGGTCAAATACATGTTTATGTATCTTATCTATTATCAAATAGAATTACTTGGAGGGCTTGTACTGTGGGGTTCTAAGAGTTCTTTACATAAAATTGTCTCTCCTTATCTGCAGGGAATACATTCTAACACCCCCCAAACCATAGATAATACCAAACCCCAATATAGCCATGTTTTTCTTGTATATTTTTTGAATTATAAAGTTGAACAATTATAACAATATACTATAGTTACAGATATATAACTATATATATATAACAGATATATAGTTACAGATATATAATATACTATAGTTAAAGGGTATTATGACCATTAATGTGATATGTTAAATTGATTTGAGTTTGATTAAGAATCACCTAGCAGATTAGCAAAGCACTTTATTGGGTGTGTCTTTGGATGACTGACATGTAGGCCAGCAAACATGTGGATGGTAGCAGCCAACAGACTTGTAGTCTGGGGGAATAAAAAGGGAAAGAAGAAAGTGTGCCCATCTCTGAAGAGATCCAGTCTTCACCATGCCTTTGGACATGGGTATCCTGAGTTGTCAGTCTTCCAGCACAGACATGCACTGGTGACTCAGCAGTGAGCTTCCAGGCCTTTGACCGTTGATTGATGCTGCATCCTTGATCCCTCTTGTTCTGCAGCTTCCATCTTCTTGGGCTGAGGAGTTACTGGATCCTCTGGCTCTCCAGTGCACAGGAGGCCATTGTGGACTCTTCCATCTGATCCTGCAAGCCTACCTAATAAATCCTCTAGTGTAATTATACACATATTTTATATTGGTTTTGTTCCTCTAGAGAACTCTAATATAATTATGAATAATTTATTTCTAATATTTTCCATTTAACATTTTTAGACCATGGGTAATTGAAACCATGAAAAGCAAAACCATGCATGGGGAGACCACTCTATTCTAGGTACAATCCTTCATTAGATAAATGGTTTATAAATAATCTCTCCCATTTGTAATCTGTTTTGCAGAACACATGCTTTTGGGGGGGGTTGGTTTTTCTGTTTGTTTGTTTGTTTGTTTGAGGCATGGTCTTGCTATGTAGTTCAGGCTGGTCCTGAACTCACTATATAGCCCAGGCTGGCCTTAAACTTGCAGCAATCCTCCTGCCTCAGCCTCTCAAGTGCTGGAATTACAGGCGTGCACCACCATGCCTGGCCTTGTTTTCACTTTTTTTTTGGTTTTGTGTTTTTTTGTTTTTTGGTTTTTTGTTTTTCTTCGGTACTGGGAACCAAACTCACGACCCTGCGCTTGCCAAGCAGGCACTTTGCCACTGAGCTAAATGCCCAGCCCCTTGTTTTCACTTTTGTAAAGTACCATTTATCATTTTTCCTTCTATGGATCATGCTTTTTTTTTTCTTTTTTTGAGACGAGGTCTCACTAAGTTGCCTGGGCTGGGCTTAAACTTTGATCATCCTCCCTGGACTTCCAGAGTACTTGGATTATAGGTATGTGCTTGCAGGCCTATCTTATGGATCATGCTTTTAGTGTCAAGTCAAAGAATTATTTGGCTGGCCCCAGATTCTGAAAATTTTCTCCTATCTTTTCCCTTAAGTTACATAATTTCATTTTTCACATTTAAGTCCATGATGCATTTTCTGTTAATTTTTGCATAAGATGTGAGGTTTTGCTTGATGTTTCTCTGCTAGCTTATGAAAGTCTTATTGCTCTAGCTCCTTTTTTGGAAAAGCTGTCCTTCCATTAGGTTGTCTCTACATCTTCGTTAAAAACTCAGAAAAGAATTCTGAGGGAAAAAAAAGGGAAATGAAACTTTAAGACTTGATGCCAAGTCAGGAAAAGACATGTGTTATATGAATTTACTTATATGAGGTCCCTGAAGTAGTCAAAATCACAGAGTTGCATAGGATGGAGGTTGCTGGTGGCTGGGGGAGGGAAAAATGGGGAGTTCTTTAATGGGGACTGGCTTTCGATTTTATGAGATAAAAGGAGTCATAGAGCCAGGCATGGTAGTACCCACCTATAATCTTAGCACTCTGGGAGCTGAGGCAGGATAATCTCAAATTCCAGCCCAGCATGGGTAACTTACTGGGTCTCTGTCTCAAAATTTAAAAAAAAATCAAAAGAGGATGTAGCTTAGTGGCAGAGAGTTTTCTGAGCATGTGTGAGTCCCTAAGTTCAATCCCCAGTAAGGCAAAAAAAAAAAAAAAGAGAGAGAGAGAGAAAGTCATGGATAGTGCTAACAGTTGAACAACATTGAGGCAGAAGATGAGGGCATGGCTGAGCAAGGGAGCATGATCTGGAGATGGAGGAAATGCACAGAAAAACACAAAGCCCTGCACTTGGGACCAATCAGAGAATGTTATCTTCAGTTCTTCTTGCCGGAACTGAAGCTGGTTTTTGATAAGAGGGCCTAGACCCAACCTCAGCTTGAGGAGTGGGGTATACAAAACACAGCCGCCATTAAGCTCTTGGCCACTGTGCTCTCTCTGTCACACTGGCCCTCTCTTCCTGTACAGTGTACTTCTTCTCCCGCTGTTAATTGGCCTGCACTGGCTCTTCTGAGTATGTTTCTTTTCTTACTTTTAATAAATGTAAAACCTTGGTACCTCTTGCACCCATCTTGCCCAATTCTTTGTTCAGAACAGAAAGAACCTAGAAAACACCTCTAGAAGGAGACCCTGGGACGCCAGAACCTGGAAACAGCATTACAATGTATTTCATATCACTGATCTGTACTCTTAAAAATGAATAAAATGGGTAGATGTGGTGGCACACGCCTGTGATCCCAGCATCTGTGAAGCCAAGGCAAGAGGATCACTGTGAGTTCAAGGCCAGCCTGGAATACTTAGAAAGATCCTACCTCAAAAAAAAAAAAAAAAAAAGAAAAAAAAAAAAAAAAAAAAAAAAAAAAAAAAGGTTAAAATGATAAGATAGGATGAATCAAAATTTAAACATTTTTAAAACATCAGCTCATCTATTGATATGGGTGGTTCATCTGCATTTAATTTAATTTCTAACATCTGTGTGTGTCAAATCTGTCTTATTTTGAGGGGCTTTATTTTTGGTCTTTTTTTTACTATTTTCTTTTTTGGTAGAATCTGTCTTATTTTGTGCTACTTGTCCTGCCTATTCTCTTTGTTTTCTTTTCCCCCTGATTTGACCTTTTTCTTTTTTTTTTTGTTTTTTGGAGATAAGGTCTCACTATGCCGTTCAGGCTGGTCTGGAATTTACTGTGTAGCCCAGGCTGGCCTTGAACTCACAACGATCCTCCTCCCTCAGCCTCTTGAGTGCTGGGATTACAAGCATGAACCGCTATGCCCAGCTTTGATGTAACATTAATATGTCATTTTGTTTTTCCTTTCTCCTGGTTTATATGACAGTCTTTTAGAGTTACCCTAAAAACTGTCCACAATGATCTGCCTCTTTGTTTTTGTTTTTTTCTGGAAAGGGGCTGTTTGTTTTGTAGTGCTGGGGCTCAAGCCCAGGGCCTTGTACATGCAAGGCAAACACTGTACCACTGAACAGCACACCTGGCCCCGACTGACCTGTTCACTTGCTTACATCTCAGTTCTGCTACCTTTTGCCGGAAAAACATCAGAGACCAATTGCAAGTGACCACAAATTCTTCCCACTCCTGTGCCCACTCCACCACCATAATTTCCTTGCTCTTCTACAAAAAGGTAAAGTATTTCTGGTCCTCTGGAACCTGGCTTGGCCATGTGGCTTGCTTTGGCCTGTCTGATAGCAGCAAAAGGGGGGAAGCACTGTGCTCTGTGGCCTGCATGGGTGGAACTCAGGCTGGCTTCCAGGAGACTGAGGGACCATGTGCAAAGACTCCCAGCCAGGTGAGCTGAGGCCCAGTGTGACAGGGAATGCAGCCAAGCCATCCACAGCCAAGCTGCCCAGACTGAAGAGCCACTGAATTGAGCCACCGAACCCGGAGAAAGGAGAAAAGTGGTTTTTTTAAGTGAACAAATGTTAGAGTGGTTTGTTATACAGCAAATAACAATTAGGATTTCATCAGTGTTAGGCCTTCTTAGATCTGGTAACAGCAGCAAATAGACTCTCTCCTTCAGGAGGTGGGATGGGAAATATCCCATACCTCATTTGGGTTGTGGTTATGCAGGTATCTTAGTCACTTTCTCATTCCTGGAACAAAATATCTGACACCCACAACTGAAAGGAGCAGAGGTCGCTTTGGCTCATGTTTTCAGACCAGGCAGAAACGGTGTGTTGGAGGGGCCTGGGCAGAGGAAATCTGCTCATCCCATGACAGCCAGGAAGCAGAGAGAGACGGGAGGAGCCGGGACAAGAATACACTCTCCCAGGTGACATCCCTAGCCACCCACCTCCAACCAGGTCCCTCCTCCTAACAGCACATTCTGCTACTCAGCTCATCAGTGGATGAATCCACTGGTGAGGACAGCACCCCATGATCAAGCACCTTTCACACACTTGAGAATTTGGGGAAATTTTAGATTTAAACCACAACAGTAGGTATGCAGTTACATCAAACACAGGCATGCATGTGTCAACATTTATGGAGCTGTACACTTAAGATAAAGGTACTGACTGCATGTAAATTATGGCTCAATTTAAAAGTAGGAAAAGAAGAAAAAGAACCAGTCCTTTCTCTCAAAAGGTCTGCAGTCCTATAATGGGGATATAGATAACACCAAAGACACTTCTGAAACATTGAGTCCTGGACGGTCCTGTCACATGGAAGGGACATACAGGGCCACTTTGGGAGCCACTGTATACCCTGCCAGGTTTTGGAGTAACATCATTCATCAGAACTCTTCACAGCTGGGTGAGGGCCGGCACTGTATCTCCCACTTCAGCAAAGGAGCTCAGGCAATGACAACTGCTAGATCAGCACTCCCGGGACACACAAGAAAGGGTCCAACTCTGAAAACATCGGTACAGAACAGGAAACACCCCTCTGGGGAGGTAAGCAGTGTGGGCCAAGAAGGAGACTGTTATTCCTTGTGTTTAGATGGCCCCCAAAAGCTTCATGCAGTCATAGGTGGGGCTTTTTCAGAGGTGGCTGGACCTACAGTGTGTGATACTGGGATTAATTCATGGTGCAATGCTAGGCTGAAGGGCACTAGGATTAAGGGTGTGAGTGCTACCTGCCCTAAGTAGCCTGGATATCTGCCAGGCCTGGTGGCACATGCTTGTAATTCCAGCACTTGGGAGGCTAAGGCAGGAGAATCGCCACAAGTTTGAGACCAACCTGGGCTACACAAGTGAATTTAATGCCAACCGGTACTATATAGTGAGACCCTGTCTTGTGAGAAAGAAAGAAAGAAAGAAAGAAAAAGAAAGAAAGAAAGAAAGAAAGAAAGAAAGAAAGAAAGAAAGAAAGAAAGAAAGAAAAAAAGAAAAAGAAAGAAAGAAAGAAA